>NC_067144.1:21293816-21593816 GCF_903995435.1 Acomys russatus | reverse complement strand
TCTAAAAGTAGTCCAAAACTTTAGGCTCTGCCACTGATCTCTTACCTTTGCCCTTGGCCAACACTTTAGGTACAGTCTACAAAGGTTACGTCACTACTGCTGTAAGCACTGGGCACTAGAGTAAGCTAGGAACTCATGGGATCTGCCTTTACTGGGACTACCGTTGTCACCAGCATGGCCACCAGCATTGCTGCTGTAGATGATACCCTCTAGAGTCCTGGAGGTCAACTTGTGACCTCTGTTGGCCCCTTTATCCTGGTAATATCTTTACACTCTTCTCAGGGGTCCTGTTCCCACGGACTATCAAGCCTTGCTAGGTCCCTAGAGGAGGCACGCATCCTCACCACGACATGCACTCGGATCTAATTTTCTAATGTCATCTATCAAAGTGCTGGACACACTGTTTTCTTCTGAAACACGAGCCTCTGATTAACTGAATTAGATGAAGGAAACACTTTTTAAATGTGACTGTAAGAGAAATCTGCCATCAAGGTTTCTAGCGAATTTCTTTTCAGCCCTGGGCATGTATCAGGAACATCTACAAAAAGGTTTGAATTTGGAGGGCTATTTTAGACCAAGGGAGACTAAGACATGCATCACTTTTTTAAAAGGTGCTGGCTCATTCTGAGGCAGTCCCAGATGCTGAGGAAGATGGATTCAAAGACACAACATGAAACGATAGTTATTTCTCCTGTCTGGCCACTTATATGAACAGATATATTACCCCCATTTGGCACAGAATGCCAACATTAGCGCTTTGAATATTCTGTCTCTGTCTCTGTCTCTCTGTCTCTCTGTCTCTCTCTGTGTGTCTCTGTCTGTCTCTGTCTATCTGTCTATGTCTCTGTCTGTCTGTCTGTCTGTCTGTCTCTTTCTGCAGAGGAAAAGGGTATGTGCCTGAATCTTCCTAAAACCCTGTCTTCTGACTTAATAACTGCTTCCTCTAGTTTCTTTGATGGACAATTTCCTCTTACATTCTAACAGATGTCATAGCCACTTTTGCAATGTGTAACTCTGCGTGACATTTTTGCTAACACAATCCAGCAATGAATCAAAGGAAATTTCTATTGCATTTTTACTCTCCACTCCAAAACTTCCCCTCCCCCAAAAAATTTATAATAAAGTAACAGTAGAGAAAGTCAACTGGCAGTAGAGGTTTGGTGCACCCTGACTGGTCCTTTGGAATTGAATAATCAAATTACCAAGCTTCTGAGCAATGAACATAGGAAGGCATTACTTTAAGGCTTAAAAAAATCACATTATTTTTAATGTTTACTAAATGCCTTTAGTTTGTTTTGCTCCTCTCAGAAATGTGGTGGTGGTAGTGGGTGTTCTCAAGCAACTTATGATCTAAATGGGGATGATGGTAAAAACTATTTAAGTCTCATTAAATGCTAAGCTGCATAGCATTTGATGGGTAGATATTCCTGCATGGTACATACTCTAGTATTTCTAACTGACTGGCTGGCTTAAAGCAGTGGCTCTTGTAGATAACCTACTTAGCAGCTGTGCTCATATCTCTCCTTCCAGGCCTTATCTTTTAAAAAATTAATTAATCAATTTTAATTTTATATATACATTCATGTTTTGCCTGTATGTATGTCTGTATGAGAGTGTTGTATCGCCAGCACAGAAGTTACAGACATTTGAGGGCTACATGTGGGTGCTGAGAATTGAACCCGGATCCTCTGGAAGAGCAGCCAGTGTTCCTAACCACTGAGCCATCTCTCCAGCCCGGCAAGCCTTATCTTAATACAGTTTGAAATCTTGCTTCATTTGCAGCACGCACATCATAAGCAAGTTCTAGAACTTTCACTATAATGGCCTAACACTCAATTTTTTTTTACAGCCTGTACTTAAAACAAAATTCATTTTTTGAAACTGCAAATAAGATTCATGCTCTTATTCAGTTGTTCTGACCATTTGAGGGGCCATAGGTCTAATTTATTAGTATAATGTGGGCCCTGGTTCTATTATTCAGTTATTAGCTATTGTCAATCTAACTGTCAAAAGCTTCAAGCTGAGTAGGTCTTAATTATAGGGAAGCTTGGTGTCCTTGGAGGTTGGTGAAGTGCTGTTGTCTGTCTTCATTCATGTGACATACTCTGATGTCACAGAGTATGGGGCTGGGAGGATGGCTCAGCCAATAAGGGGCATGCTAGGCAAGCATGCACACACAAAGCGCCAGGCATGGTGGTGCGCACTTGGCTCCCCCCTGCTGAGTAGGCAGAGAAAGGAGGACCCTGTCCAGCCGTTTTCCAGGCAGTGAGCTCCAAGTTCAGCGACAGCCTCATTTTATAATTATATATTAATAACAGTAATAATAATAATAACAATAACAATAATAAAGTGGAAGGTGACAATAAAGACACCCGACATCAACCTCTGACCTCTACATGCACACAGAAGCACAGCCTTCCAGGGGATGCCATTTTTCAAAAGGTCCAAGGAAAAATGATGGAGCCATCGAGATAACTCTGAGGGGACAGATACTTGGTAACCTGAGCACAGCCACAGTCCCTTGAAGAGCAGTAGGTGGAGAGAATTGCACACAGAGAGATAGAGATGAGTAAATAAAGCCTCCAGGCAGTGGCTGCTCCTTTCTTACCAGTGAGAGAGTCCATCGATATTCAAGACAGTGACTAACGTACTAGCCAGTGAAGGCCTGGGAAAGGGGCACATCCTCAGATGGCTGCTGAGCCACACTCTCTTTCATTAAACAAAACAACAACGACAAGCCCACCACTACCACCAAACAACCCCACATGTTTAAAGGAGACTTTTCATCTTGTGCTATACTGAATGTGCTGTGTGACATGACATGACATCGTCAATTTATGACAAGTTCATAAGAATGTGGCCCCCGTGAAATTAATGGAGAACCTATAATTGATTTAACTTTCTGTGGACAGAAGAAAAAGGCTGTTTTTTGTTTGTTTGTTTGCTTTTTAGGTTTTGTTTTGTTTTGTTTGAGACAAGGTTTCTCTGTGTAATAGTCCTGGCTATCCTGGACATGCTTTTGTACACTCATAGAGATCCATCTGCCTTCTGCCTCCTGAGTGCTAGGATTAAAGGCATGTGCCACCACGCCCAGCTGAAAAATGCTGCTGTTTTGTTTTCTGTTTTTTTAATGTTTATTACTAACAAAGTATTTTCAATGAACATCCTGTGCACAAGTTTTTGCACACATAGAAGGCATTTCCCTATGTTGAATCCTTGGAAATGGAATGACTATTTGAAAAATATATGCTTTTAAAATAATTATTACTAAAACTGTCTTGCAAATGGCCATAGCAGCGTGCCTGAAGATAGCATTTCCCCACACCCTCAGTAATATTGATTACCCCTAGCTGCAGTACCTACTAATTTGCATTACTGAGTTATTAATGAAGCTGAGCCTCATCTATCTCCTAGTCAAAGAACAGCTTACCCTTTTGACTGTATCACTGGCCCTGTGCTCTAACGCATGTGAGTGTGCCTGGGGATACAAGTGTATGTGACCCACATGGGCCAGAAGAGGGCCCCAGATGCCCTGCAATTAGAGTTTCAGATTTGTGAGCCTCCGTGTGGGTGCTGGGAATGGAACCTGCATTTCCTGGAAGAGCTGCAAGGACTTTTATCCTTTGAGCCGTTTCTCCGGCCCTTCCCAGTACACTTCTTATTGTCTTCCATATACACGTCTAAAACAGGAACATATCCAGAGCCTTAAATAGTTTTAGGGGCATTGTTCTATGACGGACATGGACCTGCTAACAAAGAATTGAATAAAGTTATTCCTAGCAGGTATCAGATGCCCCTAACCAGTCAGCCAACCGAGCAAAGACTCTCTAGCTTGTTCAAAGAAATATTACAGGCGTCTTTGTAAAACGCTGAGCTGGTAAAAATAAAAGACTCGCTGCATCTAGTGTTTCCATATTCTATCTGTCTTCTAGCTTTATGGGAAAATGACATGAAGATAGTGTAACTTGACAGTTGGCTCCCAACGCACCTTCCAGAATGCTGCAGAAACTGATGCTAAGTTCGTGCTATGGATTCCAAACCCATTCTCAGAAAATAAAAAATAAAAATCAATCTGTGTTCTTGCCTGACTCTGATTCCTGGCGCTCACCCCCAGTTTCAATTTCTGTGAGATGAGAGGCAATGCTTCCGAGGTCTGTATTCTTTCATGCAGTCGGCAGAGCCTGGGCACCGACTTTGCCCTGACACTCCTCACTTCAATTTACTCCCTGTGCAATCTGGGTTAGTCTGGACAGCTTGAGGATCGTGTTCCTTGCTGGAGAAGAAAGAGGCATTTGAATGGATCTGTGTTCTCTCTGTTACCGTTGAACAGGGCCTTCTCGGCACTGCCGGGGTTTATCCCTCTCCTTCCTGTTCTTGCCCCAAGCCGTGTGCGCATTTTCAAAGCTCTTCCTGGAGTCCTCCTTATTTTACCCTCCTCACCTCAGACTTTGACTGCTGTGTCTTCTCACTCTCTTAGAGGATTTGTAGCACTTGGGTTGTGTTCGCTCTCATTTTATGGGCATGTGATTTAATCATAAAACACCACAGAGCATCAGCTTGGCCTCTGCGTGGATAGTTATGTATGAAGTTTAATTTTTTTTAATTTTACAGTTAAAAAATAAGTTTATTTTTATTGTCTCTGGCCTTTTGGTCATATTTGTATTTTAGTGGATTTGTTTGCTGAAGGCCTCAAGTAGGCATCTTATTGTCCTTTTCTTTCCTAGTGCAAAATCTGGTATGATATGACCGCTTTCATCTTCAGGGAGGCAAGGATTACATTTGATTTCACGCGTTTGCTGAGGTGAAAATTCCTGTTGTATAACTGTTCCCAACAAGACCCGCCAATTAAAACTGGGTGTGGAGTAACATTTTCTATAATTTTTAAAAATTAAAATGTGTATGTATGCATGATGTGTGTTTGAGTGGGCACAAATGCTACAACACATGTGAGGGTTAGGGAACAATTTTGTGGGGCACATCCGCCCCACCTACTGCTTTTCAGGGGACTGTGGTCAGGTCGCCAAGTGTCTGTCCCCTCTGAGTCATCGCCATGGCTCTGTCATTTTACCTTGAACCTTTTGAGGAATGGAGTCACCAGGGAGTCAAGTCTGGAACGTATTAAACTCTAAGATTGTTGTAGAGATTTAGAGCAGATGTCTAAAACGTTGAAGCAACACATCAGTATCCCATATTTCCTCTGTGACATTTTTACCACGTGCTCTCCAAAGGCATCTCCCGGCGTCTCTGTTTAGCCTGGCATTCTTAGCACGTTCCCACGAATGCCAGCACTCCCTCGGTCTTGTTTAATTCTCTCCACATGCTATGTGCCTGGATTCCATGGTTTAGTTTTGACACATGGTGGTACTCTATGCCTGCTTTTTAAATCAGATCTGTCTAATACTGAAAGACACATACCACTGAAATGTTCTATTCACTTAAATCATATTTTATCTATGTGGTCAATGCTACGGTTCTATTTTTCTACATGTAAGAAATCATATTTCATCTGTGTGGTCAGTGCTACAGTTCATAAACTATTCCTCTAAAGGAATTTGTAGAAGCTGTTACTCCAGCTACCTTGAACACCCTGCGGCTGGCCTCTAACTTCAGGCCCTTTGGAGAGGTAGGTGACAGATGGAGACGGTGTCCTCAGGCCCCAGAGCTATGACCTTACAGGGGAGTCCTCATCCAATGGTTGACTGGTGGATGTGAGAGTTTAGGCTAAGTGACCCCTCTTGCCACAATTCAGGACAGCTCAGCAGAGTCAGCCCTTCAGCTGCCTGCCAACTTTATTTCCCCCTCTGCCCAGTCCTGCCTCTTCCCTTCCCCTCCACGGATCTCTGTCCCAAGACCACTGCCTAATGGATTTACTGTGTATAAATCTCTCTCTTGGACCTTGCTTCTTAGAAGACCCAGCATGGAACAATCCACTTGGGTTGTTTTTTTGTTTGTTTGCTTGTTTGTTTGTTTGTTTGGTTTTGTTTTTTGAAAGCCAAACCTCAGTTACGCTGTGTTATATATTGCACACTGAAGAATAAACAATCGAGACACGCAAATTACTGCCAGCCCAGTTCTGTATTATTTTCTCGGAATCACTGGAGTTCTCCTTCTCCCCAGAAGAACCATTCTTCTATGCCTCTTATGTTGACTCCCACTTATGGATTTAGAAGTTTCTTCTTGACTCTGTCCTTCCTCCTGACTTCATGTGAAGCCCCATTGTCACCTCGAAAGCATTCTCACCCACTCCCACTTCCACTAATTTTCCTAACATGTAGGAGACTCTTTGCTTTGTCGGGAGCCTGTCATTTGGGTATTAGAAATCAATGTTGAGAGGAAAAATATACTAGTCACATCATCCAAGCCTCCTTTTCATGTCAACAATCTTCCTGCTCACCCAAGGGCACAACTTTTAAGTAGAAGAGCCAAGAGAGTTGGTGCAGTTTGTCCTCCCCCTGTAATGTTCCCTGAGCAGCATCAGAGCTAATCTAAGCATCTAAGCATCTAAGCTAATATAAGCTAATCTAAGCATCTAAGCTAATCTGGTTTTCTCCCAGCATACATTGCAGAGACACTTGCACTTTGTAGCTTTTCCGCTCCAGTTCCTTCTCCTGATGTCTCCTAGCCCTCTCCTGTGGCTCAATCCCATACTTCCTCCTCTAGCTCCGCCTCCCCTGGCTGACAGGAAGTCTAGCCCTGTTCTTCCCCCTGCTCAGCGATTGGCTGTAAGATGCTCTATTGGCACATTAGGGGACAGTTGGGGAGCAGTGTTTACCCAACATTGAGACAGGAGATTCTCAGAACAAGTATTGTAATGAGATTGGGCAGGGGAGGAGAGGGTGCAGAAATCTGTATTTGAATTTAAAAATAACCTTATGCCTACGGGTGGTATCCTTACTTTGGTCTGTTGTTGTTTCCCTACCTGGGCTGAGTAGACACAACTTAAGCCAAAGGTGAGTTTTTGCTAGGTGGCGTCTCCCACTATCTTCCCCAATGGTAGCTAACACTGCTATCCTCCAGTTCCTGCCTCTGAGAAGGTTCTTTGGAGTCTGTGGGTTGCTCATACTTGGTGTTGCCATTCTCTCACTCTTTCTAAACAGACATGGCCTCTTCACAGAGCAATTAACACCAGAAAAGGGGAGGGGGGAGTCACCTCCCCCATTTGCAACCTACAAAAATTAATTTCTGTTTTCTTGCCTGTTTGCTGAGACTATTCCAAGAGTCTCTTGGCCAGAAACCTGGAAGAGGCCTTTTAATTCACTTTCATCTTTTCTAAATTGTTGTCTTCTACCCTTAGGAAACAAACAGAGCTGTGAGCACTTAGGAATAAATTAAGATGGAAAGGAAATAATCAATTTTAGAGAGTTGGTTTTTTTTTTTTTTTTTAAACTGGAAAGTTTTTTTCAGTTAACCTTCTATCTCCCACTGCCCAGAAAATTAAATTAAAAGGAATGTTTAATTCCCTGAGCAAACTGGCCAATCCATATTTCAGTAGAAAACAAGGTTAATATTTATGCTCATAAATCGGATTTTTCTCTAGAGGACTTATTCGTTTGATTAATGTTTCTCTCTCTCTTTCTCTCCCTCCCTCTTCCTTTCTCACCTCCCCTCTACCTTGTTAATCTCTCCAATAAGTTTTGTTTGTGAATGGCTTAAAAATTCTGCTCTTAGTAAAAAAAAAAACTGATCCATGGGGATAGTTATCAGAAGGTTGCCATGGGAACTGGAAATCTACACCATTTTCTCTCATGGTCTAGACTGCAGTGGTTAGTCACCTATGGTGTCTGTTTTGTGAGCTAGCACTGTTTGGACAATCTTGACTTGCCATTATATTAGGCGGCATGGTGTGCCAGCTTTTAGAGCTAACCATGCCTAATGCGGTTCCTCCCATCAGTGCAATGTTTATAGAGCTTTCACAGCCTGTGAGCATTCCAAAGAAGTGAAGGGGCAAGTTTCTCCATCAGATCATGTTCTGTGACCACCCATATCAGATCCCTTTAGGAACAGTCTCTAAAATGGATATGTCACTTTAAGAACTACTAAGTCAGCTGGGCATGAGGAGGGAGGCAGAGACATATGGATCTCTTTGAGTCTGAGGCAAGGCTGGTAATCAAAGTGAGTCCAGGACAGCCAAGAGAAACCCTATCTAAAAAAAACAAAAACAAAAACAAAAACAAAAACAAAAACAAAACAAAAAAAAAAACAACCAACCAACCAACCAAACAAACAAACAAAAAACTAACAACAACAAAAACCAAAAAACCAAAGCCAAAACAAAAACAAAAGAGAAGAACTACTAAGTAAGAATACTCACCATTGAGCCTAAGTACATACATTCTTATAATTCTTAAGTGCATTAAAGTTTAAGAACCATGGCCAGCCAAAATGAACACTGCAAATTAAAAATTGGCTAATAGAATTGTTTTGTAGATAGTCACAGCTTATTCAAAAAGAAAACAAATTAGTTAAAATAATGTTTAAAAGAATAACAGTGTTCCAAGATTAATATTAGTTGACTCCCAGAACTACTAAAAAGTTATAGTAATCAAAACTGTATGGCTAAAAAACAAACAAACAAACAAAAAAAACTGTATGGCTTTAGCAAAAAGGTACATACAGGAGTGAAACAAAATAGACTCCAAACCCAGCAAATATTGCCAACTGAATTTTGTAAAAGTACAAATGCAATTTAAAGAAGAATGCCCTTTACATCAAATGATGCAGAAATAATTGGATAATTGGATGTTCTTAAACATGAAAATGAACCTCAAGCCATACCCAAAAGTGACATAGTTTGGGTCAAGGATATAAGCATAAAACATGAAACTATAAAGCTTTTAAGTCTTCAGAATAAGATAGCACACTGGGAGCTGCCTCTCAGTGGTTCAGTGAAAAAGAAGAGAAGATAAGGAAAGAGAAAGAGAGAGGGAGTGGGAGAAGGGGAGGAAGAGGAGGAGAGAGAGACAGAGGGAGGGAGGGAGAGAGAGAACAGACAGACAAACACACACACACACACATACACACACAGAGAGAGAGAGAGAGAGAGAGAGAGAGAGAGGGAGAGAGAGGACGGAGAGGAGGAGAGAGGAGAGCGAGAGCGAGGAGAGAGAAGAGAGAGAGAGAGAGGGAGAGGCGAGAGGAGGGGGAGAGAGAGCGAGGAGAGGAGAGAGAGAGAGAGAAGTGGGGTAGGGTGGGGTGACTGTATTCCAGGATAGGAGAAAATCTTTGCCAATATATATCTGACAGGAGATTAATGTCAAGTTTTATTGCTGTTATTAAACTTTATTGAGAACTCTAAAAGTTAAATGTCAAAAGTCATCTCATCAGAAAACAAGCTAATGAACTTAACAGACAGTTCTCAAAGGAAGAAATACATATGGCCAGTAAACGTTTCAAAACATGTTGAGCATCTTCAGTAATCGGGGAGATGAAAATTAAAACTGCTTTGAGATTACACTTCTTAATGGCTATCACTATGAAGAAGAAGAAAAAGAAAACCGACAACACATGCTGGAGAGGGTGTGTGGAAAGAGGCACCTTTACCTACGACCAATGGGGTCTACGTCAGCGCAGCCGCTATGGACATCAGCGAAGAACTTCCTCAAAGAAACTGAAAATCGAATTGCCGTATACTCAAACTGTACCACTCAAGGTTAGCCCTGAAGGTGAAGGACAGATAAACCTGTTTTTGTTATGAATCCAAGTGTGAGATCAGAAAGGTCTTGTGAGAGAACAGGTGAGGTTAATCCACTAGAAGACCAACCACCTTGTGCGGGAGCTTGATTATTGCCAGCTGAGAAGATCCAGTGAACAGACTCTGGGAGGAGATATATAAATGAGCCCAGAACTGGAGGCGGGGCTTTTGGAGACTTGGGATAGTTTTGGCTGTTCATCGCTCCACTTCGAGACACTCCTAGCGAGAACCGCTTGAGGGAAGGCTTCAGGGCTCCTGCTGAGGTTCCAGGTTCTGGTCACTCCAGGTTCCAGCAGAAGAAATCCTGCTGATTAACACCAGGAGAATCGTTTCTTGGAACTGATATCCTTATGGTGTCATTGTGTTCTTTAATCCTCGTTTCCTATTGTTTTGGTTAGTCGGGTTACAAGTGACGTATGCTCAGTTAATAAGTTGTAATAAAATATATTGGTTAAGAAAATTGAGGCTAGCCGGGCGTGGTGGCGCACGCCTTTAATCCCAGCACAAGGGAGGCAGAGGCAGGCGGATCGCTGTGAGTTCAAGGCCAGCCTGGTCTACAAAGCGAGTCCAGGACAGCCAAGGCTACACAGAGAAACCCTGTCTCGAAAATTAAAAAAAAAAAAAAAAAAAAAAAAAAAAAAAAAAAAAAAGAAAATTGAGACTACACTGAAGGGCTCTAAGAAATGCTTCTGTGTCCATGTTTGCACTGTAGAGAAACCATAACTTAGAAATATATTCCAAAGAACACGAACTTCACTTACTTGAATTAAGTTTTTAATCAGCTGAGGTACATCTGCATCAAACCCATGCACAGAATCTAGCCAACTTTCACTGAACACCTGTCATGATCAGGGCCTGGAAACAAAGTCCTGTACTTGGGTCCCCCTGCTCGTCCGTCCATCACCTCACTGGAAAGTCCACAAGCAACTGCGGTGGAGAGGAGGCTGGAGCTCTGCAAAGGATGGGTGGGGTCAGAGCACTGGGCTCTTACAGAGAAACAGTGCAGCTTGCAAAGTTGTAAGACGGAGCCTTAGCAGAAATCAATCTGATCGCAAGCCAAGCAAAATAGAATGGGGGAGGGTAACGAGTGTGGGAAAATGTAGATATCGATCAGAGAAGGCAAGGTAATTAAAAGAAAACTCTAAATGTGCTGAAGTTGAGTCAACAGATGGTATCCTCTTTCTAAAAGGGCAAACCAAGTAATTTAATATTGATTCCCGCCCAAGGAAGGGATAGAAACAGAGAAAGAACATGCAGTTGTGTTGAGTTTAGATGCCGTGGTATCTTTATACTTTTTCACCTTCCATAGGAACAGTTCTCTGTCCTGAGAACTACTGTTGAAAGCAAAGGAAGATCTTCTGTAAGTGGAACATGGCGGTGACTGTCCAAGGACAACACCGTCCTTCCTGGATATGGCGGAGTCATTGGATACTCAGCCATTGGTACCATTACATGTTTAGGATGGTGCTTCTCAGATCACAGCCTCTGGACCAGCTACATGGTACCATTTAGCACCTGGAAATGCAAGTCAGAGGCAACTGCCTACTGAACCCTGCCTCTAGTTAAGTCTTCAAGGTGATTCTGATCAAAACTGCCTGGGGAGTGGTGGCACATGCCTTTATCCCAGCACATGGGAGGCAGAGGCACGTGGATCTCCGTGAGTTCAAGGCCAGCCTGGATTACTGAGTGAGTTACAGGACAGCCAGAGCATTTACATGGAGAAACCCTGTCTCAAAAAAAAAAAAAAAAAAAAAAAATCAAAACTGTACGCTGTGCTTGACTATTACAGCCTCCTGAAGCTAATGAGGGATCCCCTCCTGCAACCCTCACCAGGCCTGAAGACTCTGCAGATGAATGAACCACCAGGACTTGCTTTGACCAATCAGGTAAGATTTAGTGTGGGACTCTGTCCTTTCCAGAGCATTAGTTTCCAATACACACACTTTTTAAAAAAGGACAGAACTAATACTAACTCCCCAACTCCTTTCTAAGTCAGTTCAGAATTTTGAATTGTTGGCCTTCTTGCTTGGATAGAAAGCTTTCCTGGGACTTGGGAGACCACCACACAGCTCTGAGGTGGGACCGTGCTTAATGGAAGGGTATCCTGAGACACAGAGTCCAGGAACTACACAGCTCTAAGAGGAAGGCTCCTTAGCAGCAGCACTGCAGATCCCAAGGGAGGGTATCCCCAATTGAGCTAGAGTGCTAGCTACAGTGTAACTTCTCCCCTTTGTCACTCATCCTCTTCAGTGTTGCAGCTCCCAGGGGAAGGGCTGAGCTTAGGAGCTCAGGAGCCTCAGTTCGGCTCCACTTCTTTGTTTCTTCCAATGAGAGAGTCATGCCAGGCCGGATATCTCACAAAAGAGATTTATTGGGAGACACAAATGCAGAGGTGGCTGCCTCTGCTCTGGAGAGAAGACAGCAGGGACCTTAAGAGTAGGCAAGGTTTATATAGGATTTCTTAGGGGCTGGAGCATTCCAGGTCAGAGATTTCCAGGGTGAAGATGGGTAGGATTAAAAGTCCTGAGCTGTGTGGGGTGGGGAGCGGGAGGGGGGCACAGGTGGAGCCTGGAATTAGTGGGTTTTGCTGTTGATTGGTAGGATTTTTCTTGTAGGGTGGGATCTAGACTGGAAATGATAGTTATAGCCCTGAGGTAAGGGCTTTACGGAAGTCTCGGGGTGGGGCCTGGCTGCTGGAGTTCCTTAGGCAGGGGTCTGGCCACTCTTCTGCCTTGAGGGTTTACAAAGTTTACAAACTATACAAAGTTTACAAAGGGAGTCCTCAGCAGGAGAAACTTTCCCTGCTGCCTGAGTCATCATAAGTAGCCAACATGAATCTTTCCCTTAGTAAAACAGTCAGTGAATTTTGTTAATTCACTGTGTCTTCTTTTCATAGACATAAACTCTTAAATGCTTGATGACTTGCATGGCTTTGGGTGAAGAACCAACCTTCCTCCATCCTAAACTTAAAGCCATCTTATAGTAAAGAAAAATTAGGTTTATTTCTGTTTATGATTAAATTTCTGTTTCTCAGGGATTGGCTATGCCCAGTTTGTAACCTTAACTACAAATGGTTCTGTACTGCCTGTCCCAGGAAACAGCAACCATGCTTTTGTTTCAGAAGGTCCTTATGTCTACCTGTTGTTGTGACTGCCTGTTGTTATGACTACCTTGCAATCATGTGTTTGTTTTAGGAGGTCATTACGACTAATGTATTATGCTTACACTATGCTCCTGTAATCCCACTCATCTTGCCTGCCAAATCTCCCATTTGGAAGCCCCTTACCCCAAGCTATAAAAACTTCATCTTCTTCATGTCCAAAGCTAAACTCTTGAACACTGCCTTATAGGGAGTCAGACCATGTATACTTTTTTTTTTTAAAAAAGGCTTGCTTTAATTAATTTGGTCATGATAATTTGGGAAAGTGGTCTTTTTCCTCATATCTTTGGGACTGGACCAATAAGGAAGTGAAGAAAGGACAGACATATATACACAAATTAGGATAGGGTGGACCGTGAGCTCTGATGGAGACTCACCAGCAGCCCAGAAACTCAATGGGCTTATTTTATGCATCTGATTAGAAGAACTGAGTTTATTGTACACTGCTGAACTGGGATGCAGGCTTAGTTAATCTCAGTAGGAGGTCTCCATCAGGGATCAGCCTCAGGCTGTAAGCATCTGGGGAGAAGAAGCTGTGGTCCATGCTTTCTGCACACACACTGTCATCATCCACACAGACCTGGGTAAGGCTTTGTCATTCCCATGAGTCTGAGGCACTGGGGTCTTTGACATGGCTGTGCTCATGTCAATAATATGCATTCACTCAAGACTTCATCCACGCCCTACTCTGCAATCTGGTTTTTGTTTTTTAAATTATGTTAAAAGTCTGGTAGGTTTTGTTCTTTTGCAAACAACATGCAGTCAGCAGGTGAATATAGGAGATTAAGTATGTAAATCTTTTTACTCTTGGACACATCCTTTAGGACTACAGACCACCATTCCAAGCCTTGGGCCAACTTGAGTTGCTGGGTAGTCTTGCACAAGCTACAGAACATCTTTTAGAGTCGGTTCACAGATTATAATGAGCAAGGGGCTAATTATCCTTGTCCATAGGATGGCTGTGAGGTTAGGGCAGTGGAAGGAGATGCTCCTGAGAGCATGGCTACCCCTCCGTGAGCCTTTCTCAGTACAGTGCTCGATAACCTCTATTTTTCCTTCTCCCCATCATCAGAGCACCCCTGGGGAAAGTCTGCAGCCTAGGTGTGGCCCAGACTCTTCTGGAAACCCAAATAGCAGTGCAGTGATTACTATTTTGGAACTACTTTGAGCAAAGGGAATAGCAGAAAACATTCCAGTCTGGGGGGGCGGGGGGAATAATGGATTAAACATAAGATGGTTACAGGAATACATTAAAGACTTTCCATCAAAACAGGGAAATAGCATTGCAAATTGGTGTGTGATTCCACAACAAAAACTGCTCTAATTGTTGGAGTGGGCAATTGGCTTAGAGCAAATCTTCTGAGCTTTGCCAAATGTCGATCCCAAGAAAGCATCCTGCAGGCTGAGTACACTGTCACTAGCAAGGAATAGGTAAGGAGCAGCCGATGTCAGTGTCTAGCTGTCTAGGAGATAAACTGCTGCCTCTGGTCAATGGAGGAAATTTATGCTAGAGTATTTGCTAAGGGCCAAATTGGTCCCTGTGGTACATGCAGGATTTCTGAAGGGGAAAAAAAAAATGTTTTTCTCCCTAAATACTTTCCTGACTTAAGGCAATTATTTCCATAATATATCCATTATTGGGATGATCCTGATGCTCTCCCAGGGCCTATAGGAATAAGAGGATTTTTCTACTGTGTGCCAACACTGAAAAAGAAGGACAATATCTTGGCTTCGGTTGAAAGAGGCATGCAGAGAATAACTTTTATGTCAAAAACAAACAAAAAAACCAAAAGGTAATTTTGGCTTACCGAACTATCATTGTGTCCCAAGCACCTGGGTACTTGCGACACACGCTAACTTTACCCTTATAGTAGATCTGTAAAGAGGATGTTAACTGCCCCCCCCCCCTTTAGCATACAGGGGCACTGTGGCTCTGAGTAGTTCAATGGTGTGCACAGAGCCCTACAGCACACAGTTGACAGCAGAGATGCCATAAAGTCTGTTCTAGACGGTAGCGGTGATGTCCTGTGCTAGGTAGCTTCCCTGAGCCCCTCCCCATTTCCTTTGCATCTTTCTTCATCATCCTTTGTGTCCACGGAAGCTGGCCTAACTTACCTTCCTCTGCTTCCTGTTGTGTTTGGCGGGTGGAGACTCCTGGCAGGGAGTCAGACGGCAGAGGTGCCTGAGATCAGAGTGTGAGTGCTCCCTGCAGTTCCTTCCTGCTCTACTTCTTGTCACTCTTTGCTCCCCACACAGAAGGCTTACTCTAGGCCACCTACACCTCCTCAGAGCCCCAGTTTGAGTTTGCAGTCAATTTATGCTGCATTTGAGTCGGCCCAGCTTGGAAGATCTCCAGGCTTAGAGACAAACTCTCCTCCATGCTGCTGCTTCTAACTTAAGTAAAATTGTTGAAAATGGACAGACGTGTCTTGATTCTCCCCTGATGTTCTGTCCAGTTGGTTCAATGTTGGGAGTGTCTCTGATTCGACTTCCTACTCACCAAGGGAAGCAGAGGGTTTGGGGACCAGAAGCATCCCCGCTGGGCCATATGCGGTTTCTGAAAGATGACATTCAGAGTCGAGGGGAAAAAAAATAACAAGCTGACATTTGTATAAAATTCTATAGCTTTACTTTTCATTACTTTCTATTTAAGGATAAATTAGGAGGTGGATGTGCATCCAGGAAAAGAAAAGAAAAAACAACCCAAACATGATGAACAGTAAAGTTATCTTTTAAGAGACAGGGTAATGGCACTCAGGGAGGCAGAGGCAGGAGGAGGCTAGCCTGGTCTACAGAGCCAGCCCAGGACAGCTAAGTCTACACAGAGAAACCCTGTCTAAGGGGGGCAAAAAAGACAGGGTAATGACTGAACTCCTACCTCATCCAGCTGGTGAGACGCTCTCTGACAGAGCCAGCTAGACTCTGCTTTCCGCATGACTCATCACAAAATGTCAGGACAATGAAGGGGAACTAGAAGCTGCATATTAAACAGCACAGCTCACGTATTAATTCTATCAGAAGGAATAGGACCTTTCATGCTCAGCAAACAAGAGTCCTAACATGTCAAGGGCATCTCTCTGGGAAGTCTGCTGCCATGCATAAACAGGCAATAATTTAAAAAATAAAAGATCCATTTTGTCGTGCTTTTAAATTTGAGTGACAAGACATTTTGGAATCATCCTATTTCCAGAAGGGTGTCATTCTATTATTAGATAATTATAGTGCTTAACATGAGAAAGGATGGTAGAAGTGATCTTTTAAATATATTTCCATGATTATTAGATGTCTCTTTTCATCTCTAGGAAGCTGTCTTGTCTCAATGTCTACTTTGGCTGCTATTAATTTTACCACATTAAATCCACTTAGTTATCTGTACTAGAAAATCAGCTTTTTATTTTGAACCTTTCTCTAATTTGTAACTGGAGAGGCATGGATAGGTGGGTCTTACTTTTTAATCAGGCAGACAGATTTGTGTCTTTTCATTCGATTGCAGATATATTTAAAGTAATTAAGCACACACTTAATGTAACATCTTGCTCTTGGGTATGGCTTCTTTTCTTTCCATTTCTTGCGTTTTTTATATATATTATGAAAGTACTTTTAATTATTCCTTTATTTGCTCTTCGGTTGTACATTCTTATACAATTCTTCCTGTAGTTACCATAGAGATGACAGTATGTATCTCTTCTGTGCAGTACAGCTCTACCTCCCCTGAGCAATTTGGAGCTTACTGCTTCTTGACTACAGCAAGGCCCTCTGCAATGGACTCTGTGATGGCCTCCACTCTAATACCAGAGAGTGCATTCACTTCCGCTGTTCACAGCTGGTCAGCTACTACATGGAGTCACGTGTTTACTTCTCACAAAGGCCTGTCCAGGCTGTGAGTGAGTGCCTTCTCCTCCAGCCCCACCCACTCCCTAGTGTTCCTTCTGGGTCTCTGCTGCTGGCAGTGGCTCCTTTAAAGTTTTATTTGTCTGAAAACGCCTTAAACTTAACTTTTTAAGTTTTACCATCAGTACCATAGGATGATTTGCATAAAACAAAATCCACCCGTTTTAATGTGAAGCTTGATAAGTTGGGGGGAGGGGTGTTTGACGAGTTCGGGGGAGGGGTGTTTGACGAATTGGGGGAGGGGTGTTTGATGAGTTGGGGGAGGGGTGTTTGATGAGTTGGGGGAGGGGTGTTTGATGTGTTTGATGAGTTGGGGGAGGGGTGTTTGATGAGTTGGGGGAGGAGTGTTTGATGAGTTGGGGGAGGGGTGTTTGATGAGTTGGGGAGGGGTGTTTGATGAGTTGGGGGGAGGGGGTGTTTGATGAGTTGGGGGGGGGGGGTGTTTGATGAGTTGGGGGAAGGGGGGTGTTTGATGAGTTGGGGGAAGGGGGGTGTTTGATGAGTTGGGGGAGGGGGTGTTCGCGCATAGTTACTGCCCCCACTATCTAGATTCACCAGGATCTCATCTCTCTGTGTAAATTCCTTTCCACCATTTCACTGTTAATCCTTGCCCCGGGGACCCACTGAGCTGAGTGAGGTGCAAGGTGCAGTCACCTGGTCCCTCTCAGCATTCCAAGCCAAGCCTTCTGTGACTGGTTTCTTTTGCTTAGCATTCAGTTTCCGAGATCCGTTTGCAGTTCCTTCCTCTAAAGTACTGAGTAGCCCGGAAAAGCAGCAGCTCAGGACTAAGAGTCCTGCCTAGCATGCTCAAGGCATCCACAGCCCCTCAAACAGCCACTACCACCACTGCCTGCCGCAACGAGTTTGTTTTGGCGCAGATACACCATATTTTGATTACTCGTTCACTAGATGGCAGACTGTAGAACAGGGCTCCCTGAGTAAAACAACTGCCATGGTGGGTGTCAGCTTTGCTCAGTTGCATTCCCTCAGAGGGGAGCAGTGAAGCTCCGGAAAGCCGCAGCCCAGCAGCCAGCTGCTCCCAACCACCAGTGTGCAACTCTATCCTAATGGCCCATGGCCTTGGGGGGTGGGGATGGAGTTTATAGCGCGCTGGGTAAAGATTTTCCACGTGGCTTTGGTGGGGGAGCAGCTGTACACACTCCAGTAGTGGCCCCTCATCTATGCTCTGTAGGGAAGCTCAATAAAATCACTGGTTTCTCAGAGTAAACTTTGGCGGAATCATGTTTGTGATTGAGACCTTAGGAGGTGGGAGACATTGTAACATCTCCTCCCAGGAAGGAATTTTAGCAACATGGATAGTGGGGTGTGTGTGTGTGTGTGTGTGTGTGGTGTGTGTGTGTGTGTGTGTGTGTGTGTGTGTGTGATTTTACCTTTAAGAAAGTTTCGCTGGGCTGGAGAGATGGCTCAGTGCTTAAGAGCACTGCCTGCTCTTCCAAAGTACCTCGGTTCAATTCCCAGCAACCACATGGCAGCTCGCAACTGTCTAATTCCAGTTCCAGGTGACCCGACACCCTCACACCAATGCACATAAATTAAAATAAAATATTGAAAAACAAAAACATAAGGATGCTTCTGCTATGACTACTTGTGTACAAACTTTGTATGGACCTATCTTTGTTTTTCTTGACTATTTACCTACGAATGGTGAGTGCATATTTAACATTTAGAAAACAAATTCCAAACAGATTTCTAAGTGACTATAATTTTGTATGCCTACTTGCAATGCATTAAAAGTTCCAGTTGTTCAGCATTGGCCAAGGCTTGCATTGCACAGCAACTGCCAACACTTTTCAACTCCAGTCGCTCTAGAGGGCCATTTGTAGGCCTGATTTACATTTCCCTGAGTAGTACAGATGCTGGGCTTTGCTTCATGTGCTTTTGAGCTGTTAATATATCTTCTTTGGTAAAATGTCTGTTCGAATCTTTTGTCCAATTTATCTTTGTCAAGTCTTGGGAAATTTTTATATAGTCTAGATACAAATCCTTTGTCGATACACATTTTTGTTTGCAAATATTTTCTTTCTGTCATTTGCTTGATTTGTAGCTTTTTCTTGCTATTATTATTATTAGTAGTAGTAGTAGTAGTGATGGTGGTGGTGTGTGTATGTGTGTGTGTGTGTGTTGTACTCTTGCATGTGGAGGTCAGAGAACAACTTTCAGAGTATGTTTTCTCTTACCAGGGGATCCTGATCTTGAACTCAGGTCTCTCAGCTTGTGCAGCAAGCACCCTCAGCTCTGAGTCATCTCTCTCTGGTCATTTTCTCATTTTCTTGATATACGTTTTCTCTTACTATTAATATGGGATTGTGTTTAATGATTTTTCAAATATTGAGCCAACATGGGATTAGCAGGCTGCTTTGGTGGTGTATTTATATGTTTATGAAGTTGTATTCCTTTAAAAAAAACAAAAACAAAAACAAAAAAAAACTCTTCTCCGGGGCTCAGCAGTTAAGAGCACTTGCAGCTCTCTCCCAGCGGGCCTGGGTTCAGTCCCCAACACCTATCTCGGGTAGGTCAACCTCTTGTAACTCCAGTTCCAGAGGATCAGCTCTCCTCTTTTGGCTTCCTTGGTCACCTGCATGCATACTGTGCGCATACATATACACTCAAACACACACACACACACACTCAACCACATGCACATAATAAGTATTTGTCCTAGATTTTATATTTTCACTTGTAAATTTTCCCTTTGTTTCTTCTTTATGTCTTTAATTTATTGAGACTCTCTGACTTTTCATATTTCAAGAGTGTCTGCCCTTACTTCTTGCATTTCATCAGATAGTATAGATGTGTGTACCATTTTAGCATGGGCATCTTGTGGTAGTCTTTTCCTACGCTATAATTTCTATAGCTCTCCAAATGCCAATAATTTGATATCACATCCAGAACCTTTAATTGCCGTGGGATTCTGGATATTTGTTTCAATTTAATGAGCCATCAACCTAGCTGGGCTCAGGTATAAATTCCATCTGGCCTTCTGGGATTTAAAAGTGATTTCTAATTTCAAACTTATCCAGTGTTATTCAAATCTTTGTTGCATGCATGTGTACTATCAGTAGCTCATCAGGGATCTCAGCAAGGATCTATCCATTCTGTGTTTCAGTGTTTATAGTTAATAGCATGCTGTTTGGGGCCAGGTCCTTGCACATGCCACTTGGAAACAGAGACCAGGAGCAACTTCACAAGGCTGCATTCCTCAACTCCCTGAAAACAATCTCCTCAGAATTTTTTTCTTAATCCTTGGGCTTCTTTTTTATTTCCCAGCATGGAAATTATGGCTATTTTTATTTACTCTCTTGCATATACTCCCTCCCCCCCCCAAAAGACACTGATGTCTAAAGCCAAGAAGCAAGCAGGCAGATTGAAGAAAACGAAACTGTGGCTGCACCCATCCTCTGAGGAGAACATGTCCTCCTCAGAAGAGAGGTGGGCACTTCATCCATAGGTCAGACCCCTGAAGTCTCTGCTGTCACTGTTGCTGACACTTCCATGCCACTGTGGGATCTCTCATCGGCTGAGTGGGAGTGAATAGAGGGAAGAAAGGTGTTGATTCGCTCCCTCAGAGCCTTAGAGAGCCGGCCTTGCTTTCAAGCTAGGGCTAGAGGTGCTTTGTCTGGAACTCTGTGTACAATGAAGCCCACATCGAGGGTTTTGGTAGCTTAGGGTTCAGCCTGAAGTTTAAATCGAAGGAAACAAACAGCGAACTTATTACCAGTGTTGTCATACGTCAAACCCTGACCCCCACCACCCCTGCCCCTAGTCACCAGCCCCAGAAGATGCCCTCATGCATCTTCACACTCAGTCAGTGAACTTCATTGGTGCTCCAAGGTGATCTGGTGCTGCAGGCAGCTGACGTAGGTGGTTTCTTACTTAAAAAAAAAAAAAAAAAAAAAAAAAAAAAAAAAAAAGCCATGGAAGCTTCAATGCTGAGAGAACAGAGACCAGTAATAGGAACTGAGAACAGTCCGCTGCCTGAGCTAAGAAGCTGGAAGAAACACTGTTTCAATCTGTAATGTCTTAAGAAAGAGTGCAGAAGACAGCCATGCTCCCCCTACCCCTACCCTCCCCCACCCCTCCCCCCCCCCCCACAACGCTTCCCTTCTAAACCACCCAAATCCTACTCAATCCTACTTGATACAGGTTTTGTTTTTTTAGTGCATTATTCTTAGCTCATGTTTAATAGTGCAGCATTTCCAACTCTCATGACCATTCCTTTTACAAGTCGAATCTCTTCAAACCTCCCAAGGTGCCTAGCTAAATAAGCTTCCTTTTGCAGCACTTCAAATGCTCAGCGAGGCCCATTTGACCTCATCTTATACACCAACAGGGCCCTGGGACCTACACAGAAGAGCGGGTGACCATCACCAACAGCCGAGCTTGAAGGACAGGAAAGGAATGATTCTCATGTAGAGCGCCTTAATGTTCTTAATTTTTTTTTTTTTTTTTTATATATATGGGTGGGCATTTTTAAGGTTAAGACTGATAACCAGCAGACAAAATAATTGTCTGCTCCTTGGGTTGTGGGCATCAGTGCTGAAGACTGGATTCAGGGCCCCAAGTGCCATCCAGAGCTACTCGGTAAGAGCAAAAGCACATTTTAATTAAGGACATAGCATACCATCACCAAAGGTGTCAAAATGTTTTCGAAACCGCCTGTCATCACAACTGTATTCTGACTTTAAAGGCATTTGGAAGTCCAAGCTCTTCTGAGTATCACGTGATACTGGCTTTCCTGTGCTATCTATTTTCATTTACTTCTGTGCGCTGCTAGGGACAGAATTTCAGAAGGACCCTGACCACATACTGTTATTGGTTGTCAGATGTATCCGTAAGTGGCAAAGAACATTTCTATTTGGGATCCATCTCATTTGCTTAATGCAGGTTTTGTAGGAGTTGGAGTGAACTAGAACTCTGCTTTACCCTCCTGAGAGGTGAATCAGGAAAATGGGTGAGGAGAAGGGTCTCTCAATCAAGTGTTTTCTGGAAAAACATGAGGCCTGGAGCTCAGTATCCAGCACCTACGTGAAATGAGCCAGATGTTGTGGTAAACGCTTATAATCCCAGGGTTGGGAGATGGAGACAGGGGGGCTCTGGGACTCTCTGGCGAGGCATTCTAACCTCATCTGCAAGCCCTGCACCCCACTGAGATACCCTGTCTCAAAAGCAAGGTGCGTGGTTCCTGAGGAACACCACCCATAGTTGACCCTGGCCTCTACATGTACAGCTACACACAGGCATGTGAACATGGACACACACTCGACTGAGAAAATTGTCCAGCATCAGAGACTGATGCCAAGACAGGAAAGGCGTCTGAAGCTGTCTCAGCTCTCTTTCTGACATCATCTTTGAAAGAATATGGAAGTACCAATGGGGAGCACCTCAAATTTGGAAGCTCCCCAAATTTGAAGATCAGAGACGTGAGGTTGCACATGAGGTCACCTTCTGAGTTTTACTCATGAAATTCATACCCGACGAAGGTGGCCAACTATCTGTTGGATAGATGGAAGACTGTCTGAAACGGGCAGAGCAAACAAACCCACAGTCAAGGTAGGAGATGCAGGTGTAATCAGAGGGAAACAGGTCTAGAGTGCGAATGTCCTTTAGAGGATTTTAGTCAGTTGTATTGTACACACGCTGCTTAGCAGTAGACCATGTCCACACAGTGGTGGTGGCAGCTGGTAGTAAGGTTAGGTTACAGGAAACAAAAAGTCCAAAGAACTGTAACATGGCAGTGCCTTTCCAAGCACCGTGTGGAAGAGACCCCGGCCCGTGCCCTTGTGGTTGCAGGAGAATGCTCTATCCTGGGACAGCTGCGGCTGCACCGGGCTCTCGCTCGCACCCAAGTGCCCTGGCACAGCGTTCGTGATCACCACCTACTGTTGCCCTCCTGTGTGTGCTCTGAACAAACGGACACCAGCTTCCAAGACCCTGGCAAGAAACATCTCCTAGTAAATTGGTGAATTGACTGTGAGGTGAGACCCAGAGATGTCACTGGTTTGAGCGGCCCTGGATTCTACTTTGGACGTTTCTGAGGTCCCTGGTGAAGAAAAATGTCAGAAAGTGCAAAGGGGTCAGTTCTAAAAGGGATACCACCCACCAGTCCTTTTGATAAGCAGCATAGCCATTTCCCCAAAAACAAAGCATTGTCCTGGGCCCTTTGTGAGGTCAAGAGTGAGTCCTACAGTTCTCACTTAAGTCATTGACTGTGAACACTGACTATCAGACCCAGTTCTTCCATGATGTTTCAATTACTTCCTCTCAACTATTGAACTCATAAATAATACAACTTCCCACTCATTCCTATTTTTAAAAAACCCAATATTCTAAAACAAAACAAACAAACAAAAAAAAAACCCAATACTCTTAAAAATAAAGAAAATACTGGCGAAAAGGAATAATTTGTAATATAATAGCATGCGCTGAAGCATGCTAATACGTGGGGGTGGGTAATGAGAAGGCATAATTTGAGAACAGGATGAACGTGCCAGAGACTAATGTAGCTAGGGACAGGTGGGCGGGCACCGAAAATGCCAGGAGTGGTACTGCTTCCAGGGAAGTGTTTTCTGAAACCAAGGCTGCCGTTGGTAAAGTTTTAAATCAAACGAAGTACACTCTCTTGCTTTAGAAATGTTGAAAGGGCATTTACTGCAAAATTCTACATTAGAACTTTACAAAAGTAATTTACGTGTCCAAATAAAATGGGGTGGAATTTCATACCCAGGAAATTATAATCAATGTTTTCAGAGTCAGATCTGTGTGACTTTTGAAGTTATAAGGGGGATACATGACATTTCTTGGCTGTGGTACCCGAGCTGGACATGACAGAACAACTAATGTCCTTGGTCCTCTCGTAGTAAATGCCATCACTGTCACTACTGAGAACTGTGATAATCAAAAGTACCTCTTCAAGTGTCCAGTATGACCCCCTGCGGAGTGGTGCCATGCTGTTTCGGTGGCTCTGAACTGACTGAGCAGGACTCCTCTGAGGGCCCCACAAGGCAGATGTGCCCTGTCCTACCGCGCTTGCCATAGCAGAAAGATCCGGGAGAGGGGATAGTATAGATGATATGGGACAAGAACAGAGAAGTTTGGAGTTCCAGGTGAGACACTGAGTTAAAGCTTGAGAGAGAAAACCAGGGTGTAAACTGGCTCCAGGAACTGGAGCCAACACACGGTGAGCACCAAACCAGAGCTAGCCGTCACTGTAGGCCACGTGAATACCCAAGCACTATACATTGGATCGTGAATGTCCCCCAAAGATCATGAATTAATGTCCAGGTCATGAGATGAAGGTCCTACTGGGAATTAGATGAAACACTACTGAGCAGGGCCTAGCGGAGAGAAGTTCAGTCGTCCATGAAGGGCATATCAAGATGGATGCCCCTTCACCTCTCTTTACTTTCCCACCACTATAAAATGCATATATCTCTACTGCCACATACATGCTGGACTGTGTGCTGAAACCATGAGCCAAAGTAACCCTTTTCTCTCTGTAGATCAATTCCTCTCAGGGATTTTGTCCCAGCGAGAGAAAACGGACTGACTGAAACAGCAGACTTACTCTTGGTGCTTAAGAGCCCAGATCTGGCTGGAAGGGAAGAATTAAAAGTTTCACAGGAGCCTGAAAGAATTAACTTTCTCCCTGGAACTGGAGCCTTGGGCCTGCGACTTAAAATTCCTCATTCATAGCCCCATTTTAAAAAAAAAAAAAAGCGGGTTTCACATTGCAACAGAGAACAAAAGCACCCGAGACCAGCAGCCTCGGTTCATCAGCACCAGACACGAGCCTGAGTGGAAGTCTGCTGAGCAGCACTTGAGTTTCTTACCTTGTTTTGGCATAACTAGTCAAATCATCATTCCCACAAAATTATGTGTTAGAACCAGATTGGAATGTTGCTAGCAGCATCCCCTGCCTCCCGCGACCCCTCCCCCTCCCCCAGTTATCTCTTGGTTCCCTCTGGGTGGGCACAAAGCAGCTCTTTGGAACTCAGATCTGAGGGTCACTTCCAACAGCAGGGTGAGGGAGGTACCCAATACTGCGATTTACAAGAGTAAGTCCATCCTTTCTGGGTTCTGCTGGAAGGGCCAGACTGAGCTCAGCCCTACGCCCCAAGCTTTGTGACTGAGAGGCCAAACTGTGTTCACATAAACATGATACTCCCTGCTGACCGGCTGGATGGGAGAGCGCCTCGCCTCTCTAGTCACTCTGTTCTCAAACTCCCATGGAAGACAACCATCTAATCGCATCTCACCATTGCTATCTCTTGACCTGTTTGCGCCAATGGGTTTAGTGGGCTTCTTTGTCCATACTGTGAGTGCCTGGAAATGCTTTTTTCCCCCAAAGCTCTCATTTCAATTATGACCCTTTCAGAGGTCTTATTACTTCATCTGACCCACATTCATTATGGTGGAGGAGCATACACAGTGGGCAACTGTGGAAAGAACAAACCCATCCTTTATAGCCCTTGATGGCATGTATCAGCAAGATTCAATCTTAGAGAGAAAAGAAAAGCATTTGGTACACGAGGAAAAAAAATTCCATTTTAGCATGCAAAAAGAGGATAAGAAATAAAAAGACATTATCTACAATTACCAGGCAATCACAGCAATAAATTGGTTTTTTTCTTCCAGAAGCTTCGATTCAGTCCTGCTTAAGAGGTTACTGAATTACACACCACAGTTCCAAGCCATTTTTTGGCCTCACGCATACCCTCTCTACTCCTTCCCACTCTCATGTATCTGCCATCTTTGCATATGCAGCATTCTCCAAGCCTGGCTCTGCCTCTGCCTCTGAAGCACCTTCGTGGGCCCAACTAAGGCCTCTTACTTCCCGGTAGCTTCCACTTTGCCACCAATCAAGCACCTTGCAGCTCAAAGTCTGAGAAGCTGGCAGAGGTAGTTCCAGACAAAACATTTGATGGGAAACAAGGTGATCAATATTATGTCTTACATATAATATGTGATGATAAATTCCTCTGTATTCTTTTCTATGTGAGTGCATCTCTTGGATTCTTCTCCCTGTGTGTATTGCAAGTTAATCATGATCCATTTGCTTGGGAATCAGGGATGGGTCTCCTAGCACCCGAAACGTCAAGTCCAACTTAATGAACATAATGTTCAAGATGCTTAGAATTTGTACCCAACAAGTCTCTCAAGTCAACTTCACTACTCAAGGCGAGACGGCTGTGTTAAGCAGAGGCTCAAGACTCACAGCTTTGCTCAAGTCAACACAGGCTGTGTCTTCAGCCTTTTTTCATTCATTCATTCTTTCTTTCCTTCTTTTGTTTTTCCTTCCTTCTTTCCTTTCTATCTTGTTTTGGTGGGGGATGGGGGGACAGGGGGAGGGTCTCCCTATGTACCCTGACTGGCTTAGCACTCACTATGCAGAGGCTGTCCTCGAACTCACAGAGATCCACCTGCCTCTGCCACCTGAGTGCTGGGATTAAAGGTCTGTGCCACCACGCCTGGTTCTCTGCCAAGTTCCTTAAACTTCTCTGTGCTTTAGTGTCCTCAGTAGCAGGAGGATAATAAGAGGAGTACACTGAGTTGAGGGATCAACTAAATACTAGGAATTCAGAATAGACTTGGTAACTGTCAAGAGCTCTGTGCTCACCTCTGCCTTCCTATTGGCTTAGAGGTTTCCAGCGCTGTGCCCTTTCTCAGTTACCAATTCCTGAAATACTCTGGCTTTCTCTCTGCAACTTTTTTTTTTTTTTTTAACATCCTCATCATATTTTGCCTCTTGCACAAGTGTTCCTGGCCTGTTCACCTCCAATCTTCCCTTCCGGGTCCCTGCTGCCCTCATGACCTTCTTTTGTGACGCTTGTGCAAATAGTCACTTGTTGCATCACAGATGTGCTCATCACTCTGCTCTGCCATAGTCACCTTGGTGTGGTGCAGTTTTTCCTGGCCTTCCCGGACACACTTGTGGGTTCTTCCGAGGCAAAGACTCGGCCTTGTTTTCATCCACAGCTCAGTACTGCCGTATGGTCTGCCCAGTAGTAGCTCCCTAGATGGTGCATGTGGATGCATTTGAATTGATCGGGTTCACAGGTTGGATGCAAGTGCCTTTGGAGTGGTGAGCTAACGGTGTGGTCAAGGAGTTTACCAATTGCTTCAGGGGGGGCAGGGTTGGGCTATGACATCTTTGGATAAGAAGCCCCATTTCTACCTCCCACCTGATGGGGCACCCTGACCCCTCCAGGAGGAAGTGCCAGAACTGACACTCCTCAGGATAAGATCAGGAACTGGTTTTAGCAGCTAAAGGGTCCAGCTGCAGAGAGGAAGGGACAGACCCTAGGGCTGGCTGCAACACAAGGAGGTGATCTCAAGAGCAGCTGCTTCAGAAAGGGGCGTTAGGCATTCACACATGCCTCCCTTGGCTGTCCAGGCTTGCCCGAGTTGGAAACCTCAGGCATCTAAGGACCAGGGGTGAGTAAGAAATTGGTGTTCAGTGAGGGCGTCTGTGTTCTAGCACAAATTCTTTCCCTGCCTTGCAGGGTGGCTGTGGCTGTGCGTCAGAACCCGAAGTTCCCACAGCCTAGCCATGAGGGTGTTGCAGCCATACTAATCTGATATTGCTGACTCCAGCGTTCTGTCGCCCTCATTTCCTCCTCACAGTGGCCTCGTGAGCCTCTACAAAGCAGGAAACGGGACCCGCACCTCCTACACACGCCAGACTGGGACTCATAATCTTCTTAGAAGTGGGGATGTAATGGTGTGTTTAGCCAAAGGAGTTCAGTTGAGTCAGTCCCTGAGGCATAGGAGGGGTCATTTTGTTAGGAGTGGCCCTACTTACCGTTATCTTGGATCCTTTTCCCTTCTCCACCCCATCTGTGAAAGTAAGCCCTTGGAAAACGTGATGGAGAGAGGGCAAGGCAGAAATGGGCTAAAGACTTGTATTAGAGCCATCTCTACTTATTAGGTCAATTGTCCTTGCGCCTAGGTCATCAGTGCTATTCTCTCCTTGCAGTTTCTCATGAAAGGACTAATGTCCTAGCGGTTGATGACAGTGGAGGCCAGGGAGATGAAGCAAGACTGTCTTGAAACACAGCCAGATGTGTGCGAGGGGTCAGAGAAGCCATTCAGGGCCCAGACTCGGCCTTATTGGTGCATTCTGTTGGCTCCCCTCTCCTCCCACTGTCAGTGGCCACTTAGCTGTCCTGGGCAGTCTTGTTAGGACATGCCTGCCTTTTCTTCCCTGCAGTACTATTTTGAAAGCCACAGTAGCCTCTCCCTTTAGTTCCTGCCTCAGGTGCTTAGGCTAGACACTTGGAAAGCCATCACCTTTCTGTGCCTGCGAGCCCGTTTAGTACCTGAAGAAGCAGGCTAAGGTAGAGAAGGACATCATGGCTGCCGCTGCTTACCACCATTGGGAACTACACTGTATTCTAAGGGCTGGGAACAGCGTGGCAAGCAGGCATGAATAATGATGCCAACCATGGCAGAACAAGTGGTCAAACATGAAAACATGTCTGTTCCAACGATCTGTGTTGACAGACTAAAACACAGCCAGAGGTGGGTTACCTTCCGTGGCCCGTGCCAAGGTGTACATACCCCTGAGAAATTACGCCAGGCAACAGACCTAAGAGGTTTATTGGGGGAGGGGAGAACGAAAGGCCTTCTTGGAGTGGGGACATGAGGGAGAATAGATGTAGCCAGGTCGGCATACAGACAGGGAGTCAGATAGAGAGGGGGGAAAGGGAGAGATGAGAGGGGAGGGGGGAGGACTAGAGACACAAAACGTGAGAGGCAGAGGCACAAGAGAGACTGAGAGATGACAGGGGACGAATTGTGAGAGATGAGAGAGAGGCACGAGAGAGGGAACGAGGAGAGAGGGATCTGAGTGCTGGGGGGCTCCTTTTATGCACAGCACACAGTTGGCACCCGGCAGTGGCAGGTGATGATGTAAGCTGCTGCTAAGTTGCTGAGAGCAGGCCAGTTTGCTTACCTGTGCGCGTCACATACCTGCTTTGCTGTCCCACTTCCTGGCAGTGAAATAGCTCTTTGAGGCACTGGACCCTATGATACCTGCTGAAAGAGATGGAAAGGGAGAGAAAACAAGAGACAGAACCTCTTAAGGAGTTGGCAATCGGGTCAGAGAACACCGCACACACATTTGCAAATGCTCACGGAGCAGCAGGGTGGCTTTTACCCTAGAGCCCATGGAGATTCTGCATTGAAGCAAGTTAGCTTGTCTTTATGGAAGACCCAGACTTTTCTTATTTCAAAGTCGTAGTGGACCTTTCACCCTCAAAGTGCGTGAAGAGCTGAGCTCTAGTTACAAGACCCTGACTAAAACCCTGGATTTCTACTTTATACCTATCTGATAATAAATTAAAAAAAAAAAAAAAATTGCCCAACCACTGTAACCTGTGAGAACAGAGGAGGTCCCGAGAGTGTGTGACGTCTTGAGTGCATGTGTATTTTGACATGGGCATGGCCTGTCAAGACACTGAGACCAATTGGCCTGTGGGAAATTGGCAAAGCAGTTTGGGCCAGGCTCAAGAGAAATGACGAAGCTTTTCTCCAGGGTCAGAGTATGCATCTTTATGAATGGCTGATCGGTGTGTGCAGAGACTAGCAACTGCAGCTTCCTCCTGCTCAGTGCTTACAGCCTGGGACCATTTGCATACAGAGAACTCCTACATGGCCCGGCTGATTCCCCCCTGCCCCATGCTGTAGCCAATAAACACACTGAGGTTCTAAGTGGCTATAGCCATAAAAGAATCCCTGATCTCAGTTGTGCTGTATATGTGTCTGTGTGTCTTTCTTCTGCTGCCCAAGGGCTTATGCTAGTTGCACCATTAACTCTTATTTTCCTCATCTCCAAAATGGGGATGGAGACTGGGATGGGAGTGGGGTGGGGTGGAGTGGGGTTGGACAGGGGCGAGGGTGGGGTGGAGTGGAGTGGGATAGTGTTGTTATGTTTATCTTGTAGAGTAGTTATGAAATTATTTTATCAGGCATAATGATACAACCTGGTGGCTCAGGCTTTTAGTCCCAGATAGCCCAGATGCTTGGGAGTCAGAGGCCTGAGGGTTATGAGATCAAGGTCCGCCAGTGTTAGAAAGTTAGTTCAAGGTCAGCATGGGTAGATTAAGAAGACCCTACTTCAGAGCTGGGCTTGGTGGTGCACGCCTTTAATCCCAGAACTCTGGAGGCAGAGGCAGGGGGATCCCTGTGAGTTCGAGGCCAGCCTGGTCTACAGTGCGAGACCAAGACAGCCAAGGCTACACAGAGAAACCCTGTCTCGAAAAACCAACGAAACAAAACAAAACAAGACCCTACTTCAAAATTAAAAAAAAAAAAACAAAAACATTTTTAAAGGTCTGAGGAGTTACTGACAGGTAATAGCTGCGGTGTGTGTGTGTGTGTGTGTGTGTGTGTGTGTGTGTGTGTAGGAGGAGGAGGAATCGGTTCTCTTTAAGGGTGTGGCCCCGGTACATGAGCACAAATTGGACTTGGTGAGTTTGAAAAAAAAAAAAAAAAAGAGGACATGAAGTTGAGAGGCAGTGAAAGGTAGATCAGGGAGGGGTTGTAGGAGTGGGGAATTAATATGATCAAAGCACACTATGCGTGTGAAATTGTCAAAGAATTAATGAAAACACGGTACTGAAAAAGTATGAGGATATATTCCAGTGGTGGAGTGCTTGCTTACACATGAGAAGCCGCAAGTCAGACCCCTAATACTTCAAACAAAACAAAACCTAAATAAATAAATAAATAAACAACAAAACTCCATAAAGAAAATTAATATTTGTGCTTATTGGTTTGTTTTGTTATTTATTTATTTATTTAGTCAACTCGACACAAGCTAGGGTCATCTGGGACAGGGAACCTCAATTGAGAGAAGCCTCCGTCAGTCTGGCCTGTAGGCAAGTCTGTGGGGCATTTTATTGATTAATGATCGATGTGGGAGGGCTCAGCCCACCGTGGATCGTGCCAAGCCTGGGGAGGTGGTCCTAGGTTTCCTGAGAAGGCAGGCTGAGGAGGTGAAGAGATGGCTCAACAGTTAATAGCATTCTTATCAAGGTGTTATTCCAAAGGACCTGGGTTCAAATCCCAGCACCTGACAGGACGGGGGACAACCATCTCTAACTCACTGTATGCATGACGTACAGCCTGGGCAGGTGAAGGACCCATACACGTGAAATGAAAATAACTTTTTAAAGCAAGCGAGCAAGCAAGCAGGTTGAGCAAGCAATGGAAATCAACCCAACAAACAGCACTCCTCCACGGTCTTGGCTCCAGTTCCTGCCTCCAGGTTCCTGCCTCCAGGTTCCTACCTCCAGGTTCCTACCTTGAATTCCTGCTCTGACTTCCCTTCAGGGTGGCCTATAAACTGTAAGCTGAAATAAACCCTTTCCTCCCCAAGCTCCTTTTGGCCTTGACATTTATCACAGCTGTAGGAACCTAGTGAGGACAATGCTTAAAACCAAAGCACGGGGCCAGAAAGAATGGCAAAATATAGGGCTCTCTTAAGCCTTAGAGGTGTCTGATATTTTCCACTCGCAAACAGTGAAATCGAGACTGGGAAGAAGTCCAGGAACAGACAGCTAAGCTGGGAGAGAGCCAAGACCAGAGGAAAAAGCCTTCTCAGACTTGTTCTCCAGGCTGTAGGACAGACAGCCCCAAAGCACGCAGTCCATCTTTCTGCCTCTGTGAACCCATGGTAGCAGATGGGAAAGACCCCTTCCTCCCTCCGCCTCACAGACAGTACAATGCCAACTGCGCCCAGAGTTCTGGACCTCCTCACTTCCAGCTGACTCCTGAGGGGGAGGGTGGGAGTGGGGGAGGGGTGGGCGGAAGGAATGGCTCCCATTTGAAGTTACATCAATACCACACAATTGATGACCCTGCGAGTGAGACTCAGAGATGAGCTGGGGACAGCGTTGTGTGGGGAAATGAGAGGCTTAAGAGTCGGTCTGAACAGTGGAAATGGAGTTTCTGTAAGGGAGATGTAGATACAAGCTTGTGGAACAAATGATGGCAGTCCGAGAGCATCTCTGGTGAGCTGGCCGGAGGTGGGCAAGCGAGGACGCGGCCTTCCTCTGCCCGGTTCTCTCCAGCTCTTGTCTTCTGGCTTCTTTTGCTTTCCAGTCTAGAAGGGATCCTGAGAGCTTGTTGAGGTCGTGCACCCCCCCCCCCACCCCCCCCGCACTCCTACCCCCACTCTTTTCCTCTCTCCCTCCCTGCACCTCCCTCCTTTCCTTCCCTGTCTCTGTGAGGGGTGTTACCTGCAGTGTTTCAGAACATGAAGATTCCGTTCTTTAATAAGTACCCCCAGAGGCAGGAAGGTGGCAGGCTAGTCTCTATGACCTGGAAGGCGGCCTCCCCACTGACCTTTACCACCGCCCCACCACCCCCGCCTTTGGCAGTTTTCCACTTCTTTCCTCTGGTGGTTCCTACTGATTAAAGACAGGAGAAGTACCTCTTTAAAGTCTCTGCTTGGAAGTCCCTGTGTGACCCACGTGACCGTACAGAAAGCAGCACCCCCTTACCCTCCCTACACTTACCCAGACCCAGTCATTTTAGAAACACATTTTATCCATTTTGCCTGCCTGATTACATCTTTCCCCCAACTGCTCTGTGACGTCTGCTGCTTGACCATCTCTGTTCTGGAGACCCTCCTCTCTTTCCTATCGAAGAAACGTCTCCATCTTTGAATCCACCGGCACTTGTAGCAGCACAAACTGTTTAATTTAGGAGTGGTGTCTGTGGGAAGGAATGCTTTGTTAGTTTCTGGAGTGGTGCAAAGCTTAATTTAGAAAGCAACTTAGCTTCATTTCTGTTGTTCTAGAAGTCAGAGAGATTATGGATGGTGCTGCAGAGGCAGCCGCCTGATGACTGCTCATGGTTTTGCAGCACTAGGGTTTTCTGTAGCATTTTATTTCTTATTTCCCCCCTCAGAGACACTGGGAGTTGGGTGAGGGAATGCAATGGAAGCCGTTACTCTCGGGAAGACCTCTCTCAGCCTTTCTACATGGCCTAGGCCTGGCAGGAGTTGTTAACGCTGGATTGAGTCGCTTTGTTTGCTCTCTACTCCCTACCTGGACCTTACACTTGGCCCCATTAGCTTCCGGAACTAGGAACTGAGAGCAGCAACCAAGCCCCCAGCAACGCAAGGACGTGGTTAGACCAGACCTCAGCTTCCCTCCTCAGCTCCTGGAGAAAGCTGACATACCTAGGCTGCCCAGTAGCATGACCCATCCGATCTAATTAGCTTCTTCCTCTCAGGGACTCACCTGACTACTATTGGGATGGGAGGCGGGGTCATGAAAGATGTAAATTAGGAGGGTGAGCCACCCAGAACATCTCAGCATTGGATTTGAAAAAGGACCCCATGCCCAGTGCCTCTTTGAGCTCCAGGCAAAGCAGCTTTCTGTCATGGGCTGGAGGGGCCAGCTAAGCATCATACAATCTTCTGGCACTTTCCAAACACGTTCCTAGATTCCCTAGGGCCCAAAAGCCCAGAAAGAGAATGTAATCCCTGTTTTTCTTCAGGATATATACATACATGCACGTTATCTTTTAAATACCAATGAAATATAAGATATGAAATATGCAATATGTGCCACACAACAGATAAGTGAAGTTTAGTATATGAGCATGGAGGGAGAAGGGATCCTGGGAGCTTGTTGAAGTCATGAGAGAGAGAAAGAGAAACAAGAAAGGAGAAAAGAGAGGAAGAGAGAGGGGGGGGTAGGTGGGTTTGTCCTTTTATATAGTCCTGGGCAGGGGACACCCAGTGTCAAGCAATGATGTCACAGGTTGCTAGGCAGACTGGGGCAGTATCTTAACATTATCTCTAAGAGAAATTTTCTGTAAATACAGAAAGGTACTTGGCCTGGAATGTAATGTATGCTGTTAACCCTAGCATTTAGGAGAAGGCAGAAGAATCAGAAATGCAAGTGTATCCTTGCATACATAGTGACTTTGAGGAGGCCAACCTGGGCTATATGAGGCCTTATCTCCAAACAAAAAAGAAAAGTCAAAACTAAGTCACTCTGGCACTGAGGCCCACGCCCACTCAGAGAACCTGAGTGTCACAGGTGAAGGGGAATTCAGGCAGAGGCGACCCTGTCTTTCTACTTCATACTACTGCTGTCCCTGACTCTAAACATTCCATTATGCCCTGGAATTCAGGAGATGGTCAAAAACCAGAAGGCCAGCTACTCGAGTTAGCCGGTGTAAGCTGTCAGCGTCAGGACGGGAGGCAGCCATTGGAAACCAGCGGCCAGAAGCAGTCGCCTAACAGCAGAAAGGTTGTAGGGCGGCAAAAAGGCAGTTTATCCAAAGACAAGGACTTAAAAGATGCAGCCGCACAGCCGCGTGGTGGCGACTTCGCCATCTTTGCTTTACATGTTTTAGATTTTATTAAAAGTGCCAGGCTCCGATGTATTTCAGAACTCTGTCTGTGGGTGGGTTTATCTACGTGAAATCCCCCCCCCCCCCCCCCCCCCCCCCCCCCCCCGCCTCATAGCATTTACTAGTGACTCGGGATCGTGCAGAGAAACAGGAAAGAAACTTAGAGACAGGAAAGTCAGGAAGACAAAAGCTACACACAGAGGCTGGGAGAGCCTGGGAAACAGACACAAGACTTAGGTGGAGCGGAAAAAAAAAAAAAGGAAATTTGGTTCTACGAACTCCGAAAAGCCTGTTAAGACAACATCCCAACATCCTGGGAGAATCTAGCTGTGTTCTCCAGGGATCAGACGGTCCTGGTTGAAGCCTCTCCAGAATTAAGCGCCGAAGAGAAATCACAAAGGATCTTTGTTTTCTTTGTGCCTTGGCTCCTGACCACTGGATCGCTGGAGTTCTGATAAACGGCCTGAGCTCCTCCTACTGGCCACCCTGAGGAACTTCACCATCCGGATCCCAAGACGAACAGGATTATGTAACCTTGACTTTGACCACTTAAGATTCATTCTTTTTTCATTTCAAGGTCTTGGCTTTTCCAAATCCTGCTGCCTAATGCCAGAGCTTGGATGCTCTAACTGATTGCCAAGGTCCTAAGGCCCAGAGGAGGCAGCTATGAAGGACTCGTGTTAATGGGAGGGCATGCAGGAAGGTGGCTGAGCAAACATTTATTTGAACGCGTGTCACGCAAATAAAAGTGCTGCGAAAAGGCCTGAAACGGGGTGGGGGGAGCGGGGGCATTTTCTGGACTTTCATCTTCTTGCCTCAAACGTGACGCTGGCATTAAACAAGACCTCTTTGCTTAGTGGGGCGGGCCGGCCCAGGTCTAGGTCGGAGGCCATCCAAAATAAGTCCTAAGCTGAATCCGGCTCGCAGCAGCAGCGACCGCGTACCCGACTCCCTTTGCCTTCCTCCTCAGCCCTAGGTCTTCAGCTCTGTGAAAACAGGAAGATCTGCAAGGAGGGGGGGGGGAACGGGGGGAGGAGGAACCCCTTCTCCCCCCCTTCCCCCCCCCCCCGCTCCCTTCTGTCTCGGTCTTTCTCCCCCTCGCTGCCTGCTTAACGCTGATGTTAAACAATGCAATCCTTCCTGAAGGACACAAAGGCTAGCTTTATGTTTGGGAAAATAAAAGTCCAGGGGCACGGGGTAGGGGCTGAGGAAGGGATGAAGTAGGACCTACAGCTCTGGAGCAACTGGAACAGGATAAAGGCGCCGGCAGCTATTGACTTGGGTCCGCAGGAGAGCCCACTGGGCTACAGGCAGTGGGCGTGGGCATCACAAGGAAGAGGGGGCAGATTTCCAGACGTGGCCGGGATGCTTGCTCCACCCCCCCCCCGAAAAGACCTTCTTGTGCCCCACCTCCACCTCTTCTCTTCAGAGGTTACAAACCCAAACCCCCTCTTCAAAATATTAGCAACTCACCGGGAGCTGCAGAGTGGCAGAGGCCAGCCTGGGCTACATAACGAGAACCTGTCTCAAAACAAATCAAAACAAGCAAGTTTTTATTTCATTAAAAAAGAGCTGTGCCTCTCTCAGGGCAAAAATAAAATGCTCCTAAAACATTGTTTAGGTTGGTAGCATGGGGTCATTTACAAAAGCTCTGGGTGAACACCGGATGGATTTCCTTTCTTTTGTTAACCCAGAGCCTCACAGCCTTTTTAGTTCACTACCTTGCTGGGACCAGTTCCCTCAGGACCTCGGTGGCCACCTTTCCTTTGTCCTTTCTCTGCCAGCTTCCACAGTTTCTTCTCATCCCACAAGCTTCTGGCTTACACAAACTCCTTTCCAGGGCTGCCTCCTCCTCCTCCGCTCCTGTCTTGTGCTCTGGTTCTGCTTGCAGGGACAGGGACCTGGCCCTGATGTGTGGCAGGGGTGGGAGTGGGGAGGGGGGAGGTGTTGTCATGTGTTCATGGGATGCCAGCACACCTGACACCCTGCAGGGACCTGGCAAAGCTAGTTTATTCCGCAGATCTCAAAGGAATCCTCTATTCAGTCTGCAAAACACCCTCACAAAATTCCCGGCTAGCTGACAGCCTCTAAATTATACCAGCTCCCATCTTGAATAGCCCTTGTCCATTGACACTATAGAAGAAGATTTTAGGGCCTTGTGAGTCCATAGGAGCCTTGACAACAGGCCTTGACAGACACTGCATAGTACAAATAATAATAGTTATTTATTGTCAATGAAAGGTTCACAACTGAAACCAGTCAAGTTCTACCTCTGTTGAAGGCAAACACACACACACACACACACACACACACACACACACACACACACACACACACACACACACACGCAATAACTGAACGGATTGTAACATTTTCTAAGGTGTTACTCAGGTTAAACTGCTTAGAAGAAACCCGCTCAGCTGCCCCGGCTACGGGTGCCTGCTGCTGATAGCCAGCAGGGGGCAGGCTTCAGTCAGAAATGGGAAGTTATGGGGCTGATAGCCCTGTTCCAAGGTTGCAAACTGTTTATTTGGGACTATAAATTTCCACTCTGAGCCTCTGCTTTCCCCCTAGGAATCATAGTTCAAGGTTCTTCATAGATTTTGAGAGACTACAGTTCAAGTAGCCAGGTCCTTGACATAAAAATTCCTCAGAATAGATGAAGAGCTTGGTTGAAAGACTGTCCCTGCTTACCCCCACTGGGTGCCGCAAGCTGCAGTGGCTTGCCTCTGTCCTGGGCCTAACAAAGTCACTCAAAGACTCATACTGTTTGCGGTGGGGGTGTTTGGCTGCCCGCAGATCAGGATGTAAAGCTCTCAACTACTTCTCCAGCACCATGCCTCCCCGCCTTTCCCCGCATTCCCTGCCATGATGGTAATGGACAAACCTTCTAAAATTATACACACCCCCACTTCTATGCTTTCTTCTATAAGGTGCCTTGGTCAGGGTGTCTCTTTACTGCTGGAGGTTGCTCTGATGTATTTTGATGCAAATTACTTCTTGTTGTCTTTTAATGTGCCCCAAGTTTTGCTATGTAACCTTGCCAGAAAAACTTATTCCTATTCGACCAATAGAAAGCCGACACATCTGGGCAGGCAAATAGGATAGGCGTGGCTAAGGTTTGAGGGCTTTTGAAGGCAGAGAGGATCTTGGGAGAGAAGAGGGGACAGAGGAGGAAGAAGGAGAGGAATCGCCATGGGATAAGAGAAGAGCCAGGTGGGCCCAGAGGAGGAACTAGAAATAGTCGAAATGGACAACATTAACGAGTATTTTGGGATTATGGATGGGAGGTAGCCCAAATAAAAACTATTAGAAGCAGATGGAATGGGATGGCGGCTGGCAGATAGCGAATAGCTTAGGAAGTAATATCTGCCTTGCCCCAGGTAAAGGCTTATTTTAAAATACAACAGGTGCCTGTGTTTTCATTAATTGTAAACGCAGGTTAGATGATGTCATCATCATAACTATAGCCTAATAATAAACATTTATTAAGCCATACTATAAAAAAATAACTGTGACACTTTACAACAATAGAGTAGCAACTAAGACGTTTGGCTTCTGGGAGAGCTGGACCGACTCGCCATTAAACCTCAATGAAATCTACAGTTTGGCTGAGGACAGGGTAGAGTTAACGTAGGCTGAAGAGTGAGGTAGCCAAACATGAAATAGGAGGCAAGGAAATTGTTCACAATGCTAAATTACTCTGTCTCTTCTTTACCTGACACAAACGCAAAAAGCCTGCATCGCCCATCATTTCTGGCTGTGGTAAACGGGTGCTGTTCTACTCAATACAGGAGGGCTAGGGATGGGTGACGTCATGGTGACCCCTGTGCAAAGGTAAGTAAGGGAGAATGACATTCTTCAGGCTCTGGTAACAAGATCTCAGGAAGTGAGACGGGATGAAGAAAGGAAGGAAGAAGGGAAGGAAGGAAGGAGGGAAGGAAGGAAGGAAGGAGGGGGAATAAGTGACTAACTCAGCTGCCAGGGCCCTGACTGCCACACAATTCCATCTTTATCACCATTAAAAGGGTGGGTGTAGGGTGATGTTCACCTGTACCATGGCAACTGGGGAGGCTGGGGGAAAAAGAACTGAGTTTGAGGTTGCCCTGGGCTATAGAGTGAGACCTTGTTTTTGAAACAATAATAATAGCAGCCTGGCCAGATAGCTTGTTGAAATACGGTGCTTGCTGTCAAGGCTGACACCTGAGTTCAGTATCCAGGACCGTTATTTTAAATGAAAATCCCAGATGTTCTATTTACCAATAAAGACTCAGGAGCCAGATGCTGGGGTAAAAAAAAAAAAAAAAACCCTACTAGCTCAGAGAGGCAGAGAAAGCACCCAGCTAACCTTCCTACTTAGCTCATGTCCCAATGGAAAAAGTCCAAAAGGCTCACTAACTCAGCTGGCAGGCCAGGAAGAAAAGGCCAAAAACCCAAGGCCAAAGGCTTGCTAGCTCAAAGCCCCAAAAGCCCAAAAGCCAAAGGCCACGGAGCTGAGGAGCTCAAGAGCTAAAAACCCTCTACTTCTACGCTCTGTCTTCAATACTCAAAGTCCCTCCTACTCTTTAATCCCAGTCAGCTGGATTCTTGCTCCACCTCTTGACCTAGGGTTAACTTTATTAAACCCTGAGTACAGAAAGCTCTTGAAGTGAAGGTGCGTGCTAGGGCTCAACCGCTCCAAACAAAAGACAGATTTTTTACGGTTTACAATCTCAGGGATCATAATGGGATCAAATATCCGGCAACACAGGACTCAGATGGTAGAAAGAGTGAAGTGACTCTAGCAAGTTGCCCCCTGACTGCCACATGTGTTCTGTGGCATATACAGGCCTCCTTCAGTCATGCTCCAAATCAATAAATACAAATGAAAAAATTAATAATGATGTCCACAGGAGTCCCTGTAACATCTTACGGAGACCCAGCCAGTGAGAATCTTCAGTAAACAAGAGTGGACTGGAACAACGGAGAAACAGGTCTAGGAAGCCTCCCAGGGTGACTGTCGTCCTAAGCAGGAACACAATACAAAGTGCCTGAGAGGACCTAGAAAAAGAGGACTTTTCTTATTTGTCTGCTCTTTGTGAGAACCACCCACCGGACCTGTCTTGCTATGTCCAGAGGCATAAACAGCGCTGTGCCTCAGGCACGTGAGAAAGCATCTTTACCACTGCAGAATACCCATTTTTCTTACATCCATCCCATCGCTTGATAGAAACGGCAATCCATTGATATCGCTGTGCGCTATCAAATCAATTTCTTCTTGTTGGTGTTTCTGAAACGCATTGTGAAGAAACTCTGTATAAGATCAGACCTCTGAGAATTTGTGTCTATCGATTAAAACAAAACAAAGCAAAAATCTTGTTCCGTAATTGTTTATGTTGGCTAAGGAGAAAAATGCTTCTAGAGAACGGTGAAATATATTCCAGGTCTGTGTTTTTCTCCAAGTCTAGCCCTCTGGGTAAAGGTTACGCATTCTAGGGACCAAGGGAATATGTCTAACTGTGTCTTACAAACTTGCTTAATTATAGATTCATCCAGAAGGCAGGAACTTGGGAGCTAATTACGTAGCTAGATGTTCAAATGGCCATTGGCCCTGAGACTCACCGCATTCCCAGCCTTGTAGAGCTACAGCAACTGTGTAAATACCGATTGTTTTGAATACGTTATATGGATCAAGTACCGGCAGGATTGATCTAGGAGCAGGGACAAATCTGGCTTTAAACCTGGACAAACTTTTGTTACCGTGTTTGGCGACTCTGCGTAAATGTGTATTGATCCCCCATTATGGACCAGAGACGAAGCCAGGCACTAACTACACTGAGTACCTGCTACTTTAAAAAGTTACTAAACCTCTCTACATCTAGGTCGGTAAAGTACAAAAAAAAAAAGAATTTTAAAGGACGCTAATAAATGATGGACTGAATCCCTTATACAAATAAATGCCTGGAATGTTGCATTCTAAACTGTTCGCTCTGCTCCTAGATGGGAGACCCTGGCTTGGTGTCTGGCACCCATGAGGGGCTTGGTGAAGGTTGCTGTGTTTGTCTTTACTCATACACTTGTCAATTTTCAGGACTATTCTTGGCCTTGATTAGTATCACGGTCAACTCCCCGTTAGCATTTGGTCACGGCATCAGCCAGTGTAGGGAGAGGAATCTTCCGTGCTTGTCCTTGTGTTGTCCGTTTGTCCTTCACACGCCCAAGGGGTCTGACTAGAAGATGGCTCCGGGTGTAATCAGCAAGTAGGTATGGAGGAAACGCCGTCTTCTGAGCATCCTGGCAGGAACGACAAGGGTGTTCTAAAGGTAGATGCACAGAGTCCTCCCCTCGGGCTGCAGGTTGAATTGGAATTTCTCCACAAAGTTGCACTGGGCAAAGCAAAGCAAAGGCTGGATGCTGGTGGCAGCCATAGGGGGGAGAATCTAAGATGTCCCATGGTACAGACTCGCAGGACAGACCGGGAGCTAATAGCCAGGGGGATGAATTGGTGGTTGATGGGACCCACACACCTTCATCCAGAATATTTAGGTTTATATACTTATTTCCCTCTCTTTAAACCTAAATTTCATGTCAAGACTGAAAACTGGACTCAGAGGGTCATCTTTGAACCTCTTTGTTTGTCCCTTTTCCCCATGTGGGCTCACTGAAGAAGCCTTCACTGTTTTTCAATGTTAGTTGTCTCTTTGGTCGATTCATTAGAGATTGGTATCCAATCCTAGATTATTAGTCCTAGCTATCTACCCCTTAAGACCCACAGTAACAATTCCTTTTTCTGGGTCATTCCCTTTACGTACAGGCTGGAGTTGGCTAACTGATTCTACTCAAGACATCATGCCTCCCTCGGGGGCATAACGGACCATAATGACGTCATCTGACACCTGTCAATTGTGTGTTTGTTTCCATCTTGTTCAAGAATAGGTACACACTGATGTAGGGTCTTCCCCTGTGTCTTTTATCACAGGACAACTGTGCCTACGCTTGCTGCTCTTTCAGCCTGCAAATTGAAGCCTGTTAAACAGTTTTAGTGGGTCAACAAGTGAAATAAAGGAAAAATAAAAATATCAAAGTGCATCACAAGCAGTAACAAATATTATTTTGTCAAGTTGTTGCTCTCTCTCTCTATATATATATTTATCATATATCATATATGTGTAAATTGATTTATGTACTGTGATAGCACAATTTTAAAAGTATTTTTAGTGTGAGTTGTGGAGGCAAAAGACCAAGAGTTACTGTTTTGAGATAAGATCTTTGTTACCTGCATCTTAATTTTCCCCCAACTTTCAAGGTACCCACCCATTCATTCATTTGAGAAGTATCTGATGAACACCTACCTGCTAAATGCCAGACACTGTTCTAGGCAGTTGAAATGCAGGCACAAACAAGACAAGTCCCCTCTGTCCCACTGACTTCCTTTTTAGTGAGGGTAGCACACGTAAGACCACAGTGTGCTTCAGAGTTCAGGAAATGTGAATACAGAGAAAGGCAAGGCTTCTCCAACAGCACAGAGGAAGCACTGTGAATATTTAGGCTTACATCCTTACAGTTGTTTCTCCCACCAATGCTATTTATCTTGCAGTTTCAGGACCTCTGGGGACAAAGTGGCAGATAAGCGTGGGATGATAAGCACCACTGAGCCGGCTGACTCCTGTTTCTCTCTGACCCTGCTGCCTTCTGCCGCCTTCACCCCGTGGCCCTGGCCATGCGGGCTCTTCTTCCTTTCCCAGAGCAGCATGGAACCAGTTCCCAGCCTTGGGGACTGAGTCCTCTGCTGCACACAGAAAAGGCACTGTGGCAGCTTGGCCTTGCTTGCTAGGAAGGCCGGTGTCAGGATTCTGTAGATTATGGACTTTTAATGCCTTGTGTGTGTAGAGGTGACCTTCATTCGCATTGCATTAAGGTGAGTTTCTGCGTGTTTGATTGTTTATTGCTGAAGCAGCAGTGAGCTAAATGCTAACGGACTCTGGTATTGTCGTTGCTAGGGCGGGATCTGCTGTCTTAATGGTGTGTTAAAAAATAATACTCCCCAGTTATCTCTGATTGGTTAATAAAGAAGCTGAAGAGCCTATGACTGGGCAGAGGAGACAGTAGATGAGATTTCTAATCCCCATGGGGTGGGGGGTGGGGGGATGAGGGCCCAGGAGGACAGAGAGAGAGAGAGAGAGAGAGAGAGAGAGAGAGAGAGCGAGAGAGAGAGAGAGAGAGAGTCAGTCAAAGGGAGGGAGGGAGGGAGGAGGAAGAGACAAGAAGAGAGAAGAGGAGGGAAGGGGAGGGGAGGGGAGGGGAGGGGAGGACAAGGATGGAACAGGGGCAGCCAGAGTGAGACTTGAGGACGCTAACAGGGCATGTAGCTGGAAAGTAGGCCAGGCTAACATAATCGAGTTAGAATAGATCAATATCTGCCCAGTTATGGTGCTTGAAGCTTATTATAAATGTAACAGTTCTCTGTGTCATATTTGGGAGCTTGAGCGGGCAGAGCAGAAAACCCATCAATCGCGACTTTAGTTGTTCATTATCATTTTATGGAATTGTACAGCGCAGGCCTTGAACTCCTCCTGATTCTCCAGCCATAGTCTCTGGAGAGCTGAGATTACAGGGTTTTAGCAATACCTGGTAACTGTAACGACTTATCTCATCGATTAGATACACACACACACACACACACACACACACACACACCAAAATATTGAAGTCCACAGCAGTTGTGACCTGTCAAAAGTCTTAGTGAAGGGAAGTGAAAACAGGAATCTGAAATGCTTGTGCCATGGTTGGAGGGCCTTGGGTTGGCATCACTGTCTGCTCCCCACCTTGTCTCTAACTCTTCCTTGTAGTCTCTGCCTGGTGTAGGACTCGGGCGGGGGTGGGGGCGGTTTGCTAAGCTGTTGCAGCTGTTCCACACCTCCACTTGACTCCTCCTGGCTCTGGATTCCGTGATTGCCACACACAAGCAAGATACAGCTGGGTCCTCCCCCAGAGCCAGCGTTTAATTTGAGTGCTGCTGGCTTGCTTATTTCCTTTAGCAAACTATTTGATGAGGTAACTTTTATCTTTAACAATTGAGGATGGTGGGGGGGGGGGGAGCGCGGCGCTGTGAATCATAGTTTTGAGATGAACGTGGGGAACTTTAAAATCAGGAGGTTTGGAATCTGGAAGCGGCTGCACATGTATGCTCACAGAACCAGGGAGGCTGTGGCAGAAGCACCCTAAGTGTAATGTCCGCTGGGATCCATAGCAAACTGTGTGTGTGTGTGTGTGTGTGTGTGTGTGTGTGTGTGTGTGTGTGCGCGCGCGCGCGCTTGCGCGCACATATAATAAGAGAGAGGAAGATTTGTGTTCTGGTCTCAGTTTTGACAGGCGACTCTCTGAGCCCCGCCTTCTTCACTTGTACAGTGCGTGGCGCTCACCCCTAGCTGGGGTACGCTGCTCTATTTTGCTGTTTTCAATAACATTTAAAATCATCTTAGAATGAAGACATGATCTAAAAGACCATCCCCCTTGTAGTCTCGCTGATTTTCCCCCCTATTTATAGGTCTCTTTGCACGCCCACCGGTCACCTCTACGTTACGCATGTTTTTCCCACTGACCTGTACTGCTTCACATGTATTGTGCCAACTGAAAAGCTTCTGGAAAAGGCTCTTGCTTCGAATCCTGCCCTAATACTGTGGCAGCCAGCGAGGACCATTTGCAGTAGCGCTCCTTGCTGACCAGGGTTAGATTTTTTTTTTTTTTTTTCAGGTGTTTTTGAGAAAAGGCAGTCCAGAATTGGCACCAGCTCAGGCCAGCACGGCAGCATCCTCACGCTCATGTTTTCGGTGTGTGTGTAAGCTATTGATCTGAACTGCCACCGCAGTCCAGGCTGCACCAGGCTGTGCCCCTCCCTCCTAGATCCTGGCCCCGCTGGCACTGGCACCGATAAATTTCGCATGCAAAGTGGCTGCTATGCCCAGAGGGGAATGGGAGAAGCAGTTTTCCTTGACAAAGAACTCTTTTGGACGTTGGTCTAAAATTCACAGATGCTAAAAGCGGACAGAGATAAATCAGAGCGTGCCACTCACAGGAGGCCAGCCCATGCCACTCACAGGAGGCCAGTGAGTCTAAGAACTCACTGTTGGAGGGCATGAGGATGCAGAAAGGAGACGGAGTAACGTATCTCACTGAGTCTCCTTCATACAGACCCGGGTGTGACAGAAGAAGGCAGGCTGGGAGAGATGGAGCTTGTGTCAGCTCAGGAAGCAGGAGATACAGGAACTGAACCGGTGTTCTCTGCACCAAATGCCCTGTTCTTCCCACTCGGCTGCACCCCCTCTTGATGAACATGCTGACTCACTGGGACGTTACATAAGCCTGTAAATCACTCTGCGATTCCTAAATAATGTGCCTCTACCGAGAACAAGGCATCGCCACCAGGAGCTCCGGTGCAATCGCCGAAGGTTCCAGGCTAGCCTATATGTAGGCAGAACGACTCTGCAGAGCTATTGAAGGGACAGGACTGCACCTGTGGGGCCCATCTGAGCCAGAATCCACTTCCTTTCCTAGTCTGTTCACTAAACAGACAAGATTTTAATTAAAAACACAGGACTTATTCACAAATCGTTACTTAAAAGTCCATTCTAAATGTTGGCCAGTTGTAAAAAGTGTGTCAAGGTGTCGAGTTAGGCGTATCACTTGACGGTCCACCTGAAGTAAATAAGCAAGGCTGGTCAGAGCATCATCCGCAGAGCTTTCCACTGGAAAGCTGGAACCCTGGCACACTGTTGGTGGGAATGTAAAATGGTACGGCTGCCCTGGAAACGGCATACAAGTTCCTCCAAAAACGTAAAAGAAGATAAGACTACCATTTGACCTGATAATCCCACTTCTGAGTACTCATCCAAAAGCAAGTTCCAGATGCTGAGATGATGCTCCCAAGATATGAAAACTAACGAACCGTCCCTCAACAGATGAGTGGATGTGCACTTGTTGGAATAGTGTGAAACTTAAAAGAGAGAGGGGGTTGCGTAACATGTAGCACCAAGGACCATGCTCGAAGACATTGCGCTAAGTGAAATAGGCCAACCATAGAAAGGCATACTGTATAATCCCATGTGCATGACTATCTAAACAGCTGAGTGTGAAGACTCACAGAGCCTTGGTTTGCCAGGGCCTGACGGAAAGGATTATGGGGAGTTACTAACCCAGGGAAACAGTCAGGGAAGTAAATAAGTTCTAGACATCTGTTGTGCCATACTGAAGCTATCTGAGATAGTACAAAGTAATGTTCTGTACCCCTGGAATTATCCTGAGGGCAGATTTCACATCCAGTGCTCTTACCTTGACAAAAACAAAAACAAAACAAAACAGGTTATGTCGAACGGTGAGGGAGAAGAGGAGGGAACACTCTGGGAGGACTCTGGGTTTCTGTAATCTTCCGGGAAGACGCTGATGCCCTAAACTGACCTAGGGAACACATTTAGAGGTTAGGAAAGTAATTCCAATTTCAGATGTGTGGGGGAAAGTGCCGCCAGCCTATGATGTCACTTGGAGAAGTAGAGTGCCCCGTTTGCCAAAAGCATCTTCCTGAAGCTCTCACCGCAGTGAGAAGTCGGTATTACTCATTCCTTTGGCTTGCTTTTTCCAGAATCCTATTTTTAAAATGCTCCCGAGAGCCCTGGCACTTCTGTGTGGTAATGGCATGCGGTTAGGCATGAAAGGAACCTTTTTAACTGCTAGAAATACATGCCAAGGCAGTTAATAAAATGAAATGCTGGCAAGACCTGATTTCAGATAAGATACATTGGGTAAGAAATATATATGTGTGTGCATATATTTCATATTGTGTATATGTACACACACATATATGGAGGCAGATTTTGAAAGAGAGGAACAAAACATTGAAAACTGTAAAAGTCGAGGGACATACATGTGAGCTCATTATACCGGTTCCTCTATTTTTGATAAGTTTGAAATTTTTCGCCATTAAGAAATAATAGAAGCTACCCAGATATTTTCACACCATTCCCAGGAAAACATACTAGCCAGCGCCTTTAACATCTGTGGGAGGAAAAAAACAGCCCTGAAAGTGTGTTTTCCAGCTTGGTTGAGGAGCCCAGGAGGAGACAAAGGCGTTGGGATGGGATGCCAGGCCTTCTTCTGAAGAGGCCGGGCATAACCTAGATGGTCACTTGACAATGCAAAGTGCTGACCACCCCCACAAGAGCGTGGAATGTGCACACGGAACCCGTGGTACCCGGGCACAATGAGAGAGCGAAACAGATGAGCAGGAAGACTGTTGCAGAATGCTTCCTTCTTCAGCACAAAAATATCAAACAAAGCTCACGAGGGACATTGAGAGTCCCCAGGATGAGCGAATCAAGGAGGGTGAGTACACTCCTCTGCACCCCATCTTGGGCAAGGGGGACCCGAGCCCTGAGTGGAGCAGGTGTTGACAGCTCAGCGTTCCTTTTTATGTTGTTTTCCACTAGAAAGAATGCTTAACAAAATCTTCTTTGGCTAGCTGTATAAGAAGAAAGAATTACTTAAGTATTTTAAAAAAACAACAAACACAAGACCAATGAAACTATGGTTGGGATACATAGATGCACAATGGAATTGCTTTCAGCTGTAATGAAAAATAAAATTGTGACATTTGCAGGAACTGGAAGTCATTATGTTAAGCAAAATAACCCGGGACTCAGAAACCCAAATGCCACATGTTCTCAATCTATGTACAATCTAGATTTAAATTTGTCATGAAAATAGAAAGGGGAGGTTGAGGGAGGAGGAAGAGATCTGTACGGAGGGTGGAGGGGGGTAATGGGATTCATGTGACTTGAAAGGAGAAGGGAGGGGAGGGGAAGGGGAAAGCGAGAGGGGAGGGGAGAGGGGAGGGGAAGGGGAAAGCGAGAGGGGAGGGGAGAGGGGAGGGGAAGGGGAAAGCGAGAGGGGAGGGGAGAGGGGAGGGGAAGGGGAAAGCGAGAGGGGAGGGGAGAGGGGAGGGGAAGGGGAAAGCGAGAGGGGAGGGGAGAGGGGAGGGGAGGTGGGTGCATGTGTTCTTATAAAAGTGATATGATGAGGCCCATCACTTTATAGAAATGCCATGTTTAAAAATCAATCCTTAGAGACCCTCCATTTGACATTTTGTGGTTGAGGTATTTTTTAAAAGGGGGGGTGGTGGTGGAGGGGGCTTTAGGAGTTGAGTTTTGCAACAGAAAAAAAATATTGATCATTTTGTCATCACTCTGCTCCATGAGAAAGCACAGATGTCCTGCCATGTCTCACATGGTTCCATAGCAGGGACTTTGCAGACACGACCTCGTTTCTTTTCTCCGAAGCTCTGTCCATAGATGAAGAGACTAAAGTTAGAGGCTTGGGCCTTTTGTCGACTGGCAATGTTTTTAAACTGCATGGGTATTGAGAAAACGACAGTGCTTCAAATTCCATGTCTGCCTCCAAGGTTTGGTGCATTCCACGGCCTTCATAGGGTGGCTCCTGGCAGCTTGCCAGGCCAAGAACAAGTCCTTTACAGATGGCCTCCCCCTGGAAGGGATCCCTGGAAAGAAGCCTTGCTTAGGTCAGTCCTACACCAGGAGAAAGGAAGAGCAATCTTCTGTGCGCAGGGATGGCAGGATGGTGACAGGAGCTCACAGACCAAGTGAAGCAGGTGGCTGTTCAGCTGCAGCCTAGCATGGTGGGTAGCCCAGGTGCCTGGGAAGCATAGGAAAAGTGTTTAAAAAAACTGATTTGTGTTTTTGTTTTTTTGGGAAAAAAATCAAACTTTAAGGACAAGAAGAGGAATTGTTAAATAAATTCTAATTATTTTCACACATATAAGTATATATATATATATATATATATATATGGTCACTTATATATGTATATTTAAATATAATATCACATTTAACTAATCAATTTATTTATTTAAAGTGTTTAATTTTTGCTATGCTGGGAGTGGAAACCAGGGCTTGAGACATGTGAGGAAACTGTTTTAACATGGAGCAACACCTCAGCCATGGGTGGGATTTTCTAAGAGTTTTATATGCAAAAAGATTGGAAGAAAAAATGTCATATGATCTTCTATAAGTCATAAAATAAAATATTACTAAAATACCTTAATTTTTCATTCTGTTTAATTTTCCCCTATAATGAAACTTATCATTTTAGGAGTAAGGATAAAAATATTAACAATATCTTTAAAATAAACTCACATGACTCCATTTCACTCTTTAATTCTTATTTGATCTGGATAATGAAGATGTGTACAGACATAACAGAAGCTACAGATATTCGCAATTCATGTCAGAAATAACGCCTGGTAGGAAACCTGAGTGAGTCAAGGTATGACGTAGAGGTGATGCCCTCCACCACAGACACTTGAGACAAACCTCTCTTTGGCTCTCCTCCCCTCTGCTTAATCAGAAGAAATAAAAACCCTGAGGTCTGTTCACAGAAACCCAAGCACATTCCTGAGAGTGAACAATAGCTCTCTAGTGACAGGTCTTCCAGCTGGACCTCGGGAACTTAAATTCATACACTGTCTTAGTTAGAGTTTCTATTGCTGTGAAGAGACACCATGGCCAAGGCAACTCTTACCAAGGAAAGCCTTTAATTGGGGCTGGCTTACAGTTCCAGAGGTTCAGTCCATTGTCATCATGGTGGGGAGCATGGCACCATACAGGCAAAAATGGCGCTGGACTTTGACATCTGGATCAGCAGGCAGCTGGAAGAGAGAGCCACTGGGCCTGGCTTGGTCATTTGAATCCCCAAAGCCCACCCCCAGTGACACACTTCTGGTCACATTTCCTAATGCCACTCTGTAAACATTCAATACGGGTCTTTGGGGGCCATTCTTACCCAAATCACCACTAGTTTTTTAACTAGTCTTCCCCTTAGTCATTAATAATAATAATAATGATAACAACAACAACAACAACACAATAGTGAATTAATTTGGGGGAGGTTACATTTAATTCCTTATTTGGTATCTGTGGTTCACTCCTTCTACCACGTGGGCGACAGGGGTCAATATTAGGTCATCAGCCTTGGTGGCAAGTACCTTTACCCACTGAATCACCCGGCTTTTGGTTTTTGAGAAAGGTCTCATTTAGCCCAGGCTGGCAGAGGATAGCCATGAACTCTTGATTCTCTGGCCTCTATTTACCACATGTTGGGATTGCCAGCAATTAGCACTCCATCCACCCCGCCCTCATTCTAGTTAACCAGGCTGAACACTCTTTACTCGATGGTCCTGAGGAGTGGTGCATTTTAGAAAGCCAGTTACTCTACGAGAAAACTTCAACTTCTTACTTGGCCACAGAATGGCTCCCCAGGACTTTCAAACAAGAGCTATCCACCCAGCGCCCTGCCAGGGATAGTGGTTTCTTCAGGCCAATACTGAACCGGAAACGCTGGTCTTCGGAATCTGAAATCTGGAAACGAGTGCGTGCCTGTGTCCAAGTGCCAAAACCCGTGCTTGTGCACACCTGCTGAGCGCCTTGCTCTATCCCTCTCCACCTTATTATTCATTTGAGACAGAGTCTCTCACTGAACCTGGAGCTGGGCTGGCAGCCCGGAGGTCCCGACAGTTCTCCGGTCTGTCTTCACACAGAGCTGGGGTTACAGGAGGGGTAAAGCTAGCATCGAGCAATGTCTCTTAGGGACTTTAGTTCCTAAGGCCACTTGATTTTTCTTTTCTCTCTTTTATTTTTTAATTGGGAGCCTAAGTGTTGGTTTTTGTCATCTTTTCTTTTGCTTGAGGATAGTCTCCCTCTATCAATGGCATCCTTTGCCCTCCTTGCTGTTTGTGGCTGACTAAAATATTACGGCCATCAAGGTGCACTTGAGTGGTTAGATACACTGGAAACTTTTTCATAAAACCCCCAAATAGAGACGATTATTTTCCCCAAGTATGCATCCTATTTCTCTTATCTTACTTAGAACTACAGTCAACTTACTGTTGCCTTCTCCCCTCTTCTGTTTAAGGGCAAGTTTTGTTTCTTGATGGGCATACTCCCTGAAACGTGGCCAGGGATGCAGAGCACGTGGCAGGGCTCAATGCACGTTGCATTAGAGAGAAATTAGTACGGACGTGAAGGAGGAGGCTGCTTGGCGGGGGGAACTCCCAGATCAGACTTGTGGCAGCAGAGGTGTGTGGGGGTGGGGGGTGGAGGGGTGGGGGGGGGGGTGGGGGTCAGATGAGACAGTTCCTAGTGCTGTAGAAGTTAAGACCCGAGGGGCGGGACCTGGAAAGATGGCTCAGAGGTTAAGAGCATTTGTTGGCATTTCAGATGACTCAGGTTTGATTCCTAGCATGCGCACGCGCGCAGACACACACACACACACACACACACACACACACACACACACACACACACACGATAGCTTGCTACTACCCATAACTCCAGTTCCAGGGAATGTAATGGCCTCTTTGTTACAGTATTTTGTATCTGTTCGGCCTACAAAGCAAATAACTGACTCAGGGAGACTGAAACATACTTTAAAGCTGCCAGCACTTCGCCCGGGCAGAGTCTGAGCTGATTCTAATCTACTCGTAAACTAAACAAACTACTCTAAACCTTATAACACACATATATTCCAAGCACTTGCCACTATGACCCCTGGGCCGGTCCTCTTCAAGTTCCCACTGTCCTTCTCCAACTGTCCAAAAAACCTCCCTCTCCAACAATCTAACTTTCCTCTCCCATCCAGGAAGTCCCGCCTTCCACTTCCTGTCCTTCTGTGCAAGCAAAACACCCACACACATAAAATAATAATAATTTAAAAAAATCTTTCAAGAAGAACTGGGCAGAGAAGAGACATTAGCCCTGAAATGTCGAGGCATTTGCCCTGTGATGTGATTTTTCTCGACTTTATTCACCTAAGAGTCTACATTGCCTTAGATTCTGAATCTGTGCGTAGGGAGCATTGCCAAGAGTCCTGGAGTATTACTAGGGGATATGTGGGAGGGGGAGGGGGCAATGGGAGAGGGGTACAGAAGCGTTAGGTTCACACATTCCCCTTGAGGTGAGGGGGAGCAGCTGTTACTCATCCATTCCCCACTGCTGAGATGCCCCAAACACTGCGCTGGTGGCTGGGATGTTGGAAGGGGCCACATCTGACGTGGTCCTGGTCTCTAAAAAGTCCTGGTCTGATGGCAGCTGGGAGGACATGGATTAACTAATCAAAAATGTATAATGTGGGGTTCCAATCAGTGTTATGGAGGATTGCGCTGTAGTGCTATGAGAGGTCCGGGTGGGACTTGATATCGTTGACTCGTTAAGGAGCCGCAGAAGAGCCGAGTGATGGCGGATGAGTAGAAGCATTGCCATAGAACGTAATGCTTAAGGCAAATCGTTCAAGAAAAATAGGGCAAAGAGAATGTGGAAGAAATGAGCCAAGGACAGGCTGGTGAGGACGGAGCAGACAGTGCTAAGGAGCGTGGAGCTAAGTGCCGTGAGGAAGTAGGTAGCAGACTGCACTGAGAGCCATAACTCATGTGAGGCTTAATTAGAGACGACAGAATCATGTATATTTAAAAAGGTCACCCTGGCTGAAGCATGGGAAAGAATCGGGAGAGTAGACGTATGTGAGAAAGCCAGCTGGGAGACTGTCCCCAAGCAAAAGACGAAGATGGGCAATAGTTTATCTCAAAAAAGAAAGCAGGACGTGGCCCGAGCTAAGAGGATTAAACTTATTGTATGCTAAATCAACGACTTGCAAGAAAATGTCATCATCTTCCGTTTGGTGGGAGAGGCAGTGTTCCTTTCCAGCACAAATATGTGCTTATGTAAGGGGCTTTAGCAATAAGAACAGATACATGCTAACACCGGGAAGAGAGGCTGTCTGTGAAAGAAAGGAATGCAAGATGTAATATTCATAAGCTTTGGGATATGTCTATGTGACAGATGTGCTTCTGAGTCTACTGTATATTTTAGGCAGAAATTTTCCTCCCGCCCCCTGTTGGTTTGTATACAGCACACTGAATGGATAGAGCAGGCAACTCATTATGCGTGAGTTGCTTTATCTTGTGGCAAAAACCATCTACAGAAACCTGCACATTAAAATATTCCATCACCTCTAGTTCACCCCAGGCACGTTAATTTTGCTCAAAGAAAATTTAGCAAACCATAACCGCATGGAGAGATTATAATAAAAGTCTGTATTAGGAATAGACCTAGTAAACAAAACTGAATAAGGACATGAGAGGGCTGAAGTACACAACCAGAAAACTCTGTCTAACCGTGAAGCCCGTGCACACATATTTATATACATATCTTTTTAAAATTCATACAGAACTACTTAGTATAAAGTTTGAATATATCTACGAGTAAGAAAATGTGTCTACTTTGCAACAATTCATTGACCAGAATGTGATTCACACATTGTCTATCTGTAAATTCTATAGCAAGGCTCTGTCTCAAAAACAGCCAACCAATCAAAAAATAGAAATAAAAAAAATCCAACCACCACCACCACGACAAAAACCAAGCCAAACCAAAACAGCAAAAACTGACCACATATTCCAATCTCAGCAAATTTCAAAGGATGAATCCTTTGACATTAATGCAATTAAATTAGAAATTAACAACAAAAAATAATTAAAATAAAACATACTTTGAAAGTAAATACTGCATTTCTAGGGGCCAATGGTATGGCTCTGTGGGTAAAGGCAGTTGCTGCCAAGCTTGGTGACCCAAGTTCAATTCCTGGGCCCTACATGGTGAAAAGAGAGGCCTGGCTCCTGCAGGTTGTCCTCTGTCCTTAAAACATCCTCCTGTCACTTGTGGTGGCTCCAACCTTCTCTTCTGATCCTCAGAGTACCAGGCACTCAAGTGGTACAGAGGCAGATATGTAGGCAAAACTCATATACATGTTTTTTTTTTAAAGCTAGAAAAAAAATATGAGCAAGATAAAGAAAAACAGAAGTAAGTAAAAGGAAAATTACTGATTACAGATGGTCGAGGCACAATAAAAACGGAATCCCCATCAAAATTCCAGCAACTGGTTCTTGTGGACACTGACAATCTGATTCTTAAGTTTATTTGGAGGGGTTAAGAACAAACCCAGGACACACGATGTGTCTTCGAAGGAGAGGAAAGTTAGGTGACTGACGCTATCTGCCTTCAAAGCTTGCTATAAAGCTCCAGCGATTAGAACTGCATGGTACTGATGAAATCAACCAGACAGATAGGCTAGTGAAAGATTAATGGAACAGGATAGGAGGTCCCTATGTAATAAATACAGTCAGTTGGCCTTTGGCAAAGGAGCAAATACAATGTACAAGGCAGCAGGGACAATCTTTTCAACAATAAGCACAGGAACAGCTAGAGATCCTTAAGCAAAGCACAAAAGAAATACCGCCCACTAAAGCACACTGGAAATGAATCATGAACCTAAGTTTAAAACACGGAACTGAGCTAGGCAATGATGGCAGACACCTTTAATCCCAGTGTCCTAGTGCAAGAACTGTCACACAAGCCACTGAAGCACCCATCTCAATGAGAGATTGAACGTTTATTTGAACATCTTTTCCAAGCTGACCCATCAGGGCCATAGCAAGGACTCCAGGAGTCTAACTGTGACATTGACCTGTTCTTAGGGCGGTCTTCCATAGGAAAACCAAGAGCAGAAGACAAGGGTGGGGCAGGGCGGGCAGCGATACACTTTGGCTAACCATACAAAGCAATATTCATCTTTTGGCTAACTAGACAAAGTATTATCAGTTAACCTTTAAGCTGATTGGTCACAAGTGAGGTAAGTGAGGCAGGGGTTAGGATCTTTCAGAGAGTACATCCAAAGTGTAGCCAGGTGTGTAGATAACAAAAGTGCAGCCCAGTGCATCCAGAGGGTATTAAAGTGTGCAGATAACAAAATACATCACTGAATCATCTACCTTGACCCTCTGGCAGGGAATGTTAGGGTCAGCTATGAATAACTGATTCTAGGAAGCAGAGTTTAAAAGTTTTAAATTTTTGAACTTAATTTCACCTTATAAGCTGAATACAGAAATGTTGGCAGCTATGTCAAAGAGTAGGCCTCAACACCCAGCATTGCAGGACAGAGGCAGGTGGAAGTTTGTGAATTCCAAGCCAGCCTGGCCTATATATATAGCCAGTTATGGGAGAGTAGGGTGACATAGAGAGATCCTGTCCCCAAAAACAAACAAATAAACAAACACAAAATTATTAAGTCCTAGAAGATCTGTATAGGAAAAAGACAAAATAGCCCTGAGTGTGGCAATGGCTGTTTTTATCCAATACCTGATATTACGTTTGAAATAAATAACTGATGATATAGATTCAATTTAACACAAATTTCCGCTCTCAAAAAAAAAAAAAAAAAAAAAAAAAAAAAACTATTCCAAGAGACTAAGAAGACAAACACAAGGCTGTGACAACGTGTTTGAAAAAAAATATATATGCCAGTTACTTAGACTATAGGAAAATACTAACACTCAGCAGGAAAGCTCACAGTCTGCTCGAAAAGTGAGCCATAGAAAAGGGAAGGTAGTGGGATGGTGTGGGGAGTATATGCTCAGACATTCATATGCTTGCATGAAAATGGTTTTGTGTAACTTAGTATAATACACTAAAAAATTAAAATTTAAAACTGGGCCCAAAGCCATGTGGTGGTGGTATACACCTTTAATCCCAGCACTTGGGAGGCAGAATTTGAGGCCATCCTGGTCTACAAAGTGAGTCCAGGACAGCCAAGGCTACCCAGAGAAACCCAATCTCAAAAAACCAAACACCAAACCAACAACAAAAGCAAAAAATATGAAACCCAAACAACAGGGCCTAAACGCTTAACAGATATTTCATCAAAGAGGACACCCAGGTGGAAAAAAATTGAGCAGATGAAAACACTAGCACCTCATGCCACCAAGAAAGTGCATATTAAACAATGCACCGCCCCCCCACACACATAGTACACCCACAATGCTCAGCACCACAAGGGGCTGGAGCGATGGGAAAGCTCTTTGATGACTGGTGGGAAAGTGGAGGGATACAGACACACTGGAAGGTAGAGTGGCAGCTTCCTACAAAACTAAACATTCTCTTGCCGTGCAGCACAGCAACTGATATATTTGGTATTTACCCAAAAGGGTTTGAAAGCTTGTGTCTGCCGAAAAACTCACAGATGGATGGCTATGACAGTTCTATTTATAATGCTAAAATTCAGAGACAGGCAAGGTGCTCTTCATCAGGTGAAAGGATAAACTGAAATAAAGGGCAGTACATTCAGATAATGGGACAATATTCAGTACTAAAAACACCTATTGAGCCTGAAGGACTGGGGGGAAAGAAGTCAGTCTAAAGGGACAAAATATCATGATTCCAACTATAAAATAGTGAGACTATGGCAGCAACTGCCAAGGGGTAGTGGCTAGGAGACAAAACAGAATATAGAGGATTTATAGGTCAGTAAAAATATTCTGCATGACATTATAATAGAAATATGGCATCACAATTTGTAAAAAACAAAACAAAACAGAACAGAACTAACAATACCAAGAGTGGACCCTAATGCAAACTAGAGACCACATGTGATTGCATCGCTCCATCACTTGGATCCGGAGGACCACATGTGATTGCATCGCTCCATCACTTGGATCCGGAGGACCACATGTGATTGCATCGCTCCATCACTTGGATCCGGAGGACCACATGTGATTGCATCGCTCCATCACTTGGATCCTGTGGACCACATGTGATTGCATCGCTCCATCACTTGGATCCTGTGGACCACATGTGATTGCATCGCTCCATCACTTGGATCCGGAGGACCACATGTGATTGCATCGCTCCATCGCTTGGATCCTGTGGACCACTGTGTTGGAGGAAGACATGGATAATGGATGTGGCTGTGCCTGGGTCGGGGTGGTGCAAGTGGTATATGAAAAAAAATCTTTGGACTTTCCTTATTGTTTTGCTGTGGATTTAAAAGCACTGTAAATAAAATCTGTTTTTAATGAGTCTTATGTTTTCATAGGCAAAGTAGATAATATTGTAGCAGGACTGATAAAGAATACAAAAGAAACAACAAATGATTAAAATCATAAGTAAAAAACAGAAGCTAATTATGAAGATGACACGTATTTGAAATTCCTAGGATGAGACTGGAATCTCCCATATGTTAGAGAATATGTTAAAAATAAGAGTCTTGAAAAAGTAGATATCAGAATTGCTTAGAAGAAACCTTACCAAGCCAACAACCATTATCAAAACTAAGTTGATAGCTAAAATTCTCCCCCTCCACCAAAATGACATAAACCCCAGACAGTAATACAGCATAATTTATTAAGTTATCAAGAAGCAGACCTTACATAAACTGTTGGAAGAACTTAAAAGCATAATAATAAAGATAGAAATAGGGGCTAGAGAAGTGGCTCAGTGGTTCAGAGCAGCTGAAGCTCTTATAGAAGACCCAGGTTTGGTTCCCAGCACTCAAAGTGTGCAGCTCATACCTGCCTGTAGCTCTAACTCAATGACATCTGACGCCCTTTTTTGGCCTCCGTGGGTATCTGTATGCACACACGCACACACATACACATAAAATAAATAACTCTTGAGGCCTGGAGAGATGGCTCAGAGGTTAAGAGTACTGTCAGTTCTTCCAAATATCCTGAGTTCAATTCCCAGCAACCACATGGTAGTTCACAACCATCTATAATGAGATCTGGTGCCCTCTTCTGGCCTGCAGGTGTACAGACAGGCAAAACATTGTATACATAATAAATAAATAAATCTTTTAAAAAAATTTAAAAATATATGAAATCTATTTCACGTAAATAAGCTCAAAGTAGCAACAACAAAATAAGACAAAAATTATAGAGCCAATTCATCTGTGAACATAAATGATAAAGTTAAAAGTAAAATGCTAATTTAATTTACACATATATTAAGAAATACACAGCATGACTTTGAAATAGGCTTAATGCTGGAATAAAAATCAGTTCTACTTTGGAACAGTCAGTAAGGACGTATGTGTGTGTGTGTGTGTGTCTTTTTAATAGACTGCCAGAGAGAACCCCACTGATAATATATCAAAAATATAGAAATAGCAATTGATCAACTAAATATTCATTAATGATTTAAAAGGTCATTTTGGCAAGAAACACAAGAGACATTTCTTAACCTGACGATGGGCTCTGTTAAACCTTACTAGTGGATAATGGATCACCTGGGGATGCTATTAGAGCTGAGAGCAATATGGGAGACACCCTCTGCTGTTACCTGACATCACACTGAAAGTCATAGCTAATGCTATAGGTGAGGGCGGCGGCAGAAGGGGGGCCTGGGGGAGGGGAGAGGACAACAACAGTGACTTGGGAACAAAATGGCAATACTGCTACCTGCACAAGATATGACTGACTCATATAAAAATCCAGACAAAGGCATAGAAAAGCTAACATGATTTAAGAAGCCCTTTATACTGGGACATCATATAAATTAATAATACTCCTACATTCTAACAACAACCAGTGAGGTAGAAATGAAAACATTGGTAATAAAGCAATAATGGAGCAGGAATTAACCTAGCACAAAGGGTTCTTTGTGGAAAACCCCACCAAACACGATCTGAGAACAGAAACGGAGACATGGGACATGAGTGATCGGGGATGGCAAGATACTCCATGCTACAAATGAATTCTTAGATCTCAATCCCTTTTTATGGAACTTGGCAGCTAATCTCTAAAATTCATCCAAAAGAGAAGAAGAACAAAATCAGATGAGAGGTTTGGACACTGATAAAGCAGCGGGTCCCAGGGAAGAAGCAGTCACACCTTACTCTCCATCCTGGTCCCAGAGCCTGCAAAGGAGATCTCACAGGTGCTGCCTGGAGGAAGGAAATTCTGCTCCAGGATGGCTCTGAGTGTTCATCACACTTTCTGAACACAAGAAAGGGAAAACCGTCACTAGTCTGGATTCCAAATCCTGGAGGATATGAAAGAGGAGATTTTCAGGTCATTCTGCAATCTAGTATTCAAGGTACCAGAACCATTTTATACTCACCTCTTTGTTTCCCAAGCACACAAGATTTTATAACAACCTTTCCAGGAAACTGGGATAATTCTGCTTTTTAAGTTTCCCTACTCAGCAATTCTGAATCTCCAAAGGCAGGAGCTTTGAGACTTCATATTTTTTGGTCAGGGTGGCCACAGAGGTCCCCATGAACCCCCAAACAATACAGGCTATTGCTTCTGCTCTTGGTGCTCACAAGGACCAGATAGCAGGATCTCACAGAAGCGCATCCTTTGGTTGTAGCATATAGAGCCATCAAACCGGCCCTGGGCTGACAGCTTCTCTTTTGCTGCCACTTTTCATGGTGTTGCAAGGTGCTCTGCAGGCTGCTGGAGGGTAAAAGACAGGAGCTGTATTACCAATACTGACCCAGCTGACCTTGCTGGCAATATGTGCCCACCAGGGTCCTACTGGATTGACTGTTACAGATTTGAGGTCTGGTATTGTAAACCCGGTCAAAAGGTCATGACCTGAGGAGTCATGGGCCATACTGAGGAAAGCTACTAAACGGGCATGTGCTTGTCAGAGGGCCTTCTCAATTCAGTATTGGTGCTTATCATCATAAAGTGCTGCTGTTCTTAGCCTTGGTTAGAGAAGTTGTTTCCTCCTCCTTTTCCTTTTCCTCTTCCTCCTCCTCAAATTTATTTCTCTCCCCCAACCCCCAGTGGGTAGTAGTTAATGTAGAGACTTGTAACTCATCAGCATGTTACTGATTGCTGAATGCTCATCACTAAATGGGACACCTATGATCCTCCCATAAAGGCTCAGGAACCATCTCAGAGGAGAGGGTGGGAGGAAGGTAAGAGCTGGAGGAAGATCTAGAGTGCCTTCTGGGCATGAAATGGCATTTCACTCATGAGCTCAGAAGCTGTGATCACCAGCTCAAGGCCTGTACAAGACTGGGCCCGTCTGTCAGCATTCTAGCACGGCTTGGAGAAATACTCTTGAGGCCCGATCTCTCCCTGAAGATCTATAGGTGGTCAACTACTGCTGGGGGAGGGGGTCAACTCATGAGTCTCCTGTTCTCTCAGATGAGCTATGGCTGCTGAGGGAAGAGTAGACATGCTCTTCAGTGACGTAGCCACTGGTAGGTTGTCCGTGCTCTTTCAAACAACCCCTCCCCACTACTCTGGTAAGCATCCCTAATTAAACTCACTAGAACACCAAAAAAAAAAAAAAAAAAAAAAGACCGGGGAAGCAGAAGGGGGATGAGTTGGGAAGAGGACAAGAATCAGTGCGAATAGAGGGGTCACAAGAGAGAGTGACAGTAGGGGAACATCGTCAAACTATGTTATATCCGTGTATGAATCTGTTGCTGTGAGACCCATTATCATGTATAATTGATGTTAACAGAGAAACTGAAAAAGGATCCCACTATGATATCAGTGGGAATAGTCAGTATTTGGTGGATCGAAATATGTGAAACAGATTAGCACGTGAGACACAGTAAGCACTCAGTGAGTTCTATGTACCTGTAAAACAGGACGTCATGTATTTAGCAAGCATCTCCAGTCGTGTTGATGATAACTAAAAAAAGCATAGGAAGAACTACTTAAACTCATGCCAATATTTCATTTCAATAAAGCCCCCCACCACACACCTTCTCAACTTTGTAAGCTGCACTTCTTTATTCTTTTTACCTTCTTCTCTTCACACATCGAAGTCCTAAAAGGTTTTTTTTTTAATGTTATCTATGCAGTATTTAGAATTTTACATCCTGAACCTGCTTTTCACACTGATTTATTTTCTTCTGTTTTAAAACATCTTTGAGAACAACTTTCTTCCTCCTTCTCCTCCTCTCTCCCTTTCCCTTCCCTTCTCCCTTCCCGTCCCCATTGAAATTGAGTGTAAGTGGGTTTTTTTCTACCTCCCTGAAGCCTGCTTTCTCATGGGTCAAATTTACTTTATATTCATTTGGACATGGAAGTACTTTTTCTGCTCCGTCTGTTCTCTGCATGATTGTCAGCTACTGGGAGGAAAAAATAACAAGGCTCCAACTTCCATCTCTTGTGTAATTCCTCTCCGCAGCCCAGAAGATTTGACTAAGACTGAATGGGGTGAGGTATGCTCCATGCAGAGGTGCTTAATAAATATTTTAAAACAGTATTAAAGTGTTGAATCAATTTGACAGCAGTGCTGTTGCTCATCACTTCGATGCCAACACTTTCTAAGTCCTGTCTCTGCCTAGCAACCATTTCCCCCACATACCTACACGTCCCCAGAAGTTTGAGCCAGGAAGAAGCTTTTTTTTCTTTTTTCTTTTTGATTCAGCTTTTCTAGCTGGAATTATGATGGTATTGTTTCTGTTGTTGCCTCCTGAGGAGTGTTTTATGGGCACTTAAAGACCCTGCTGTGTGCCTTGAAGTTGCTTTCCCCTTTACTAATAGTGGAGGATGGGGCAGAGTGTTGCAGAGATGCTGAGGGCTACATGTGCTGCCTTTCCAAATCATCTTTCCTGTTTCTATTCTCTCGAAGCAGAGGTTTGTGGTGTACCCCAGCCTGGCCCTGAGCTCAAAGCTCCGGCCTCCCCAGCCTTGGGTTTATGGGTATGGCCCATACCCTTTGTTGTTGTTTTTGCTTTTGTATTTTAACTAAGATGTTTCTTCAGAAGTTTCAGTCTTCATTATTTTCTGATCCACCACAGCCAGGTCACACTTGCCCTGTAACACCAGTCTCCTATTCAACAGTATTTCACATCTACTCAATATAGACTTATACTCAGGTGGTGAAGAACCAATCTGCCTCCATCTTACGCTTACAAGCCATCAGATAGTAAAGACAAACTAAGTTCATTCCTGCTTATGGTTAAACCCGTAACCTTTACTACAAAGAATTCTGCGCTGCCAGTTCTGAGAATGGCAATTACATTTTTGTTTCAAAAAGCTAATATCAATCTTGCAGCCCTATCATTTGTTTCAGAAGGACTGTTACAGATATCTTGTTATGGACTGTCTGTTGTTATATCACCTTGGAATCTTGTCTTTATTTCAGAAGACTATTTCTTATGCTTCGTTCCTCTCCTGTAACCCCGCCTATCTTGCCCACCAAATCCCCCATTTAGGGATCCCCTACCCCCGAGCTATAAAAACCTTCCTCTCATCCAGCGCTGACTTCTTGAACCCGGCCTTAAGGGCAGGCAACCCGAGTACACAGGGGAGGGGGAGGGAAGCCTTGCTCTAATTAATTTGCCCATGATGGTTTGGGTCCGTAGTCGATTTCTCCTCCCATCTTTGGGCTAACAGTCGACTGGCTCTAATGTGGTAATCTGCTGAAAAGCTTATACTCTTTCTTGTTTGGGGGATGGGGTGAAGCTAGAGAATGTTTGTAAAGCACTTGCATTTTTGTTTTTTCATTGTCTCATTTAAACCCCAAAACTTTGTTAGGAGTGCCGAGTCAAGGTCATTTCCCCAAGGTCACCCAGTTTGGATGAACGAACACTGAACTTTGAAAGCCACGGCCAACCCGGTTTCCCAGTCTCGCCTAGTCTGTAAAACTTCAGGAAACTAGACCAGCAAGAAATCAGCAGCATAGAGAGAAAGGAGTGTAACACGGTAAAAGAGGTGGCTAACACATAACAAGGCTGTATGCTCGGAATTAGGGTAACGAGGGGCGTGGAGGAAGGTTCCACCCCGCCCCTGGCCCCACCCATTCCGCCCCTTCCGGGTAGAGCTCGCTATGCGCGCGCAGGCGCACTTCCTGCGCCTGAAGGTCAAACTGAAGAGGGCAGTCTTCCTGTGCGCGCAGGCGCAGATGTGTGCCGGTAGGCAAGATGTCGGGTTCCAAGTATAAGCCTGCTCCCTTGGCCACTCTCCCCAGTACTCTCGACCCGGCTGAGTATGACTTGTCTCCGGAGACCCGAAAGGCGCAGATCGAGCGCTCGAGCATAAGGGCCCGGCTAAAACGGGAGTATCTGCTTCAGTACAACGACCCCAAACGCCAAACGCTCATCGTGAGTGGGGCCGGGCGGGACTCTGGGCCGGGGCATCTCGCGTGGGTACACGCGGGGCCGCCCAGCTCCGATCCGTAGGCTGGACACGGGCCCCTCGCCACACAGCCCTTGGCCCTTTGACCTCGGCTGTGGGTCCATTGGCCAAGGGGCTGGCCTGAGGCTGCAAACCCAGGTGGTCTTGGCGTCCTGGCTTGACAACTTACCCCCTGATTTGGAGAAAATTGGTAAACTCTGCATAGTCTCGGCTTATTTGTCTGAAGCGTTGCCATAATATGGCCCTCCGTATCTTTTGAGGCGGATTAGCACGTGATCTAGCACAGTATCTTCCTTGTAAAGGGCATGTTCAGGCCCGGTGCTACCAAGTGTACAGCATAAAAGGCTGATTTGAGCTTTTCGGTTCATAACTCCCAAGGACACTTCTTTCTCGTGAGAATGTAGGGTTGTTCAAAGTAAGTGTGCTACAGAGCCTGAAGTTTGATGCAGCATTCGGCTTTGTAATCAGACCGTATGGCCTCATATACTAACAACCTATGACCTCTGGGCAATGTACATAATCTCTCTTAAAATATAGTTCATTAATGTTCTCCTGGGATTGGCGTGTGTTCGCCACAGAGTTGTGAGGTCAAATGAGAAAGTACGTAGCATCAGTAACACATGTCAGTAACTGACATTTTAACAAATGTGCTTTTAGACAATTTCCTTTGCGAAAGCTGTCTAATTATCTCAAATAGGATTTTTTTTTTCTAAAAATGAGGACTTTCCAACAATTGCATAGGTATTCTCTGTAATTTTTGAAAGTTATGGAAACACCGAGAGAAAGTTACACTACGTGGCCAGATACGGTACTAAATCTTTGTTTTGTTTAAGACTTAGTCTCCAGTGGCTCACAAGTCCAAGTCCCCCAGCCACGGCTCCCCTGCCATGTGAAACCTATTTCTGGCCTGAAAAACTTTTTTTTTTTTTTAAGGTTTTATTTTATTATGTATACAGTGTTCTGCCTGCATGTATACCTGCCCGGCAGAACAAATAGATGGTTGTGAGCCACCATGTGGTTGCTGGGAATTGAACTCAGGACCTCTGGAGGAACAGCCAGTGCTTTTAACCTCTGAGTCATCTCTCCAGCACATTTAAAAAAAAATTTTTTTTTCTTTTTTTTGGTCACGACCACTTACAGAAGTAAGCTGTGGTACTCTCTTGGCTTTCTAGAAGAGAAGACAATGGACAGGGCATATTGGGCATACAGATAGACCCAGATTATACACGGTGCTCAGTTTGAGTGACTCATAGCATTGTCTTCTACCTGGTTGAATAGAGTATGTCCAAGCAGGTCTTTGTTTACAGGGTGAAAGAGCTGCACCTGTCCTACACTATACACATAGTTGCTTTTGAGGCACTAAATAGTATGGTGTTATTAATTAATTAGCAGCATAGCCCTGGCTGTATAGGAACTCACTCTGTAGACCAGGCTGGCCTTGAACTCACAGAGATCCGTCTGCCTCTGCCTCCCGAGTGCTGGGATTATGGCATGTACCACAGGCATGTACCCAGGCTGTGTCTTTCTTTCTTTCTTTCTTTCTTTCTTTTTTCTTTTCTTTTCTTTCTTTCTTTTTTTTTTTTTTTTTTTAAAGAAAATAGAGTGAGGCCTCAGTCAGGCATGAAGTTGAAGCTCCAATCGTCTGTTTCTTAATCTCTATCCCAGGGCAGTTTCCGTTTCTCATCTCTAGTAGAGATAATAATACTTGCGTCTTTAGCTGTTCCGTTATTCATTTACCAACCAAAACATGTGAATCCCGTTGTCTAATCTTTAGGAATAACTGCACAGGGTCTGTTGTGAGACTGTGTAAGATGCTGGGGTGAGAGTGTAAAGCCAGCTGAAGTCTCGGCCTTGTAGACCAGCTGGCTTTCTAGTGGGGATGACAAATATTAAGTAGGTTTAAACAATCTTACCCACTTTGCATGTGAGATAGTGATAAATCATATGGAAAGTAAAGGCGGGATTAGCGATGTGTGTGTAATAGGGACGGAAGCACCTGTTTGGAACATGGCATTGGGCGTTTTGTTTTTATTTGTTTGTTTTGTAGTGTTTGGGGTCAAATCCATGATCTCACACAGTAGGGAAGTGCTCTGCCGCTGAGCTACAATCCCAGCCTTGGAGCATGACATTTAAGTGAAGGAGTTAGCTTGGGGGAGGGAAATAGGACGCCCATTAGAAGAGATTGTAAGTGTGAGGGCAGGCCTGTGCTGGGCAGCTCTAGTAGTTAGTATATTTCAAAATATACCGGAGAGCTAATTCAGTTAGCAGTCCTAGGACTGTGGAGGCTGGGCCAAGTCGGAGCCACAGAGCAGTCTTCTCAAGCCCTCATAGGCATACGCATACACTTTTGTTTTTGAAGAGACCACTATGCGTAAAACAGTGAAAGATGAGGGCAGAGTGACAAAACGAAATGAGGTCAGAGAAGTCTCTAGGGCTTGGTCACACTAGGCCTTGTATGGCATTGTAAAGATTTTTTTTTTCTTTACGGAAAAGGGAGTCACATAATGGAGACTTCCATCTTAACCAAATCTCTGTTTATTTCTTCAAGGATTGCCTGGGAAGGAGGGGAGGACAGGAAAGAATGAGCTAGGACGCTTTCCCAGCAGTTAAGTCTCTCAGCTGATGCCTGCTGACAGTAGTTGTAAGAGGGTTAGACGTGGCAAGTACTGGATAGGCAGCAAAAGTAGATCCAGCCATGTTCATCGTCAGGTGGATGTGCTCTGAGAGATGAGAGAGAAGTGGAGGGTGACTCCAAGGCCAACAACACGTTCCTCTCACTAGAGGAATGCGAGAGGATCGCGCATGGTGGTGGATTGAAAGGATAGTGACCTGTTGGTTTGGGGTGCTTAGGGGTGCCTGTGAGACGGTTGGCCCATGCTCAGGTGGGTAGATACTAACATGGAGGTTGAGGGCTAGAGGTCTAATGTTGACAGCTATGCCTATAAGGCTTAAAGTCATGTGACTGGATGAGGTCTTTAATGGCTATAGTAGTATTTAGTATATAGTAAAGAACCCAGCAAAAGCTGAGGCCCAATGTTAAAAGATTGGGGGGAACATGGAAGGAAAAGAACAAGAGAGACAGAGAATGAGCAGAGAGGAGGAAAACCTCTTGGAGGTGGACTCAGGAAACCCCACAAGCTAGTTTTGAGGGCTTCACCATTACTGGCGGCTGCTGGCATTTCACGAACATGTCCCAGAAAGGTACCCTTCCCCCTTTATTTACTTAACTTACTGGTATGAGTGTTCGTCTGCTTTTCTGTGTGTGTACCAGAAGATGCCAGAAGTAGACACTGAATAGAGTTAGATGGTTGTGAGCCGCCGTGTGGGTGCTGGGGCCTGAGCCCGGGTCCTTTTCAAGAGCAACAACTCACTACTCCTAACCTCTGAGCCGTCTCTCCAGCCTCCTTCCCCTGGTTTTGATCATGAAGTTCCTGGTATTTTTGTGAAATGAAATGTCTGTTTCCAGGAGGCAGCTCTGGAAGATGTTAAGGTGTAGAGCGTTGAGAAGTCTCATAGTGTGGCAGTCAGTTAAACGTTCTTTAGCAGGAAAGCAGACACCCCGATCGATGCTTTCATCTCCTGGCCTCACTCTGCTGTTGCCATTTGCACTATGGAATAATAAACAGCACTGCAGAACCTTCCACCTTAGCCTGGGTGATATAATTAACTGTTTCCAGAGCAGCAGCAGGTCAGTTTTAGCCTTTCTGACTGGTAGCGAGCAATCGTCCACAGGGTTGAGGAATTTCAAGCTGATAGAATTCTGGAAGCATCTCCTGCACTCAGGGTTTCCTTACCTTGGAGCTACAGCTCACTCAGCTCAGGGTCAAATTGCTATAATTCATCTAGTTTGAAATGTAAATGTGGAAGCTATTTCAGTCTTGCCCATCGTGGCTGGGCGGTGTTGGTTAAGACCTTGGCTGTTCCTGCTGCATCCTGAAGACTAAAGCTGATTTTATTTGCTTATTTTAATCTGCCACTTAATTGGAGAGAATAATTTTGTAGAATCACTTGGGGATTTAGCTAATTAAGTTTAATTATGTGTTTGGGGTAGATTTGCTATTCTTAGGAAATTATTTTAGTGGAAGTATATTAAATTATTTTTTCTTAACCAAGATAAACTGATTGTTTTTTGACAGCTTTTTTGGGGGAGGAAGGGGAATGACTTTTAATAGCGTGGAAGGTAATAGTTTGTTTTCCAAACATCAGTCAAGTTACTTTTAGAAATTTACAGTTCATGGTGAAAGGTATAGCTCAATGGTAGAGTTTGTGGCTACTTTACACAATGCCCTTGGTTTGATCTTCAGGCCCACGAGAAAGCAAAAGCATATGATTCAGAGTTAGAGTAAGCCTGCTTTCATCTTCCTGCAACTGACTTGGCAGGGGGAGGCCAGCTGTAGTGGCTCTGCATCAGGGCTGTGATGTGGTTCCGATGGGCACTTGCGAGAGAGACAAGGAGGGCAGGACTAAGTCTCAGAAGTAACGCGTGAAGTGATGGAGGGGAGAGGTGGCTTCTCCGCCAGTTTAAAGTTAGGGATCTTAAATCGTAGGTAAGTAGAGAGCCGGAGGGGTACAGACGAGTCCTTGAAGTTTTCCAGGATTTGAACAGGATCACCAGACAGGCTTTGATCTGATGCTGGCTCACACCTGTGATCCCAGCACTTGGGAAGCTGAGACACAGGAAGATTGAGGCCAGCTTGGCCTAGAGGTTAGCCAGGGCCACAGAGCAAGAAAAGAAAAGCCAAAACCAAAATCAAAATGGAAAAGGAAAAATGAGGGAGGAGAGAAAGAAAAAAAGTTTTTTGAGTACAAGAAACCGGTCAGGTGGGAGTGGTGGTGCAGACTTGGGGAGGCAGAGGTCAAAGGCCAGAGTCCAAGGTGTTCCTTGTGCCCCTCACAACAGCCCTGATGAATTCCTTCCTCAACACGTCCTCCTTCAGGCTGACAATTCTTTGTTTGTATTAATTTCAGGAAGATCCTGCCTTGCTTCGTTGGACCTATGCAAGATCAGCAAATGTTTATCCTAATTTCAGACCCACTCCCAAGAACTCACTTATAGGAGCTGTGGCGGCACTTGGGCCCCTCATCTTCTGGTTTTATGTTTTCAAAACAGACAGGGTAAGTATTAGGGCCAGATGCTTAGCGTTGGTGTGAGAGCACCAGGTGCCAGCTGCAGTTCCTTGTGGTGACTGCTCCCAGTGTCCCTCCCACTGGAACGCTTCTTTCTTTTCCCTTTCTGTCTTGCAATCTTGTGTCTTTATTCCTTTCTGGGAAGAGTTGGGTTTTCAGTTTTATTTGATACTTTTAAAAAAGCCACGGCAGCCTATGGGTCTTTGAGATTTTAATTTAATGTCTACTCCGCCATTTTGAAAAGTAATGGTCAGTTTAAATTTCTGAGATTAGAATATAGTTCATGAAAGCTCTCCTGTTTTCCCCAGATAATATAAAGAAATTAGAGTGTTATTATTTAGCAAATGAATACCATGATAGCTTTTTTTTTTTTAAGTTAATTTTATCACTAGATGTTGCATAGACACTTGTATTACTGCGACCAAATTGAGACAGTCTTACTGTGTCATCATCCCCCTCCAACCCCCCCCCCCCCGCCCTCCACCCCCACCCCCCGGCCAGCCTCAAGTTTAAGGTCTTCCTGGCTTAGCCTCCTGAGCATTGGGATTACAGGAATGAGTCACCGTGTCTGGCTTAGAACTAACCTTTTGTGATTGACAGTCAGATGTCCTGGTGACATTCTTTAGTTTTGCTGGTGTGTTTGTCAGAGGCGATGTTTGTTGGTTGAGTGTTAACAGAGCTCTTGGCTCACTTAGCATGCTCTCTGTTGCTGAGCTCCTCTTCAGACACACTAAACCCTAACAGCAGAAACGGAAGCAGTCTGCTGCTCACTGTCTTCAGAGGCCTGGCTGCGTGATCACAGGGAAGGCTGCCCGGTTCAGGCTCTCGGTTCCTGGCATAGCCCCGGAGCTTGTGCAGCCATCTAGACTGGAGGCCATTTACCGGTCTCCGTCACTCCAGCCACCTGCTCTTCTTCTGTCGAGCTCTTATCTTGTGATTGGCCAGTCACCTGTGCTTCTCCAGAAGGAGTTTGCATTTGTTCTCACCGTTTGCTTTTGAAGCTGGGCATGGTGGTTCCTGCCTGTAATCCTAGCCCTGGGGAGGCTGAGGTAAGAGGATCACCATGAGTTTGAGGCCAATTAGGCTAAGGACTGAGTTCCAGGCTAGCTTGGGTTGTAGGATGGAAATCTGCCTCAAAACAAACTGGGGCAATTCCTTTCCGATCCCTGAAAACAGCCAAGGCCCTTCTTGAGTGGTGGTGCTTTCTTACTGTCCTACCTTTAGCTTCTTATTGCTTCCTTGGAGTCCTGTGGCCTTAGGGGATGGGGTTGCAATTACATTTTGAGAATTTTTATTCCTGTTTTGCAGAGTCATTCCTTGGCCATGCCAAATGCATTGCTTTTTAATACTTTGTCTGTTTTTGTTTTTATCTATACAGGACAGAAAGGAAAGACTTATCCAGGAAGGAAAATTGGACCGAAAATTTAACATCTCCTATTAAGCTTGGCAAGGATGACTCTATACTTCCATAAATAAACCTTCTATTAAGCACTGAACAGTTTCTTTTAATCTTGGGCTTATTGTTGAAGCATGTTAATCCGTTAAAAACAGAAGCAAGAGCAGCATGTTTTGGGCATCTGGGCATCACAGTGAAGGCCAGTGTTTGCTGGGTGTTGTAGAATCCTTTCTAAGAGCCCAGCTTGACGAAGAAGCATCCGTTCATTTGCTTAACCTGTCATTCAGCAAATGAGTGTTAGCCGTGTCCAATGGGTACATGTGCTGAGGGAACAGCGCTTGGAGACCCAGTGTGCAGAGGTCTGGTGGCTCACTGAGTGGCCGAGCGCTCAGTGTCTGGACTCTAATAAATACCAGAGCCCTTGTGTGGGCCCAGCCTTATTGGTAAGCACAGTGGAAGGTTAACAACCTTGTGAAACACACAACAGAGACTGGAGAAATGAAGTGCTGATAAGTAGTTCTCTCTGGGAAGTTTGGGGGGTGGCGGGGGATGGCATCTGAGTTGGTCTCTGAAGTTCCCGAGCCTGCAGGCCGAACAGGAACATGAAAGGGCAAGGCCTGCTGGGTTTGTCTGACCCGGCCGCCCCTGGAGTAAGAAAGTGAGGACAGAGGTCATTGCTGAGGAACAGAAGGATGACAGCTAAGGGCACAGGCTGGAAATGCAGCCTGCGATGAAAGCTAGCTGGGAGTTAGCAGCTAGAATGCTGATCTCCATTTTTGTTTTATAGTGAGGAGATATAATATTCACCAATAAAAACAGCCACCACTCTGCTCTGTAGGTCAGTTTTGAAGCGATAGGGTGACAGTTTCATCCACAAAGGAATGCAGTCGTGAGCTCTGGGTGGACGGCATGCTCTCCAGGCGGACTTGCACACGGGTCTTTGGTCTTTGAAAGCATATACAGCTAATCTCTCATCAGTTCTAGCATTAACCTTCATACCACAGATAGCAAAGCCTGGAAGGCCTTGTGTGCAGGTAGTTTACGTCCCAATCTAAAAGCCTGGCAAGAGTGAAATGCCGGGAGGGAGACGCCCAGCACTGTGTGCTACTGAGTAGTGGGCCCCATAACATCCTGAAGACCTACGTACACAGAATTTCCCCTTCAAACATGGGAAGAGCACATGTCCTATCCCAGTGATCAAGAGTTAGCCAGACAATACCTGTGTACGTCCCAGGTGGGCATGCTTCAGAGTGACTGGCTGGTTTCATCATACATGGAAGAAGAAGGCCCTTAGGGCAAAAAGCAAGTGTGGTATGTGTTAGCAGCAACAGGACTGAGGACGTAAAGGTGGCACAAGAAGTTTGTCATGTCTGCATCTGTACCCTGCAGAACTCCAACCTTCACACATTAAATAACACCTTCGAGGTGGCGGCTACCTACAGTCTGCAAAACAGCAGAGGAGGGGTAGTGGAACAAGCCACGGTGCACGCTGCTACAACTGGCCTGGGGCTGTAGCTGTGGTCATTGTCTCAATCACGCTTTGTGAATGTCCCTTCGTTGGCCATCACTTTCGATGTAGACTGACTGATGGAATCCCCACCACCTTCGTTTTAAAGACAGTCTTGGTTACTCTAGGCCGTTGCCACAGCAATCACATATTTACAGTTGCCTTGGCCTGGAAGTACCAAGATATCCTAGTGAGTGCCATGGCTGCCAGACAGCCCTCCCTGCCCTCAACTGTGCAGCAGTAACACTAGCCTCTTGTAACCGCCTATCAGAGCTGCCTGTCCTGAGTCAGTGCTGCCAAAGTGCTAAGTTATTTTGGTTGACTGACTCCCAAAAACCCAAATGGCCTGGACCTGGTTAAGGTATCTATCAGATTATAATTTCCCTGGTAGAAGGCTTCTCGTACCCCACAGTGAATCAGGATATCTTAGCAAAACCTGAACTGGGCCAGTGAGGTGGCTCAGGGGTAAAGGCACTTGCGTTCAAGACTGATGACCGAGTTTACTCTCTGGAGCCTGCATGGTGGAAGGAGATAACTGAATCCTACAGCTTCTCCTCTGATCTGTACATGTGCAATGTAGCACACCGCCTGCCTACAAACACAAATAAATGTAAAAGAAAAACCTAAATTGGAGATCAGGGATGTAGCTCAGTGGTATAGGGTCTGGGTTTGATCCCTAGCTCTAGAGAGAAAAGTAAACTGAAAACTTACAGGGAAAGAAAGCACATGTCCTGTCCCACCGCCATGGGGGCAAAAGGGACAAGTCATACTGCTGGTCCTTCGGCTCAGGAAGGCTAGCTGTGAAGCCGTTTATGACCATTGGTTCATAACATGTACTACGTAGTCGACCCTGAGCTTCTAGCCTTCAGGGTGCTGTAAGCGAGCCAACACTGTAGCTGACCTTTATCAGCTCTTGCTGCTGCTCACTAGCATCTTAGAGCTGCTAAAGCCTACCTTACCACAGCCCTCAGTGCTTCTGACTTTGCAGAGTACAGTGGACAGCTCCGTTTGAGTAGATTTGTTTTTTGTTTGTTTGGTTTGGTTTGGTTTGGTTTGGTTGGTTGTGGTTTTGGTTTTTCAAGACAGGGTTTCTCTGTGTAGCCTTGGCTATCCTGGACTTGCTTTGTAGACCAGGCTGGCCTCGAACTCACAGCGATCGCCTGCCTCTGCCTCCTGAGTGTTGGGATTAAAGGCGTGAACCACCACGCCCAGCGCATAGAATTGGTTTTAGCCATGCTCAGCTGTCTTCAGAGCAGAATTGTCCTCTGTCATGGAAGGTATTCCCATACGTGAGAGCCTTAGGAGTCTTCACTGCAGTTATTGCCAAAGTCCTGCAGAAGACCCCAAGCTTCACCCTTATGCACCACATACACCTAGGACACTGGCTCAATTCTGTTAGAGACATAACTGACAACTGCTAGCCCTGTAGCCTGAATCTGCTGCAGAGCTCCTTCTGGGCTCCATTCAAAACCAGGAGCTTTACAGCTCATCCTGTTAGTGGCTGAGAATAGGGTGCCCAAGTAGAGCCCTGAACCCAGAGAGAGTCACAAAACAGGGAAGACTGTTGAATGAAACAACTTGCTCCTTTTTTTTTTTTTTTTTTTTTTTTGAGATGCAGCTCTGGCATGCTGCAGGTCACTGGGCCCCATAATCACTGACAATGAAGGCTCCTCATCCCACACAGGGATAATCTTCCAATTCAGCTGCCCCTTCCACAGCCTGTGTCAGTCTCATTTCTCACTGCATCAGAATACCTGGCAATGTAAGGGAGGAGAGATTTATTTTGCCTCGTGTTTGAGACCACAGTGGAGGGTGCTCAGGACAGCCTAGAGCAGTTAGTGTCAGGTCAGCCAGGATACAAGGCAAGATGATTGTACCTAGTAGGCGCTTTTCTGTTCCCTCTTTATTCCACCTAGACCCCAGGCTGTGAGACAGTGCTATTCCTCTCCAGGGCAGCCCTTCCTTCCTTATTAATCTGGAAATATTCTCACAGGGACACTCAGAGATATGCTAGGCACTCCTCGATCCAATCAAGACGACCAAGGAGCAAGTTCAGTCAACAAAAAAAGCTCACCCTGTAAGTGCAAGGACCCGAATTCAATTCCCCAAACCCACCTAGAAAGCCAGATGTGGCGGAATGCTTGTCATCCCAGCTCTGAGGAGGCAGAGAGATCCCTGGGGCCAGCCACCCTGACCTAAGCTATGCAGAACCTCCAGGCAGGTGAGAACCCTACCTCAAAAGCCAAGGTAGTTAGTCCTGGAACAACAGCCTCCGAGGCTGTTCTCTGGCCCTCCACATCCATGCACACTCTTGAGTCTGTGCAGCTGCACATAATTATGTGTGTATGCGAACACACTCTCTCTCTCGCGCACACACACACACACACACACACACACACACACACAGAAAAATATTATGAGAACTGGAATAAGAAAGAGCCCAATCAGTAAGCAAACAGGAGTTTGGGATCAGAAATCACAGAAGGTGTGAGAACCACTTCAGAGGGTTGAGCCTGGTAGACACAGGAGTAGCTGTGTGAAATGGCGGAAAGATCAAATAAAGAACAATGCATTTCAAGCCGGGCGTGGTGGCGCACGCCTTTAATCCCAGCACTCGGGAGGCAGAGGCAGGCGGATCGCTGTGAGTTCGAGGCCAGCCTGGTCTACAAAGTGACCATGCTAAGCAAGGTCTCAAACATTGTTATGTCTACAGCCCCCCACCCCTGCTTTTTACTTTTTATTATAACATAGGAGTCTCATTAAGTTGCCCAGATTGGCTTTGAATATATAATCATCCTGCTGAGCCTCTGGAGTAGCCTGGATTACAGACCAGGCTTCTATTCTTGATTTTTGTATTGGTGGTTCTGGACTTGAGCCCAGAGCCCAGGCATGCTAAAAAAACACAGAGCCACATTCCCAGATGGAAAGTGTTCATTTCTCCATGCCATCCTCTCTCTTGTGACAGAGTCTCACTATGTAGTCCAGTGTGGACTCGAACTTGCAACCTTCCTGCCTCTGGGATTAGCACCATGCCCACTGAAGGCTATTCCAATTGTTCTCCAGATTATAACGTGCCATGCTGCCTTGTCCTCTTTTTATTAGATAGCAAAATTGGAAAAAACTATACCTTGACCCTTGGCATTTCTTTTCAAAGATGACTTCAGTGTGTCATTTGAAGATGCAAATGTACAAGTCTATTATAAGATCATTAGAAATGACTTAAGTAGAAGAATAGAGAAGCCAGAGCCTAAAGGAATGTTAACTATAATTATTTTTTAAACCCAAATGAATAAAAACTATCTTAAATCTGCATTTCATTTGTTTCCGAAATTAAACATTTCTCACGAATTTTTGCCCATTTGTCTATTTGCTTACTCGAATCCACTTACTGCCCCTTTATTAAGATGCTTTTTCTTAATAATTTTAAGGCTTACACAAGATAAATTAAAGACTGATCTTGATCATACCAATCAGGAGTTATCCTAGCATTCCTTCACATGGGAGAAACACTGTGTACTTTTGGCGTCTAAATGTTACAAAAGACAGTACCCAGAGGAAATTTTGCATAATTTCTTAGCGTTGAAAATTATTGAGCAATGTGCTCTTGAGACTAATCATGACACAAGATTTTTTTTTTTAACCAGTCAGGAACAATGTCCTAAATCAAACTAAGAAGCAGTCTGATGAGGACACCAATTGCCACCTCCTCTGAGCTCCAAATGTGCCATCTGTCTGACTGATGCTGCTAGCTCTGGGCACTGGAGCCCACACTGTGGTACTGCTGAGCATTAAAAAGAGTAAAAAACAAAACAAAACAAAACAAAACCAGACAAGTGTATAGCAAGGATCCAGATCTTAAGGCTTTTGTCACACAAAGAGCCCAGACTTCAGCATTCAACAAGATGGAGTGAAAGTCACTGAAGTCTTGAGCAGGAGCAGCCGGGTTAGGTTTGCATCCCTGGGAGATCATGTTGGTTCCTGGGCGGAGCATGGTCACAGGGCAAGAGGGGCTCCTGGGGACCAGGAATCAGGCTGCTGGTTTCAGGCATGCGGTTCAGATCCTGAGACAGCCCTCGATGCAGAATAAAGCCGTTCCTGCCGGTCTCAGGGTGACCCATTTGGATGAGACCTTGTCCCCTCTGTGTCACCTCTGTCAGTTCTTCTGCACACACAGGCAGAGCCAGTCTTCACAATGCCTTAGCGGTGTAGGCCATTGCCCGCCTTCTCTGGAGCAGCGTCGCTCCTCTCACAGGCTCTTACTGTTTTATTCTGAGGTATGCCCTCTTACCCTTTCCGCTTCGATCTTGCTGCAAGAAAAAGATCACACCTATGCTCTCTGATTGAAATCCCACTGGGTCTAATCTTTGATGGTGTTTTCTGATTTCTAGAGTTACCCAATGATCTTCTTGTATCTTGAGGTCAGATTTGGAGTATTCTTTACCCATTTCTATGTTCTTCAGGATAATTCATAAGCTACATGAAATTGGAAATAAGTACAAGAATCTATTTTGGTTAAATTCCCATGATTGCAACATATGAACAGGACATTGAAATGTCCAGAAACACAGTGTTTGGGGCTTTTTGTTGTTGTTGTTGTTGTTGTTGTTTGTTTTTTGTTTTCTTTCATTTCCAGAGACAGCGTTTCTCTGTGTTAACCTTGGCTGTCCTGTATATAAAAAGACTCTGGGTTTTCAAGCTCCCATTCGTACTTTCTACTTTTGTGGAAACATTGGCTGTGCTTCCATTTCTCCTTCAGAGTGTCCATTTGGTCCTCTAGGCATGATAGCGACGCTTCTGTTCTCTTCCCTCTTGGTTTTCTGGAAGAGTCAGATGTCACATCATGGCGGAACCATGGCCAAGAGAAACGCCCACCAAGCCATATCATCTTCTTGGAGACCCTTCATCTGAAGACTTCACAGGCGTGCTCTGTGGATCTCCAGATCCAGTGGGCTAGAGAGGGCTCTGGCGTTTCTTAGACATGGGTGGCTCATGCACTGTCAGAGATTATCTAGAGCGAATCCCACGCTGGAGTTCGAGTTCGATTTTCTCCATTGTCGCAAGGAGCATCACTTTAGCTTTCAGTCTGCCCCTTCCCTTCCTCCTTGATTGTGCATGCACTCTTCTGAGTAGGTGGGTGGATGTGGATGTGAGTATATACGCATGTGTGTACGCATGTGAGGCCAGAGGGCCAACCTTGGGTGTTGCTCCTCCTTAGGGGGAGGAGCATTTTGACACCTGGTCTCTCCCTGGGTCCTAGTGCTCGCTGATTAGGCTGATTAGGCTTGGCTTGCTGGACCGCCTGCCTTTGCTGGGATGAGCATTCCTGGCTATTTTGTTGGGGGATGGGTGTTACACTTAGGTCCTCCTGCTAGCACAGCATAAACTTTAGCAACTGAGCTATCTTCCCTACCTTTACTCGCTCTGCTCCCTCCCCTCCTGCTTTTCTTTTTTTCTTTTCTTTTTCTTTTTTGAGACAGGGTTTCTCTGTGTAGCCCTGGCTGTCCTGGACTTGATTTGTAGATGATGCTGGCCTTGAACTCACAGTGATCCACCTGCCTCTGCCTCTCTGAGTGCTGGGATTACAGGCCTGTGCCACCACACGCGGCGCTCTCTCTCTCTCGCTCTCTCTCTCTCTCTCTCTCTCTCTCTCTCTCTCTCCTTTCTTTCTTTTCTTTTCTTTCTTTTTTGAGACAGGGTTTTGCTATGTATCCTAGTGTGGGAAGCTGAAGCTATTGCCCTCGCTAAGATGGCGCCTGGCAACCTGCCAGGCAGGATGACTTACAATTCTGCTCCTGGTAAACAAGTCCTTATTTGGGTTGTGGGCCGCGCTTTGCTCTGACGTATGCATCCCGCTTGTTGGGAACCAATTGGAGCTACAGACGTAAGGGCTGCTGATTGGTTGAGGCAGAGGATATAAAGGGGCACGGAGGTGTTGGGGGAGGAGAACCAAGTGAGCGGGAAGAGAAGCGAGCGAGTGGGAGAAGAAAAAGCTTGCTGAAAAGGTTCCTGAATAAACTGCCTGGAGAAGAACGCTCGGGTCATGGCCTTATTTTCCGCTGGTCGGAAGGGACGCGACATCCTAGGTTGGCTCTGAACTCATGGGCCTCCTACCTCTGTCACTCCCAAGGACTAGGATTAGAGGTAGCCATCTTTTTTTTTCTTTCTTTCTATTTGATTGATTTATTATGTGGTTATTTTATTTTATTTTTTTTAACAATTTTTATTAAATATTTTTACATATACACTTATATTATTACACATATATACAATAAACTACCTATAGCAAGAAGAAGCACAAAACAATCAGGAATTATATAATTGTTAAAATCATAGTGTTTTGGCTACTTGCATTTGGCAGCCTTGAAGAAAACAACTTTCCTATCTTGGTGAGTCTAAAATTTGGAATGAAAATCAATATCTATCATATCTCATCTCTGTCAACTTAAAACATCTATCTAGACGTAAAAACATCTTAACTCCTAAACAACTAAGCTTAATTGTAAAACTAAACTATCTAGTCTTCAACCCCATCAGAGACTTGAGAAGGAATAAAATTAATTACTTGAGTATACAGGAAGTGCAGTTTGGCAGCTTCCCAAATGAGAAGATGACAGAGATAGTTTGTTGCCTGAATAGTCACCCAAAATTCTCTATAACGTTGGAGCATTTTCTTCAGCCTTCTGGCCCAATATATCTGACAGACATATTTGTGAGGGTAGGAACTATTGAGGATTTGCTTACCCTGTCTTGGCAGAGTTTGGCTGTTGACTCTGCCAGATTCCACGCTTGCCCATTTTTAGGCAGAATTCAGTCTGTGGTAGAAATGAAGACATTTTTCCTAGTGGCTTGTTTGCCACATTTGAAGCCATCTCCATAAGGAGGTTCTTTGATGCTCATCATCTTCGAGGTAGGCTGGGAGTTGACAGAAGTTAACCTGTCTCATTGCCAGTGAATCTTTAAAATAATAAAAACATTTTAAAATGCCAATTCTGTATGTCTCTGAGGTTTTTGATGACCTTATCTAACTACTTTACCTTATCTTTCTATAGACTCATATCTATGTGTTACACCTAAGATGTATATTCTTGTGATAAAAATAGACTAATAATTGATATGACTATGATTTGTTCAACTAACAATTAACTTGTATAACTTATTTATCCTTAACAGCCTGAAATAGCACTTTCAAAGTATAAGAAGTAAACCTTGTATTTTAACTGAGTTGTATGGGTAAAATACCACATATTAGAGTAGAGATAGATAGAAAATGTGTGGGAAGAATAATCTTACATTTGCGTTCTATACCACTGTATCTAAAAATTAAACTTATTTTACATCGCTATACAACATTCTATACCAGTGGATTAAAAATAACCTTGTGGAGCTGGGTGTGGTGGCGCACGCCTTTAATCCCAGCACTCGGGAGGCAGAGGCAAGCGGATCGCTGTGAGTTCGAGGCCAGCCTGGTCTACAAAGCGAGTCTAGGACAGCCAAGGCTACACAGAGAAACCCTGTCTTGAAAAACAAAAAACAAACAAACAAACAAAAAATAAAATAAAAATAACCTTGTGAGTGACAATTGAGGCCTTGAGTTGAAGAGTCTTTTGAGGCACGCCATGTTACCTGGCTAATTTTGAGTCACTTCTTTGCTTTGTCTCTCCTTAGGTTCTAGAAGACTCTTGGATAATAGAGAAGCTGGAAGCAGCTGAGGCCATTTGAGAAATCTGTCTAGGAGGGTCTTGAGGGCTGCCATCTGATACGAAATTATTGAGGCAAGCCAGGCGGTGGTGGCACACGCCTTTAGTTCCAGCACTCGGAAGGCGGAGGCAGGTGGCTCACTGTGAGTTCGAGGCCAGCCTGGTCTACAAAGCGAGTCCAAGACAGCTAAGGCTACACAGAGAAAGCCTGTCTCGAAAAACAAAAACAAAACAAACAAACAAAAAACCAAACAGAACAAAACAAAATTATTAAGGCAAGGCCAAGAAAGAGAGAAGGTTGTGAGCAACTTTTGAAATTTTGCACAAAGACTTTAAAAAAATCTTACGCTGATTTTTCAAACATTAAAACCACAAAGTTTTCTAAGGAGGGTCTTATCGCTATGTCCCATAAAATATGAAAAGCAGCAAAGAGTGTGGTATCGCACATAGAGTGTTTGGTTTCACATCACAATGTTTAGGCTGGAGAAATTCTTCAATTCTTCAACATACCCAACTAATCTGAAGATAAGGATTCTGGGTTCTGGCTAGGAACTTGATTTCCTTTGTCAACCCCTTGTGATCACAAGTGACACCATCAGGGCTAGACAACTGCCAGCCAGTTTTCTGCCCTCACGCGAAGAGAGGTTTGAGAAGCAGCCACACGGGGAGCTGTCTGCTTGCTGCTGCTGTTGTTTGTGCAAAACCAGTGTCGACGGGTTCAGTTTTTCCTGGTGCTATGAGAATGGAGGAATTCAAACCCAACTCCTGACTGCCTTGCTGCCTTGTCACCTGAGGGAACCCACGGCAGGCTCTCACTGCAGCCTGCCAGTGCCCACACCCACTTCTGTTTCCTCAGATAGAAGCCTGATTCCACAGGACACTGCTGGACTGCCCTTCATACCAGGCAAGATGAGATAACACTTGCCCTGGATCAAGATTGCCGGAAGTTGGTATGGACATGTGCCTGTCCTCCTAGGAGACCAAAGGAGACGTGTGAAGGAGGACACTTCCCTTCCTGAAAAGAAAGACACTATTTCCCCAGGTAAGAGATTTATGGCCTCATACGCCTTTGTCTTCCTCTTTTCTGTGTCCCAAATGTCGGTGTAAAGTCCAAGAATGAAGTTGTCTTAGGTTTAAGGTGTTATTGCTCGGAATAGACGCTGTGACCACAGCAACTCTTGTAAAGGAAAGTGCTTCATTGGTGCTGGCTTAGGTTTAGTCCATTGGTGTCATTGCGGGGATGCATGGTGGCACACAGGCAGGCATGATGCTGGAGACACAGCTGATCCAAGGACAGTGGCAAGAGAGAATGAGCCACTCGGCCTGGCTCCAGCACACTTCCTCCAGCAAGGTCACACGTCCTAATAGTGCCACTCCCTGTGGGCCTATGGGGGGGGGGGTGCACTTTTATCCAAGCCACCACAGAAGATAACCAGGTGACATACCAAGAACAGGGAACAGAAGATCAGAAAGAATTTGATCCAGGGCTTCTCTGTGCTCTCCATCTTCAATCAGAGAAGACAATAGTAGCTAAACTAACGTTAGAGTTTCAGATACATAGAGTTGAATGAGCTCTTCTTAATCAGATCATAATGTTTTATTAAGAGAAATAGAGCAGACTTTGGATTTTAGTTTTATTCGCAGAATCTAAAATACACGCTATTGAAAGAACAAAATGTCTCCATTGATCAAATTTCCCTTCCTGAGGTGCCAAGGCGCCGAGGCGTTACATAGAGTTCACCCTCAATAAGGCGTTGCCACTAATGGTGCTGTCGTGGCTTGTAGTGAAGCTCTGATCCAATTTGAGGTTTTAAAAATCTGGATTAGCCTAAAGTCCCAAGGGCCTTGTGATTAGTCAAGACTCCTTGCGGGGCAGGGGGAGAGCTCTCAGACACTCACATGGGAACATTCCATCAAAATCACTTTAAATTCTGCCTTACCCTCCTCTTTATTTGAACTATTATTACGCATGGCTGAGTTCTTAAGTTAAACTATAAGATTTCTTTGCTCTCAGGCCTAAAGACAACAAGGCCTCAACACCCCCGTACTAGATAGATCTTTTTCTCACGGCATCAGAAGGGCGCACACCTTCCTCTTCGGCCACGTGCTGGTTTGTTCAGTCACGAGGACCTGTGCTCAGTCACTTCGGCAGCCTCTACAGCAGAGGGCGCCATAGTCTCCCTGAGACAGGAACCGAGTACACACGCGCCACAAGGGTCGCAACAAAGAGTGTGCAACAAAGAGTGTGCCACCTTCACAGCATCATCTCAGCTAACCCTCATACAATCCTGGTGAAACAACCCACTGGTTCCCTTTAAGTAAGAATTCGGGCTGAGGGAGGCTGTCACATGCTCAAGTACATTTGGCTATAAAAAGCGCCAACTGGATTTCGGAACCTGTATTTGTTAACGGCTATTCTGTCGCCAACTGAAATTCATACATAATGGTTACTAGTAACTACCTAATACTTATATTAAAACGAATATGGACTTGATAGCCTATGACCATAAAGTGGGGGAGGAGATCCCCCTCGGTCATAGACTTAGGGGAGGGGAATAGGGTGAAAGCAGGAGGGAGGGAGGAATTGGAGGATACAAGTGATGGGAGAACAACTGAGTTGTAATCTGAATAAATTTAATTAAATAAAAATTAAAAAAATAATTTAATGCAAAAACAAACCCCGAATATATTAAGATCACGTTTCCCCAGGCCCCGTCAGAGGTAATAGCTACCTGTTACACTTGCTTGCTTGCATTGTGATAGGGTTCACTGTGCCCTTACAGGGCTTTGTGAGTTGCTCCCAGGGTTGCTGGGAACCGAACTCTGGTCCTCTGGTAGAACAGTCGGTTCTCTTACCCACTGAGTCATCTCTCTAGTCTCTAAATAACTTATTTACCTGCCTTAACTTTCCCTAAGTTGCAGATGCTATCGTTAGTGTCTCTTACTTCCTGAGTAACCCTTCACTCGGTGCTACTACCTTCTTGTCCATTATGTTTGCTGGTAATGGAGCTTTAGGTTTGTTTGGTTGGGATTTTTGTTTTGTTTTGTTTTAATCTCCCCCTCCCAAACCCCTGTAACCCTGAAAACCTGGTACCAGGATCTCAGGTTGGAAATAGGCATCTACTACATTGCTGGTTTTTTGTTTGTTTGTTTGTTTTTAACTTTCTAAATCAGCGGTCTTTAGCCTGAGGCAGAAGTTACCGTAGTCTTGTTCCATCCCTGGCGTCTCTGACTCTTTGGTCTGAGGTATATCTTGGCACTGGCAGTTAAAGATGCTGTAAGCAACCAAATGTGCAATCGACGCCAAGAACCACTGTTTATTTACATTAGCATCAAAGAATTCTCTGTTAGGTAAGACTGCTTCTTTTTGTGTGTGTGTGTGTGTTGTTGTTGTTGTTGTTATTGTTGTTGTTGTTGTTTTTTCGAGACAGGCTTCTCTTGTAGTCCTGAACTCACTTTGTAGACCAGGCTGGCCTCGAACTCACAGCGATCTGCCTGCCTCTGTCTCCCGAGTGTTGGGATTAAAGGCGTGCGCCACCACGCCCGGCTGACCACAGCGTACTTATCAGTGGACCAGGTGCCAATAGTTCCCAATCCGTGTGGCAACCAAAAACTATCTCTCAGCCTTACCGGATGTGTTGTATTTGGGGGAAAGGAACAAGATGGCCCCTCTAAAGAGTCACTGGTCTAGGAACATTTCTGGTAGCCTGGCCTGTGAGAAGTCTTTTAGAAATAAAAATGAGAAGGGTGGCTGCTATTACACTCTCTTCTAAATGGTAAACTATACAGAGATGCCAAGGAGGTCTGGCAGGAAATCTTCCTGTCACCAGAAGAAACCTAATCAGGGTGCTTTTTGTTCTTTGAAGCTTTTCATTAAAGGAAAAAGATGGCTTTGTTTTTTTTTTGTTTTTTTTTTTTTTTTTTTTTTTTTTTAGGAGCATCTTGGAGAATTAAGGAAGTGACACAAAGTTTCCTAAATCATCTGAGAGACACAGAAGGAAACTAAATTTTTTTAGTTAGTGTGAACAGTCTGTCCTGGGTGAGATCTGGTCTCAGGGGAAGTCGCTGCTGTGAAGGGAGAGTCACAGGTGCTGAGTGCATGGGCACCCAGGCCACACATGCAGCCTTCGGAAAGGTTTGACACCCGACTGATGATAGAGTGACAGAAACGGGCCAGAACTGGGGTGCTATGTGCAGAGTAGGGTTAGGATGACGTCATGGAGGAAAGGCTGGGTCTTGTGAATAAAGTACTTTAGTGGTGGTCTTAGCTTGGGATGGAAATACCATAAAAATCGGAGAGTGAAGGGGGAGGAGGGGCGGGGATAAACTAGGGAGAAATTGATTTGTATGGAGCTTAACTGGTCCGAGAGTTGCAGGGAGCCAGAGCTCAGAGGTCCAGGCCAAGAGAGCCTACATCTTTGCCCACAAACTGCCATTTGTTGTCGCCTGAGTGCTATATCCAGACTTGGTCATTTCTCAGTACTTTTGCTGTGTTCTGACTTGACATCGGGAAGAGTGATGGGGAATGGTAGTTGAGAGCAGCCGGTCGGCCTGGACGCTGATTGGCCATGGGACTTAAGCTTCAGCCACAGAGGTTATTATTATTATTTTTTTTAATATCTGAATGTAGCTTTGCTAGATACCAATGATTAATTTTTAATAAAGATTCTATAAGGAACATTGGGAAAGAATACCAATGTGTTCTCTTCAGAGATACCTGCACCTCATTTATTCATTTGTTTATTTATTTGAGACCACAAAATACAACTGCCACCAACTGAGCAGCCATCTCAGGCCTGCTCTCCACTCCTCACTCCACATGTCCACTCAAAAACAAACCTTCTTCTCTCTCTGGTGCTATCTCCTTGGTGCAGGACAATCTCAGGGTTTGGGTGGTGTTCCTCTTCTTCCTTCTGTGGACATCTCACTACAGTTCTTCTCTAGGTTCCTTGAGCCCAAAAAGTGTTTTGTTTTCATCTTTCTCCTTTTCATCCCACCCCAGTCCATCTCTACCTCATGGCTTCCTTTTTCCTCTTCTTTAGGTCTGGCTAAGTGTCACTTCTTCATCGAAGACCTCACTTCCTAAAGAAAGGCTTCCCCAGTCGTCTTATCTGTTGTTATATTTCAACCTATTTGGTTTTGGCCTGGCATGCTTGTAATGACTGCTTGAAATTGTTTTGTGTTTTATTTCGTCTGTTCCTCTCACTAGAATACAACCTTTGCACAGGCCTGGATCTATGTCTCTGTCCTTGATATCTCCAATAAGGCTGCCAGACTTAGCAAAGGGAAATATTGGTTTCCTAGTTAACTTTGAAGACAAGATGAATCACGCATAATTTTTTAATACAAGGCTCTCCAAGAGTTGGATAAGATGTAGTTACCACTAAAATTATTCATAGTTCATCAAAAATTCAAATCTAACTGTGCATCTTGTACTACATCTGGCAGTCTAGTCCCTGGGTCCTAACATATGACTCTCACCACACATTACCAGAAGATAACTTGGTAACAGCAAATTTAAGTTGTTGCCATGGCAACAAACCACTGAGGATATGCTAGTCCTATAAAATAGAAGCCAGGACAGCTAATCACTTTCCATATTTCTGTTCTGCCTTGCATATCTTTTCACCCCAGGAGAACATAGTCAACATAATTCCAAAGTCTTGGACAGCCCCATACTGGGAGGGACTTAGACCTTATACAATCATACCTTGTTTTTAGTGTGGTTTTCTCCTTGGGTACCAATCTCTATTGGCTCCTCCAAGACTGGGGGGGTCCCCTAAGGAGGAGTCTATTCTTCCATTTCAACCATTCATTCATAGCACCCTGTTCTAGGGTTGATAGTAGGGACTGCACGCAGGATTACTAAATGGATTGATAAATAGATGGATAGAAAGGTGAACAGCTGTTCCAGCTCAAGGAGGCTGATGGGTTTCCTGGGATACAGGGACTTTTCCACAGAGATCAGAGCAACTCAGGTCTGGGCATCCCCACACAGTTGTTCCCCTGTGGTACTTCTTCTCCTTCTTCTTCCCCCTCCCCCTCCCACTCCTCCTCCTCCTTCCTCTATAATGTCACTGTGAACTACTACCAGAATTAGATGCTATGTTTCCTAGATATCCACGTGGTTTAGTCTAATGGCTGGTTGTTCAGAACTCTGCTGACCTCCTCAATTTCCCCATGCCTGGACTGAGCCTAAGGCTTAGCCATAGATTCTGCTTCAGCTCATAGTTCTAATGGACCCTTCTTGTTTCAGTCTCTCACAGATACTTGGAGTTGTGCTCTTACAGTAAAGCTACCAGGCCAGCACATAGAAAGGCTCCACTCCCAAAATGCCCCCCCAGCCATGGGCTTATCTGGCCCACCAGTGCTGGACACCAAGACCTCAAAATGACCATTTACAACGTCCACAGAACACATCTTTATTGAGTAATTAGAAAGCCATAGACATTTCTGAATGCATTTCCATAAACTATGAGTTACTGGACTATGAAAAGCAAGCTCTCATTTTAATCGCCGTCCCCATACCACCAGAGGGTGTGAGGCTCCCCAAGGAAACCATGTAAATCTATTTTCAATGACAGCAGCAGGCTTCCGTCTCACTTAGGTTCTGTTGGGTTCCTGGAATTGGGGGTGAAGTGGCTCTTGAGGGGCTCCCAGCACTTGTAGTAGTTCTCATCCAAACACGTACAGGTCTTGAGGCCCCACTTGGTGACCGCCAAACTTAAGGAAGATTCAAACATAAATGCCTGCAGGAAATAAGATGGAGATGAGAAAAGGAGAGGTAAGGTGACAATAAAGTATGATTTGTTAGATGCATTGAGGAGCTATGGGTAGACAAAACATCAGACTTATTATGCTTGTACGAACTGCCAAGAAGAAGAGAGAAAACCCCAGCCCTGGGTTATGAATCTAGTCTTGTCATGTATAAGCGGATGAAGCCGTATGCAAGGCCTATCTACTTAGGGCTTGAGTTTCATTCTACGGGATGGAATTGGGCAGGTAGGACTAGTGTTGCCCACAGCTTTATGGAGGCAATAGTACTTAATCCCAAGGGCAGGTGTGGGAGGAGCCTGGGATGATCTTCTTAGGGACCAGCACTTGTGGTGATGTCTTCGCATGTGTGTGAAAGGATCAGACTCAGCACAGGACACACCAAGGAGAAGGTCTCAGCACAAAGGAGGGGCAAAGGGCAGGGGATAAGAGACAAAGGCAGGAGCAGAAGATAGGAAAGAAGTGGAAAGTGGGGCTGGAGAGATGGCTCAGTGGTTAAGAGCACTGGCTGCTCTTCCAGAGGTCCTGAGTTCAATTCCCAGCAACCACATGGTGGCTCACAACCATCTGTAATCGAATCAGATTCCCTCTTCTGGTGTCTACAAAAACAGAGCATTCATATACATAAAATAAATAAATAAATCTTAAAAAAAAAAAAAATAAGAAGAAGAAGAAGAAGTGGAAAGGAACAAGGGGGAAGGGAAGGGGAGGGGAAGGGGTATTGCCTCAGAGGGACAAAGCCTCTGAATACAGGAGATGTGGTCCGTAGGCAAATGGCCATTTATAAAAGGAAGGAGGAAAACCCTGTGTTGGGATGAGTTGGTTAATTTTAACTGGGCATGTTAATTAGGTGAGCCAAAAGGGGGCTTTTGATTACTGGGATTCAATATTTTGATAGCTAGACCTTGGTGGTCAGCCTCAGGAGGAGGAAGTGGCCAAATAAGGGGACAGACTTTGGTGGCTAGCTTTAGGAATATAGCTAGGAATTTAATTACAGCTACGGAGTTAGCTAGGAGGAGAAAGGTAAAAGGCAAAACCTCTGGGTGCCGTGTCTGCCACGCTCGAGCCTGTTAGAGCTCTTCATGTGTGGCATCCTCTCTTTTTACAAAGGAAGAAACAAAGCTCAGAGCTGGGAAATAGCTTGTCGAAGGTGGTGAGTGATGGCTGAAGTGAGGTCTTGGCTTGCTTCTTTAGAAACCTGACCAGGAGTTCAGCTCAGAAAAAGGAAAAGGAAATGGTGCATAAAGAGCCCAATGCTACACATCTCACTGTGTTCTGGATGTTTCTGGTACAGAAGAAAGAAGCCAAAAAATATTCTGTATATTTCAGCATCTCAGCTGCTTATCAGTTGTTGATTTTTCTATATATAGTGTCTTGTATAAATTCATAGCCAACAACCCAAACTTTACAATTCTTTTTCGTTAGGAAATTCAAAACACTGCAGACAGGCTGAAGGAAAATTATATAATTCTCTCATGACATCACACAGAACACCTGCATTAATGTTTGGGGTCTCACATACATTAATTTCTTTCTTTCTTTTTTTTTTTTTTTTGTCTGTGTCAGTGGAGATGTGTGTCTTCCCCTGACTTCTGTGACAGGCTTTGAGGTAAGGCTTGGGATGAGATCTGAGGTATAAAGCCCTCTTCACACACGAGGGCAAATGTTACAGCCATTATTGTTGTCTTTTGCTGGCTGCTTCTTAAGAGCTTTGCTGTCAGGCTGAGCTGCGAAGGGTCACGTGACAATAACCACTTCACACTGGAATAAGGACAGGACAGATGGATCTGTGTCTAAGTTATATAATGGGGACACAAAGTTAGGGCTGGGTAAAGTTTCTATTTACATATATGTGTGTGTGTATGTCTGTGTGCAAGTATGCATACATTCAGGAAAGTGCCTATGGATGGAGTCCCCAGATACTCTGGCCCTCCAGATACCCAGTTTCCTCTCATCCTAATCGCTTTGCCAGGACAGCTTGATCCAGGTCTTGAGCATTACTCAAATTCTTACTGCGTATACAAGCAGCCCTATGCCTCACTATTGTGAACACTGCTCTGTGATAGCACGGCTTTCAAAGCTCATTTGCGGACTCCAGGGGTATTGAGGGACAATTCTAGGGTAGATGGTGTGCACTTTTAAGGGCTGTCAGAGGCAATAGCCTGAGATTGCTAAACTATGTCTCACAGAGATGTAAGTTCCTGTAGATACACCCAGGACATCCTTGAAATGGATGACACAGCCAAGGCTAAGGAAATAGAAAGGACTCCGTGCCCCTTCCTCCATAAAAGCTTCTCTGGCTTTGGACTTGGGACCAAAAGAGCAAAACCCCACAGGACAGGTGGACAGCCAATGCTAGGGGGTTCACAAGCTGGGCTTCGAGCCAAGCAGGTCTGTGCTATGGATTTTAAACTACGTAGCAGCAAGGGCACTTGCTTTGAAATGTGAAAGCAAGTTTGCATTATGGTTTATCATAAAATGATTCCTTGTGGTCCACTGAGTCTTTTTCCAAGGATGCAAAATAAAATAAGGTCAAATCAAGTACCGCAGCCAACTGCACTTGCGTTCTGCCTCAGCGTTTGCAGCCTGACATGGGAGGAATACAAAACAGGGTCTGAATCCCATCCGCTTCATCCCATGCCAAAGGAGAACAAAGAAAATGAGAAAAGCAGCTGAGAACCGCTGCGCACAAGCCCCTACTAAGGTGAGGCAAAGGCTGCTTGACCCTCTTTGGTTTTAGAAACTGGCTGAAGGTGACATCCCCCCCCCTCCTGTGATGCTGTTGTCCTCAGGATTACGTCCCACACAGGATACACAGAGACAGAACACACAGTGGGCTGCATTTAGATACAGCAAGACCCTCCAAAGTTTATCAATAACATTTCCTTGCATTTGAAGTCATTGAATGCTCCCTACGGTGTTATAACTCATAGGTGCCCTCTGGGTTGGATAGTGTACCCATTCTACAGATGGGAAAATAAAGCATAGAGAGGCTACGTAGGGACTGAGTTAGGATTTGAACTGGTCCGTCTCCCAGTTCAAACTCTTCCTACACTGTCAGCGCAGAAGTGCAAGATATGCATAAGGATGGATGTTTATAACACACATGCAGACACAAAATTCTCCTACCTCTACCTCTGTGATACTGGAGAGATAAAACAATAGCCTCTTTTCTGTACAGAAGTCTGTGGAGCCCAGAGGCAAGCCCCTGAAGCATTCACTTGCTTACCATGGTGCCATCAGCAATCCTCTCAGGTGCCAGTTTGGCCTTGCTGGCCTTCTCAAAGCAGTCCGCATCGGGGCCGTGAGGGGTCATGGCGCTGTGCAGGCTGCCTCCCCCTGGCAGGAACCCACCTTGCTTTGCCTCATAATGACCTTTGATGAGTCCCATGAATTCACTCATGCAGTTCCCTGGGAAGGTTGAATCAGTATTATTTCTATTACCCAAGGCAAGATCTGTAACAACATCAAGACCTTCCCAGCAGGGCTGCTGTTCCGGGTTCCAGCAGCAACCTTGGTTGAATAGCGGGTTTGCTGAGGTCCTGCTGACTACCCCAGGAGAATCGTTCCTCAGAACTGATATCCTTAAGGTTTCATTATTCTGTTCTTTAATCTCCTTTTCCTATTGTTTGGGTTAGTCGGGTTGTAAGTGAGGTATGCTCTGTTAGTGAGTTCATAATAAAGTATTATTGTTAAGAAAATTGAGCCTACAGGCTTTCCGCTCTCATATTCCAGATTTATCAGATAGTTCCACAACAGCACCTGGTTCCACCATGTTCCAGTTCCCAGTCTAGAAAGTGAAGTGTGTGTGTGTGTGTGTGTGTGTGTGTGTGTGTGTGTGTGTGTGTAGGTAATGATAATGATACAGGACAAACTCCAGACTTACAGTCCATTATTGAGTGATGCTCCACGAGACTATAAAACACAGTCCATAGATATTCTCTATCATAACAGAAAACTGAACCTGAACACGATAGAATCGTCCTCTTCTGGTCTCCTGGAAGCCTGCATCTGAGCATTGGAAACGGTCCTTATTTTTACTTCACACAAAAGACCTTTCTACCTGCTCCTTATGGGTTAACCCCTGGGATTGCTTGCATGCCTTCAGTGAAGTGTTTCACAGAGCAACCGACCATGTTAGTGTGCACCTCTCAGTGGTTGATATTTTTTTAATACATAGTAAATGAACGTTTTTACACAGCCTTCAAGAGTCACACCGAGTTTGACAAAGCCCACCATGCTTCAGTTCTTTCGGTATTTTTGTTTCTGCTGAAATAAAGCTCTTTATCAACATAGAAATACCTTAAGAGCAAGAATTAAAGAAATCGGATACCTGGGTAAATCAAGTTCCTTTCCTACTGTGTCTATCCATTCTTCTGTCTGTTTTCCACGCCTCATTTTCCCATCCATACATCTATCCACCCATATTCAAAATATCTAATTAGACACTATCATAACTGCTGTGGTATTCAGAGGAAACCACCTGCTTAGGCTGCATATCATCTGTCCTGTGGGAAGATGGAGCGTGCAGAGCAGGTAGCGATGCAATTGCAGCCCTTGCAAAGTCAAACGTTGATAGGCCTGTGCCAGGCCCTTCTTCCTTCCATGTGGAATATAAGTAGGTACCCTAATACTTCTGCAATCAACTCAAGGGTCACCCCTCACTGTCCCCAACACAGCACACTGCTCCAGACCCTCCAAAGTGAACAAGCCATAACCCGGAAGAGAGAATGAGGCCCCAATCACAGCCCGCATATGTCTTATGACACAGGTGAAAGAAAAAAATCAACCGGCAACCCTAAGAGTCTGTATTTTAAGAAGAATTCTGCACATAGCTTCAATCTACAGTCAGAATTTTTCCTGCACTACGTGTCGCCAGGGTCACCTTCACAGCTTGACTTTAAGAAGAGAGTAAGACAGGATTTGTTTTTGATCTGAATGTGAATTTAGTTAGCAATGAGTCTGGTGTGGATATTACACATCACTTCCCACATATCAAAGGACAGTGGGAAGGCCTGCCTTGCCTTTCTGATTAAACCTGGATCTTGTTGACTAAGGTGCATTAAAATGACTAGAGGCAACATTTCTACAGAAATAATCCCCCAAGTCCCCTTAAAGTCACATCAAAGTAACGAAAGATTTTTGAGTATTGCTGAAGCAATATTTTTTTAAATATCCCCAATAAAACTAATTTCTAACTTGGGGTTCTGTGCTGTTTTGCAAATCAACTCAGGGCACCATCATTTGGGGACAAGGCATTTAAAAAAAATCTTGGGAGGCAATTCAAAAGGGCCACAGTTTCAGGCAGTCTGCAGTAGAAACAGAGAGTAAGGAGTGGGCTGGGGGCCGGGAGCACAGCTGTGTGGCTGTTGTCCTCCTACCTAGGAGGGGAGACAAGCCATAGAGTCTGGAGACCTTCTGGGTCAGAAACCTCTGGCTTCCTAGTTCAAAGTGCAGACTCTTGAGTTTCTACTTTAAAGCCAATGAATTAAACTCTGGGAGAGGGAAGCTTGAAAATAAACTTTAAAGAGAAAGGGAGCTCTTGATGGTGACCTCAAAGGGCAGGCTGGCTGTCACCTGACTGTGAAGCGGCCTTCTTTCATCCTGGCGGCTCTAGGCTCTACATCCCCCTGCCTCACAGATGTTCAAATTGCCCATTCAGTGCAGCTGTGCACCATTAAGCTCTAGTACCTGGGAACCGTTACAGAGAGGAATCTTCTATAATCAGAAGGTTCTGTAGTCAACCATGGAAAATAATTTGTTTTCTAATGTGTTCCAGCTGAAAATGCACGTTAGCATCCTTCCAGAATTCCACGTTGAAAAAATATAAAATTTTTCCTGGAAGCGGAATTGCATCTTGACCTTGTTTAATTTGCACAACTAAAAATGTCAACCTCATTAAATACAGCTACAATGTACTTTAGTCATTCTTGGTAATGTATTCACTGACTGAATAGATATTTCTAGATGTGTATTATGTACAGGCCATGGCGCTAGCCACATCAATTAGTGGTCACATGTGTCTGCTTTGGCATCAGACAATCTGCAATTAAATCCTGACCCTGCCACTTAACTAACTGTGAGACCTTGAGAATTGCTTATTCCCCTGTGTCAGTCTCATCTTCAGGAAAACAGAAAAGGAGATAATTGATATTAGCTAGCTCTTGCTGCTGTTTTAAGAACCAGATATGTTAATGCTTTTAAACAACATATAATGGGGCCTTAGAAACTAACAAACAAGCATCAGTTGTTAGTCATACTAATACAAATAAAATAAAACTGGATTTGTTTGAACCACCTTCTGCGCTGTGCTAGTGGCTGGGGGAGAAAAGTTATCGAATGGTCTCACCTATCAATGATTCCCATCAATTCTACCAACTCTACAACATCAGCCTGTCAGCAAGATGTGCTTACATATGCAGTAGTGGCATAACTATCATGAGCTAACCAACTGCTCTCTAGATTTGAGGACCATGCCACAGAAGGGATGTTAAGCTTAATCTGGTCAAAACCCAAGCCTTGGGAGGTCATAGGCCCTACAAGGCAAATTACTACTGATATTTAGCTACATAAACATAATGTCAAATTTCCTTCTAAATATCCATACTCATTTCTTAGAAGCTACTCTCAATCTCACTCAAAGAAGCTTCTATTTGCAGTGGACACTAGTGAACCAGTCTTATGGCTGCCCAAGATGCTGAGAATATGTGACAAATGACAGCTCATCCCTGGGAATGCTGTGGAAAGGCACAATAAAATAACATAAAAGCTGGAAAATAGAAGGGCGGCAAACATTACCCAATATTTATAGCTAATGTAATTATAAATTCATAGAAATCTTCTTGACCAGGGGCTGCACAAGACAGGCTCTCTCAATGGTCAGTCATGAGTGGGGGAGGGGCCAATGGGAACTTTCCCTTACTGTTGAACTATAGGTCACTTATAGGGGATACAAAGAAAGGGAGCCAACTTTGTGATGGGCAGCCATTGGCTTCAGTTATGTACCAACTGATGCACCTTCCAGGCTCCAGTGAATAATTTCTATTACAAGGCCATAGAGAAGCTCTTGGTCAAACTCAGGTGAATACAAACTAAACAAAAAGAATGGAATGTGGGAAAGAGATCAATAGAGATGAGGGGGAATGTCAAGAGCGTGGGTGAAGATGAGGAAGGGTAGAGCGAGAGCAATCAGAATGGTGTGTGTGTGTGTGTGTGTGTGTGTGTACGGTGTGTGTGTGTACGGTGTGTATGTGTGTACGGTGTGTGTGTACGGTGTGTGTGTATGGTGTATGTGTATGGGTGTGTGTGTGTATAAGTGTGTGTGTGTGTGTGTGTGTGATATTGTCAAAGAATACATTTAATTAATAATACCTCCATCAGACTGATCTCTGTGAGTTCGAGGCCAGCTTGGACTACAGAGTGAGTCTAAGACAGCCAAAGCTACACAGAGAAACCCTGTCTCAAAAAGACATAACAACAAAAACAAAACAAAACAAAACAAAAACAAAAGCCAACCTCCATCATCCAAAATAGTCTATTTCCCAGTTTAGATTGTTATCTGCTTTGTTTTGCCAAAATTATTAAAGAAGGAACATTTTACTTGTTCTTGAACCAGATTTAAGTCATTTCTCCAAATTAAAATCACCACAACTCCCACCGTTAAAAAAGATCTGAAATGTGCTTTCCCCCTTTACACTCTACCACTCCTGTCTTTAGCCCAGAGAAACAGGAGCCAGGGTTAGGCAGTGTGTCCCCTGCACACTCCTAAAGCCCACTACAGCCAAAGAAGCAGCACTCTACACTCAAGGCAGGGCAGGGGGTCCAAGAACAACCTGGCCATTGTCCCCAGTGCCTCACTGCTTGGCTGGTTCTCATTTTCAGGTGTGTCCCGGTAAAAGAGAGTCTTACTGTGGTAATAAGGTGGTCTGAAGGTTTTATCTGCGACTCCCCAGCGAGGTGGGAAGATGACAAAGTCAGCAATGGCCACTCCAGGTCGCATAGACTTGGCAGTCAGCACTGTGAAAATGGAAGGGTCCTGTGAATACACAAGGAGAGGCTGGGTGTAAGATGGCATGGGATGTGACTGAACAGTGACAGCGTGTCACCTGCACAGGACGGTGTTTTCAAGTGACAGTTTCTGATTAAGTGAGCCAGGTCAGGCTGAGATATTTGGGCTCTGGTTGAGGTGCAGTCACTCATGTGACTGTCCTCTTGCTGTGATGGAAGAGAAATACAGTCACACCGGATAAGAAGCCTGCCGAGTCTACATCAGGGCACCCTATTACCCTAGAGCTCTGAGAGCCAGAGTGCTTCCTTGTTCTCCCAGGCTGAATGGCAGGGAGCTTGGTGATGCTCAGAGAATGCTGGGAAACAAAGTGAACAGTATCCATATCCTCATGTAGAGGTAGGTCTGCTTCTTGGCAGGCGGAGCATCAGAGGTGTCCACAGGCAAGAAATATCTGAGAGCCAGTTAACAAGGTCTGACTGTTGATGGACTCTCAGCGTTTGAGTGCTGCCTTTACCTGGTGGGCTGTAACAGGAGTAAGGAGGGGATATGGTGAGGGAGAGGATTATGCTTCTTCAAGAGCTTTAGACTCCTAGATGAAAACAAAACAAAACAGAACAGAACAGAACCAAACAAAACAAGATAGAGGGCTGGAGAGATGGCTCAGAGGTTAAGAGCACTGTCTGTTCTTCCAGAGGTCCTGAGTTCAATTGCCAGCACCCACATGGTGGCTCACAACCATCTATGGTGTGATCTGATGCCCTCTTCTAGCATGTAGGTGCATATGCAGATAGGGCACTCATTCATAAAATAAATAAATAAAATCTTAAACACACACACACACAACAAAACAAAACAAAAACCCCAAGATTCAATTGAACTGACAGCCGTGTCCAAGTTCAGACTCGGTGTTGGCATCCAGAGATTCATCAAAGATTGGGAATCCATTCTCTCCTCCTCTAATTCTAACTGGGAAAAGGAGAAAGTAGCTTTTTTTTTTTTTTTTTTTTCAAAATAACTCGGTCGAGTTTGTTTCTTGACAGTTTGTTATGTTTATGTAGTGCACTCTGCCTGCAGCACCCTCTCTTCTGGCTGCCACCCATTTTCATATCCTCCAACAGGACCAGGGAAAGAGTCAAAGACCTATGACCCAAGACAAATCTTTAAAAGTGAACAAAAGAAAGGAAGAGGAGGAAGGGCAGAAGAGAAAAGAGGAAGAAAGGGAAGGATTTTATAGAGCAATAGAGAAAAGATATGGAGGTACATAGTGCTTTTGTAAAGCAGGGGAAGGTTAAAGCCAGCAGCGCAGTGAAGGGTGGAGGAAGGGTGAGATGTGGTCCTGGAGCAGCGAGCCCAGGGCCAGATGGTGAAGAGTACCAAACCTCAGGCTGCAGAGCTCAGGCCTAATCCTAAGCCATGGAGAGCCCACAAAGGTTTTCTAAAGCAGTGGTAGGATGACCAGGTCTGAATTTGGGGGGAAATAACTACCTCAGCAGCACAGAGAAGATTAGATCTCTGTAAATTCAAATAAAAAAAAAAAAAAGTAAAATAAGACAAAACACAAAAAAGTCAACCCAACTCTTCTTGCTGGGAGATTACCAGTTTGGTTTGGGTTTTTTTTTTGAGGGGGTTATTTTTTTGGGTTTTTCCCCCCATTTGTCTTGGGAAATGGTCTGAAGCTATTAAAAGAAAGAAAAGGTGGGAAGGCTCAAATAGAGCTTTATCAAGGTCTCAGGATGCTTCTTCGTGGATGCTCTGGGCTTGGCATCTTGATTTTCTTTTTCCCCTTTGGTTTTATTAAGATTCACTGTTGTTCAGAAAGGTAGTTTTGTCCCCCTAGAGATAAGCTGAATTGGCACAGAGTAATCCCTCTCTCTCTGATCCTCTGGCTTCTGCCCCAATTATCCCTTAGCTTGTGGGTTAAGTTAATCTATTATGAAGTATATTGCAAAATGAACTTACCCTCGGGTCTCAGAACTAGCACTTTAGTGAGCATGTGGGCTCTTGGGAGTCTGTACCAGAGACCAGGGACCTATCTGTGGCCCCCTAATTGACTGAAAAATATGACCAAGTTCAAACATTAGGCTTAAAAAAAAAAAAAGAGCCCTCAAGCATTGAATCTTTGAGTAACTTTAGAAGGGGCCTGTCTTGCTCTTCACTGCCAACTGCAGCCACAAGCCCAGGCTGGTAAGCAGGTAGGCAGCCAGAGCCTACATGCCCCAGGTTGCAAGGTGGCCAGACCCTTCTGCAGAGCTGGAAATGATCTTTCCTCCTGACTTCGTTATTGTCATTAGTGGCTTTTCCCTTCCCCATCCATGCATGAGAGTTGTAATTACTCTGAGGAAAAGTAAATTAGGTTGAGCGTTCCTTGGCTTCCTCTTTTGCCATGTAATGTTTTCCTTCACCCAAGGACAAATAGTCTTGCTGAGGCTTTGCAAGGATGACCTTGAAAACTGTAGATCTATGTATGAATGCCACAGGCATAGTGTGGGTCCCTCCCATCCGAGGGCTGTCCCATCCTCAGGGTCCCCCGCCTGGCACAGACTTACCGCATGGTCAAAGGCCACTGCATTGATGACCATGAAGTTCTCTAGGTTGTACTTGTAGGGTGTATAGTTTCCATGCCAGGCCACAACGTTGAATGGAGAGACATCCTAAACACAAAAACCAGGAAGGCGGGGTCTTAGGACGGAAAGTTTTTGTAGCCATGATCTTAACCATACTCACGGGCATAACCCTTTTTCCTTGATGTTCTACATGTGATTCTATCATCCTTTGGCAGAATCGGAGCTCACAATCATTCCGTGGCTGGCTAGCACACCCTCGCCTGGGGCCTTGCGTTGCCACTAACCCCCTTTCCCAGTTCACAAGCTGCAGCTGTCAGTCTCACCACACGGACAGAAGCCTAGCACACTCATCAGGCAGTGCTTTTTCTTCTTCTTCTTCTTCTTCTTCTTCTTCTTCTTCTTCTTCTTCTTCTTCTTCTTCTTCTTCTTCTTCTTCTTCTTCTTCTTCTTCCTCTTCTTCGAAATTTTAACATAACTGCGGGAATCTGTAGATGCCAGCAACTCTCAGACAATCTGGGCTGCCCTCTGTTTCCTGGTGCAGCAGGCACCTGCTGTGATATTTCTCCAGGGTTTTGCAGCCTAAAGGAACTTCTCATAGACACACTGTCTGCTGTTGAGTTCAGGGAAGAAGACACTTCAAAGAGATCCAGCCCAAGCGTTTGAGATCTCAGAATGACATTAGCACTCTTTTCGGTTTTGTATTGGGTAGGAGGTCATGTCTGTGCTACACAGTATCATCACCTCCCTCACTGCTGCTGTGTGTCTTGTCAAGAAAGAGGATTCAAGGCAGAACATCCTAAAGTTCAGGATGCATGGCTAGTCAAAGCGCTTAGAATAAGAGCTTTGAGTGATCAGCCATGAACGGGATATGTATGTCAACCCCCACCCAGCCAGCCTAAGGCTCAAGGACCATTCTGAAGGAAGAGGCAGAAAGAATATAAGAGCCGGAGTGCGGGAAGGAATGCAGTGGAATGTTGCCTTCTAGCATGACTTGGCTATCAACCTAATGAACGCAAAGCAGCTGAGGGTACCAGCGCATGATGTGCACAAGGCCAAGCTAGCCTAAATTCTGGCATAAGTGCTATAGATGACCTCCAAGCCTCTGGGCATTGAAGATGTACCTCTGGTAAGATTCCTATGTTTCTGTGGATGGCCCTACACCTGTGTAATTATGGGATATAAACAATGAAAAATATTACAAGGTTAAAAATAATTAAATTAAAAATTAAAAGAGGAGAGTGGGGGTGGATATGATCATATGTCATTGTACTTATAACGTTATGATCTTCTCAAGAATAAAGGGAAAATGACTTTAGGGAAAAGACTGCTGCCAAAGGCACAGTTAGGGCTAAGTGGAAGAATTGAGGTATCCGTGTCTTGCAATAGTGGGAAGGCACTAGCATTCCTGGGCATGGGAAATAAAAATGGAAAATATTTCTCTAGGACTCCAGAAAGACATAGAACCATGAAGATGGTATGCTGGTTGGTATTTATAGCTCGTTCTCTGGAGAATCAAAGCTCTGATTTATCGTGTTTGATGGTATCTGGGGTATGGATACTCTCACTCTGATATTTTATTTTTCTCCCCAGCAATAATTTTTTTTTCTGGCGAAAAGTACATTGAATGCCTTTTCTCGTGATCTGGTTTTGAGGCCCATTGAGGCTGCTCTAGAAGAGCTGGTCAGGCCCTCAGCACTGTCTTACACAGGGAGGAAGCTGTGAAGAGATGTCCCACAATCCTCCCTCACACCGCCAACTTCCTTCCATCTGAACCCAACAAAAGACAGTAGAGTAAGGAGCCCAGGCTACTTTGTGGACAAATGCCAGCACCCCAGGGCACAGACCAATGCAGAGGAGAATGAACCAGTAAGACCACCCACTGTGGGAAGTGAAAAGCTTTCTATAGTCACTGCTGGCTACTGTCAAAATGGATGTTCTCTATCAGTTGTATTTAGGATAATAATCATCTGGGGAACGTACTTAAGTTTCATGTAGATTTCTACTTCTGGTCCCCCAGAAGGTGAGAGTATTAATGTAGGTATGAGCATTTTGTTTTTTATTATTTTTATTTTATTTATTTATTATGTATACAGTGTTCTGCCTACATTTATACCTGCAGGCCAGAAGAGGGCACCAGATCTCATTATAGGTGGTCGTGAGCCACCATGTGGTTGCTGGGAATTGAACTCAGGACCTCTGGAAGAGCAGCCAGTGCTCCCAACCTCTGAGCCATCTCTCCAGCCACGGTGTGAGCATTTTAAACAAGGCTCTCTGAGGGTTTCTAATACAAACGGTCCCTAAACAACTTTTGAAAATCTTGACCCAGAGAATATGAGAATGACACGTTGCTATTTGCTCCAGGACCTAAACTGAAATTTCAAATTGATTTGCCTTTGCTAGTTGGCATGGCCTTTTGGTACTATTCAAGGGGAAAAAAATATGTGCTAGGAAAATATAGATAGTAAATCAGAGAAATTAAAAAAATAAAGCAAACAAACAATAGTAATGGAAGGGCTATTTGGGTGCCTTTTATTATATGATTAATCTCTTCTAACATTGTGCGTTCAATATGTTAATGAAACGTAGTAATAGGCTGGCTGATGGTGCTCACCTGTAACCCTCTCTCTTGGGAGGTAGAGGCAGGAGGATCAGGAATTCAAGGTTATTCTCAGCTACAAAGCAAGTTCAAAGCCAACAGGGCTACATGAGACCTTGTCTCAAAACAAAACAAAACAAAACAAAAAAAAAAAAAAAAAAAAAAAAAAAAAAACAAAAACCAAACAAAACCCCCCCAAAAAAACCATCAAAGATCCATATAGTAGTATGGCATATAGTATATTGTCTTTTCCCTAGGGACAGTCTTACATAAGGGACAGAATGTTGTCATGTCTTAAAATTAATTTTACCTGATTGCCTTTGACGTCATGCCCTGAGTTTATTAGGCCTCTGGGTATAATTGAAGCCAATTAATTGTATTTGAAATAAGGTGGTCACTGAAGAATATCAATCTAGACTGGTCCTTATGGTGACTCGTTTTCTTTCTCAGAACATATTATGTGGTCCACATGTTATGTTTCCCCGTGTATTTTTAGAGACCCGTGCGCTGCAAAACGTCCGCTACAGATGAGTATAGAGTTCGTAACGTCTCGAATCAAACACTTGGGGGTTTTAACCCCGGTTCTGCCACTTCCGGGGACACTGGTGAATTATCGTCATCTGGCCCGGTCCCGTGGCTGTATAATTTTCAGTACCTTCGTGGTGTGATAAAGACTAAAGGACTCATGCATGGCAATGTACCCCATGCTGACCTTGCCTATTGACTGGTGCTCCCTAAGTCCACGTTCGCTCCCTGGCTACTGACGGCCTTACTGTACCTGTTTGGAAGCAAACAGCTTGCCCTGGTATTTATTAATCACAGTGTAGCCACCTGGCACTTGGCGATCTTCATACCAGGCAACAGGGATCAAGAAATCTCGAGGATTGGCCAGGCCGTTTGCTCCTGGAACACAGCAATGGGAACTCTATTTAGATGCTTCCTCAGAGTCAAAGGAAAGATGCCCAGAAAGGGGAAGGACTTCTAGGTCACGAGCCACTCCACAAATTACTTTCTTCACGCAAATCCTTGCTGGATTCCTAGCCGGGGCTATGGCTGAGCGCCTGCCCAGCATCTGTGAGGCCGTAGGTTCAATCCCAGGCAGCACAGAATCTGCTGGCTCCCAGGCTGGGAGATTTGTAGGAAGATCCAAGAGATTTGGTTGAGGGGAAAAAGAAAGAGAGAAAGAAAGAAAGAAAGAAAGAAAGAAAGAAAGAAAGAAAGAAAATGTCCAAAGTCTTCATAAGCAGAGTCCTCTCCTAGCCTTGTGGAGCAATTGTGGGTCCTTTGCTTTTTCTATGCATTACCTCATCACTCGTCACGTGCTACAGGTGAGGGAGAGGGCACGATCTGAGAGAGCTGCAGGTGTCTGTCCAAGGAAGCCCAGGGGACCCTGCAACCCATCCTTAGCCCTTGATCTCATATAAAAAGGTTATAAGCCTGGTAGGCCTCTGCCTGGTAGACAGAAGTCAAAAGCGAAGACTGTAAAGCTGCTGTCCAGCCTTAAAAATAATATCTGCCTGCCGTTCAGGGAGGAAGAATTAAAGACCTGCCTGCTTAGCTTTAGTTCAGGAGTGAGTGTTCCCTTCAGAGAAAGGAAATAAATCAAAAGACAAAATATGAAAAAGCATAAGTGCAAAAACATAATTTAACTTGGAGAGGAGAGGCCTGGGGAGTGTTTTATCATTTCCAGCTCCTGGGGTTTTAAAAAAAAAAAACAGCCCCCAGCTGGTTAGTAAATTATATATATTTTCCAGAGGGTACATGCTCCGTGGAACCTGGAGGCTCTGCTGCCTGTACAGCAGCAGGAAGCTAGACCAAAGCGGGAAGAGTGGGCGACAAACAGGATGACAGACCGCCCACCAGGGCTCCTGCTGCCTCTCTGCCGCCTCCCACCTTCCTCTGAATATTTGGATCCCCAGGAGAGTGACCAGAAGGCATAGGCTGGCCTGTCCTTGTTGCTCTGAAAAGCTGTTGACAAGGAACATGGAAGAACTGGGAGGAATGGCCCAAGGTGAAACCAGGGGACCAGTTTCTCCAGCCCTCTCCAGGAGAGGCTTGACAACGGTGGCTCCTAAGGTCTTGGCTTCCCTCCTGCCGCTCCTGCCTTCAGCTGTTGGAAGAATAGGGCCCTGGGAGAGCTTGTCTGGAAGTTTAAAACTATCTCGCAGGGGTGGTGTTTCTAGCTCCTTCATAGCACGGAGCTATACGAAGTGTGTGGCTTTTGTGAAGTGTTCTCAGAAGGAATGTGATGTTCCAAGGCCATGTGTCCCAGTCCATCTTTCCCTGGGAATAGAACCCAGGCCATTTTGTTTTTTTTTTAATTTTTTATTTTTTTATGGCTGGGAAACACACAGCTCATTGACTTAAAACATTATTCACAAAGCTTATTCTCATTTGCATACATTTGCTTAAGCTGTTCCCTTTCCTCTTTACTTCTCTTTAATATAACATCAACTATTAATCGAATCTCGGGGCTGCCAGGATGTGGCACAGTTGGTAAAGGGCTTGCTTAGCACGCATGATGCCCTGGCATCAGTGCTTTGCACTGCATGGGACTGGCCCCTGGTGAACATCTATAAAGCACCAGCACCCAGGAAGTACTGGCAGTAGGCTTAGAAGTCCAGGGCCATTCTCAATATAGAGAGTTAGAGGTGAGCCTGGACTATAAGAGAGCCTGACTTAAAAACTAAAAAAAAAAAAAAAAGAATTTAATCAAATTATCAAATTTCATCTTTGGTAAGAGCTATTTTAGTGATCCTTTTCTACGTTGCTTGTAAGACATGCATCTAACCAGAAAACCATCATATGCCTTTATCACCATCGTTTTTGGCCATGTCATTTTAGAGACACTTATAATAGATTGGCTCGGGTTGCTTTCTGTTGTTCCTGTATTTTATCGGAAGACACTGGGTCCAATGAAGTTGCCTGGAGAGAAAAGCTGAAGCCGGAAGGTGAGAGTGAGGAAGAGGTGGGAGGAGCTGGAGGCTTAGAACTGAGATTTACCGATGGGTCCCAGGTCAGGTAGCTCAAAGTGGACGCCGTAGACCTCCAGGATGTAGCCCCTGGTCTCCTCGAAGACATCGACGCTGAACCGCATCCCTCTCTGGAGGACAGGAACACAATATCGAGCCCTCCATAAATCACATTCTTGCAGTTGTATGCAGAAGTAAAGTGTTTCCACGTACGGTGTGCCAGGCGAACAGATCGGGAGATGGGTTACAAAGAAGAATCTAGGCCCTAATCATACCCATAATGAATGTCTCCCTGGGTCCAGAGAAATCGGCAGGCTCGCATTAGCTGTGCACCCTCCCCTATTTCCGATACAGCCTCAAGCAGGACTCCAGCCATTTCTTGCTTTGTGTGTGCTGTATAAAACAAAGCAGGCACTAAAGACTTCTGTGTAACACTCACTCCTTCCTGTTGCCCAGACGTGACAGAGACATTTCAGTGTTAGAAATAGCAGCAGCTGAAACATCTGATTGCTCTTAAATTAGGGAGAGGCAGTGGGGAGAGGGGGCTCATTACCAACCTGAATGACGCAGATCTCATTGGGCTGCAGGGCCAGCTTGCCAAACTCTGTGTATATGAGAAGCTTCCCTTTCTGGGGAACTGGCAAAAAAACAAAAACAAACAAACAAACAACAAACAGTGCGGTGGTGAGCAGCCCTGTTCAAGAGAGAACAGGAAAGCTTGAAGGGCTGTGTTTGATTGTCATTGCAAATGAGAAGACCTTTATTGTGCCCCTTGGGAGTAAATTATATTCTGACATCGTCAATTAGCTATTTTACTGCCTAGAAGATTCTGAAAATTCTTCCAAACCTCAATCTTCTCTCCCTACTTGGAGGAACTTGTATATACACACCGTTGTGAGTTGACCCAAAAGGGTCATAGAAATAGCATGGAAAATCACCCTTTTCTGACAGTTCACTGGGGAGGCTGGCATTTACATGGCTGCTGACTACATGAAAACGTTCACATCCAAATACTGATAACCCGCAGCGCCAAAGGGCTTTGGAAGACGAGACTGATCTCTCACAGGCCTTAGATTTTTACATGGGCTCATATCTCGTGGTCATCGGTGACAAATGGGCTTTCCTTGGGTGAGTTTAAAAGCAAATAGGATTTTCCTAATAAGCTAGTCACATGTTAGTAGCTTCATTTCATTTCAGCTGCCAAGATCTCCCACACCAGAGAGGTCCAGCAGAGACAGTCACGGGCAGAAAGCCCAGGACAGACATTAGACACTTTGAGGTATGCCAGAAATCTTTTCCAGACCACCAGTGCTGTCCAGACCTCACTGCTCTAGAAGGTACTTCATTTAATAAAACAGATGGGAGATGGCAGGCAAATAAAATGAAACAAAACAAAACAAAACAAGAAGACAAAACAGAAACAAAACCCGGAATGTAGCTCGGGGCTAGGGGATCAGTTAATCTCACCAATCAGGAACTTACCAATCAGGAAATCCCCATCTGAATTGTAAAAACATCTGAAACAGACAGAGTGATTTCTGTGATTTTCAGCTTTAACACACTCTGGACAAGTTTATTCATTCTACAAATTATTGTTTAGTGCCTACCACGGGCCATAAAGTGGCTAGCAGAAGCCGCGCCGCGGGGCTTAGAGTCTGGCGGACTCCAACAGGAAACACGCAACGGCAGGACTCCATCGCCGCCGCAAGGCACAGTGGTGCTGTTAAAGTCAAGTTCTGGGGCATGAAGGAATAGGGACCTGCACTGGTTTGGGGAGACACCAAAGGCCTTCTCCTTACAGATGACACAGCGGACAAGAGATCGGACGGCATCATCTAGGCAAGAGGAGAAGAAGCTCCAGGCAAAGAGGCAGACGCAGGGTCAGGGCAAGTTGCGAAAAGTACAGGGCGGTCAGTGCGGCATACACGGAGAGAAGGGAGGTGGCCCAATACAAGTCTGGGCTCAGAGGGAGTTCTCCCGTGCTTCTCATAGGGCTGTGATCTTGGCCTTGGTTCCTGACTCAGAAAACGGAATAGCTAAGGCAGGGGAAATAGGTCCCCAGTCAAGAGCACTTGTTTCTCAACTAGAAGAGCCCAGCCGTTTTCCTAGCACCCCTGTGATTGCTCAAACTGTCTGTCTTCAGTGCCAGAGGATCCAACACCCTCCACACAGGCACCAAGCACACAGGGCGCACAGATCCACGTCCAGGCAAAACATCAATACACACAGAGTAAAACATAAATAAAAACAACGTGTAAGAGCGGAATAGCTCTCACACGAGTTCACTAAGCAGCAAGCTCACAGTACAGCTTGCGGAACAACAGTGTGGTTCTCAGCCCTCCTAACGCTGCAGCCCTTTAATACAGTTCCTCATGCTGTGGTGACACCGCCCTTCCCCCCGCCCCAACCAGAACATCATTTCCGTTGCTTCTTTCTAACTCTAATTTTGCTGTTGCTATGAACTGTAATGCAGATGTCTGAGAAGCAGTATTTCTGATAGGTGGCCCACCCAAAGGGATCTCGACCCACAGGTTGAGAAATGCTGTCCTAGAGGTTCTTTGCGAAGCTGACATGATGATCTAACTCTCCAAAGAAAAGGCATAGATACCATTTACTTAAAAAAAAAAAAAAAAAAAAAATGGAGAATATAGGGACCAGTGATATAGCCCACCGAGGCTGAGGATGTGAGTTTGATCCCTGGGACCAGTGTGGTAGAAGGAAAAACGTGGCTCCCTCAAGTCATCCTCTGATTTCTAAACACATGTGCTGTGGCAATGCACCTCCTTTAAAAAAAAAAGTATATAAACTAATTAATGTACAAAATATTAAGCTTACATGACATTCTTGTCTTTCTCACAAGAGTCAGTTAAAAATAGAAAAAAAAATTTTTTGTTTGTTTGTTTTTTGAGACAGGGTTTCTCTATGTAGCCTTGGCTGTCCTGGACTGGCATTGTAGACCAGGCTGGCCTTGAACTGACAGTGATCTGCCTGGGATTAAAGGTGTGCGCCACCACGGCCCGCCTAGAAATTTTTGCATATCAACATTTTTCTGCCAAGGGAACAAGTAGGAAAGAACAGTGTTATTAAGTCTTTTCTCTCTGGCCAACAGGCACTGAGCTTCTCACCTGTTCTCCATGGAGGAGTTACACAGGAAAATGTGGACAGCAAGTCCATTGTTTGACTTGATGTCTCCGGCTCCGCATAAGGTGTGCAGGCCCTGGGAGAGGAAGGGGAGGGGCCAATGAGTAGTACGGAAGAGACTCAGCCCTCCCCGCGCACCTCCCCGAGAGTCACCAAGCAAGGTTTTAGTATTCGTCCCAGGGGCCATTTGGAATGTAGACTGCCTGGGATGTACTGACTTACACTTGGTAGGCTGGGTCCCATCCCTGCTGATAGCCGGGACCTTGTTTGAACTCCCTCAATGGCCACAGCAGATGAACTTACAGAGCGTGCACTAATTTCTTTAAATGAATCGGAGACTGACATTTTATTATGGTTAAGATAAACTCGGAGGAAGGGGGTAATATGTGTTAGAAGGATTCTGTGAGGAGAAAGCCTGGAACATCACTTCACAGCGCCCCTCAAGTTACCAGACCCTGGGAGCAGCTCTCTGTTGTGAAGAAGGCCAGCCTCCACCCCCCAACCTCCACCCCCACCCCCGCCACCCCGAGCAGAACAGAGGAGAGCAGAAGACTGCAAATCTTTCTGGTATGGACCAGATGACCCACAGTACCAAAAGCCCTGCCATAGGGCGGGGAGTGGGGGTGGGGTGCGTTGAGGGCTAGGGGAGTGAAGCCAAGACCTCTTACAACATAACTCTGCCCCAAATCCGCAGGCAGGGAGCCCAAACAGAGAAGGTTCTGTCCCTCAGGTAGCCACAGCTCACACAGGAAGGGGATTTATTTATTTATTTTTCTATTGTCACTTAGTGGATAAGTCTGAGGTCTACTAATTCACAAGGTCTGAGGACACTTGGAAGGATAAAGGCTTCAGGATGATGTAAACAGTCTGGGCCATAGCTGTGCGTCTGAGGGTGCCCTAAGCAAGCTGTGAGCCAAGTTGGCCCGCAGAACTCTACCCTGTCCTCTTGGAGCATTACTTCCTGACAGCTCTAGTCCCTTCTCCCACACACTTCCTGCTGCGGGCGCAGGTGTCCCAGGACTGCCGGTTCTGTCCTCACCAGGCTGCCACACTTGAGTTGGTGCATTCAAGCCCAGGTTATCTATTTCAGGGCTGTCAAGTTTTTGGATGGGAACATTTTTTAAATGTGTATGTATGTATGTATGTATGTATGTATGTATGTATGTATGTATGTATTTTTACTAATATAAGTGAGATTTACCACTTCCTTTAAGTGTTATGAATGCAGACAGCAAGCCACAGGAGCATACGAAGTGCTTGTAACTTTGTCAGTGACTGGGACAGTTTTTATATCTGTATATCACAGGTGTCTCAGAATACCATCTGGGCTCATACTACAGAGACTGGGTTTTCCCGTAGGTCTTATGGTCTAGTACGTTAACCAGGGGGCATGTTTATAACTGTAAAACAAAAGCTATTTTTAAAAAAATATTTTTATCATTGTATTTCAACATAATTGTTGGGGTAGTTTGATGCAATTTATTTTATCTAGTCAAAAATTCAGGTGATGCCAGGTGTGGTGCCTCATAGCCAGTAATCCCAGCATGTGGGACTGAGGCAAAAGGATTGTGGAGAGTTCAAGGCCAGCCTGAGCTGCAGGGGGAGATCCTGCCTGAACCAAACCAAACCAACCAACCAACCAACCAACCTCCCCTCAAGTAAATAAATAAATAACTAAATATGTAAATAAAAACAATTTTCACCAGACCATCAAAGGCAACATAGATCAGAAAGGTTAAGTGTGCCCAACCTAACCCAGGAAGGGGCACTTGAGGAAGGAAAGTTTTACTCTCATCGGCTTTTCTATGAGGTAAAAAGCTCCTGGGTGCCCTTTGATGTCAGGAGACATATGGTGCCTATAAAAAAAAAAGGCATCCCTCTGCCAGCCCCCATGCTACACACAGGTGGCTTTGTCTCGGCCGCCTCCGGTTTAGGCTGCTCTGCATGACATTCAGACTGCAGATGGCTAGATCACTCACCACAGGACAGAGGTGGGCAGTGGGAAAGCGTGGGGGATATTGACTTACACTCACAAAGTCCACCTTCTTCTGAGATGCTTTCGGAATCTCAAATGGTTTCCATCTCAGCTGGAAAAAGAAATAACCCGTTCAGGAAAATGACTTCGTAGGGGGAAGCCATAAGATTATTAAATAGATTCAATTACACAGAAGAAAAAGGACAACTGTTCCTCCTGCAAGGTTCTGGCCATTTGTGATTGTGTTATGTTAGAGCTAACCTCTCTCTCTCTCTCTCTCTCTCTCTCTCTCTCTCTCTCTCTCTCTCTCTCTCTCTCTCTCTCTCTCTCTCTCTCTCTCTGTGTGTGTGTGTGTGTGTGTGTGTGTGTGTGTGTAAATTCTGTAGCAGTATATGTCTCTGTGTGTATGTGCTATAGGAGTGTGTGTCTCTGTGTTTAGGGGTGTGCATGTTTGCATGCTCACTGTAGGGGTGTGTATTGTATATGCTATGGGGGGGTCTCTTTCTTTTCCTGTGCGCTGTAGGGGTGTGTATATTTGATATGAATGTAAAGTATCTTTATTCTTAGCCCTTTCAATTATAAAAACAAAGAGAAGCCATCGCTCCCTCTCCCTGAAGGTGTTTCTTTTAACATTTCGCTCTGGCACATCTGTGACTTTTGACTGATGCAGCTTTCATGCTATTTATAATCAGCTCCCTTTCCTAGCACGCCAGCATCTCTGTGTGGGCTCCTGACACTGCAGGGGAAGGCTCTACTTCTGCTACCAGCCCTTGGAGTTTTGAATTATTTCCTTAAGAAAGAGAAAAATGCATCCACGCTGAGATTGGATTTGGTAAATGCAGTGGCCCGCTAAATTTCTTCCCCAAACCTTGCGTTTGTCCAGGCTGCCCAATGGTCCCCCCCCCCCTTTAAATCGCCGTAATCTTTAATTCAATAATGAGCTGATCTAAGGAAGCGAGGAGAAAAGTCAGCAAGCGCAGGCCCTGCTCAAAGCATCAGCGCAGTGTTTGTTAATCAATGCAGCACAGGGCCTGATGCAGCCAGGCTGGGAGCACCGTCTGCTCCGCAGCCCAGAGCACGTTGTCTGGAGTGACCTGCATCCTGGGGCTAGCTCCATGGGCTCTTACACCTGGCCGGTGAAGGCTGAATGGCTAGGGGCTCCATCAAGGACCTGGACCCTGCTCATTCTGTACTTTGAGAAGGCAGCCAGGCGGAAAAGTGAGCGAGCAGCGAATGGAGAGGGTGCTGCCTGCCGGGATTATCCTGCCTCTGGCACACAGCAGTCAGGCAGCATCCATCATTTCTCAGAAGCGGAAGGGGATGATGACATTCTGAGAGCTCTACAAAATGATGCAAAACATGGCAGAGAGAGAGAGAGAGAGAGAGAGAGAGAGAGAGAGAGAGAGAGAGAGAGAGAGAGAGAGAGAGAGAGAGAGCGCCCTGAGATTGTGCAAGAGGATGCAGGAAGATAACCTCAGGCCTGCATATGGTCATGATGATACTTCTTGGGACACAGGAGACAGGGACCTAGAGTGGGCTTCTGCTCATTGCCATGCAGGTGGGACATTCTGTGCTGGCTAACTCTTTGTGGTCAGTCTGCCCGATGCATAGAGAGATGCTTAGCTCTGCCCCCTGGCTCTTGCCCATGAGATGCCAGTTGCATTCCTTCATGTAGCATCTCAAAACTGCCCCGCCCCACCCCGCCCCCCTGCAACCCCGTTTAAGTCAGTATCCTACTGAGAATTACAGACATAGAAGAAAATCCCCTTGACTGCAGAAGGCCCATAGCTAAGCACTGAGCACGCAGGATGATGGTGTGTGTGCTGGCGATAAAACTCAGAACTCTGTGCGTGCATAACACATGCTCTGCCACGGGGCGACATCCCCACTATAGCACCTCTGCAGCTTTAGGGGTGGCCATGGTCTACCCTGAACCACTGCCTAGTGCCTCTCTCTCTCTCTCTCTCTCTCTCTCTCTCAGCAGAGAAGGAAAATCACCTGAAAAAGAGTCATCATTGTAGATTTCCCAGAGGAAGATATTTAAGTACCAAATCAATCGTTGCCCTGGCAACCATTCAGTGCTAACCAGAGATTCTCAACCCTGGGTACCCATGAGACTCAACTGGACAGCCTTTGAAACCAAGACCAAATTAAATTGGAACCTCTGGAAATGGGACCTAGGCACCAGGATTTTTATAAATGTTTCTCTATGTGTCACTAACCAGCACTCAAAGCTTTGGTGACTACTGCATTGTAGAACCAAGCCACTGTGCTTAGAGATGTCTCCTCAGTCAATCACGCAATACACCACCTAGACAAAGCAAAACCTATTGCAACATCTCAAGCCAGATACGGCGGTGGCAATGCGAGATTTCAGATAGCAGTGGTGATTAAATAATCCAAGCTTAAGAGTTAGTGGATCGAGGCTGGAGAGATAGCTAAGAGAACTGGCTGCTCTTCCAGAGGACCCAGAGCTGGGTGGTGGTGGCGGCGGCGCACGCCTTTAATCCCAGCACTCAGAAGGCAGAGGCAGGTGGATCGATGTGAGTTTGAGACCACCCTGATCTACAAAGCAAGTCCAGGACAGCCAAGGCTACACAGCAAAACCCTGTCTCGAAAACAAAGAAACAGAAAACAAAACAGAGGACCCGGGTTCAAGTCTCAGCATCTACATGTCAGCTTACAATGGTCTGTGACTCCAGTTCCATGGGATCCAACACTCTCACACAAATAAACATGCAGACAAAACACCAGTGCACATGAAATAAAAATAAAACATAAAAACAACAACAACAACAAAAGACTTAGCAAATCAAAGGGAAAAAGAGAAGGACAAGGAGAAAGGGAGGAGAGAGAGATATTAGGGAAACTGCACCGTAGCAAGTGAATTGCTGCCGGCCTCCTGGTTATTACACTAGGACCCCTGTGCAATCTGCCTCAAGGTCAGCATCTGTTGTGGGTAGCCTTCCAAAGTCTCCCATAGCACTCTGGTTTTCAAGCCACAAAGACAGAGAGGCTGAGGCGGTGGGTGAAAACGCAGCTATGTGCTGCTGTAGGAAGCCTGCCATCAACAGGGCCCACATTCCAGATGAAGCAATGGCCCCCATGAGCCTTTCCTCAGCCATGCTAAAAATGATCGCCTTCAAATGACAGATGGCCCAGGGAGAAGAAGAATGCATCTGTTGGGTCTGATGGCCGTGGGCTGTGCAGAGCCCGCGTTCAGACGGTAAGGAGCCTATCTCGAGAGGAACAATAAAAATCCAGAAGTCGTTCTGAGAAGCTCTGGACCCACAAGAGGAATTCAACCTTGGATCATCAGGCTAGAGGTTTTAGTCAGGAGCCCCGATGCGATATTCTGATAAATATGAAGAGAGACAGACAGAAATTGGCCTTGCAGTGCTGAACAAAACATTCCCTGCCAAGGCCAGAAGCTCAGCCCAGTGCGTTTGCTGCAGAGAGGGCCTGGCTAGAGGCCGATGACGTATCATTACGGGTTGGTAACCTCATCCAGGAACCCTGAAGTCACTTGTGGGTGAAACCCTGACCACAACGCTTAAGCCAGGGCCAGCAGCAGCTGTGGTTGGAGGAGGTTCAGGGTAATCAGTAGTGCTGCCTTTTAGACCAAGGAGGGAAGTGGGGGTGGGGTGGGTAAAATAATGACTCACAGAAGTCTTCAGCAAAGCTAGCAATCTCTGGAGAAAAGGAACTATAGTCTATGTGGGGAGAAATTAGGCTTTGATGGATCCACCGGAGGTCTTTGGAGCAATGGGCAAGAGCATAGGGAAAGAGGATCCAAGTGGCAATAATTTATTTGACTTTGTAAAGTCTTTCATGGGACTCCCCGCCCCCCAGCCCTTGGCGCAAAAATATGTCATTGTGGATGGAACCCAGATTCCCAATATGACTTTGCCCCTGAATGCAAAGCTGAGGCTTTTAATATTTACTGTCCAGTGTTATGGTTTAAATGTGTTAGTCAGCCTTCCATTATGATAATGAAATACCTGAGTCACTTAACTTATAAAGAGAAAAGGTTTATTTTGGCTCATAGTTTTGGAGGTTCCAGTATAAGATTGAGAAGCCCCAGGCTTTGGGCCTCTGCTGTGGGTGGATATCATTGATGGAGGTAAATCATTCACTGCATGAGCCAGGTTGCAAAAGGGAGAAAGAAGAGAGTGAACTTCTGTAATACCCTTTGAGAATAGACCATCGCCCGTCCCCATTGACCTAAAAGCCCCACTGCCCATCAGTGCCGCTTTGGGAACCTAGCCATTTCATGTGCTCCTTATCCAAACCATAGAAAGTTTCATATGTGTAGCAAACTTAATCCTAAAATTCATAAGGCAGCGGAGTAGGGTTTTGGGTTAAGATGAAATGAAGTCATTCAAGTGTGTGTGTGTGTGTGTGTGTGAGAGAGAGAGAGAGAGAGAGAGAGGGAGAGAGAGAGAGAGAGAGAGAGAGAGAGAGAGAGAGAGAGAGAGAGAGAGAGAGAGAGAGAGAGAGAGAATGCTCCATGGTGGTATTAAAAGATGAAGAAAGAACCAGACACTCACAGCCTCTCTGTCTCACCATGAAGAGCCTTCACATTATGGTTCAAGGAGAAGGTCATCACCACATGCCCTCACCATGCTCTCAGACTTCCTCAGCTTCTATACCTCATACTAAATAACCCCCCTCCGTTCCTTATGAATTACCCCGACTCTGTTATTTTGTTAGAGTAATAGAAAATGGAACCAAGTGAACTCGAGTGTAACTCAGTTAGGAGAACATTTGGATAGCCTATATGAGGTTCTGGGTTCAATTCTTAGCACTAGAGAAATGGAATAAGACCTTTAGCACCTTGAATAAACCACCAGAACTCAATAGTCTCCCAATAAATACGTGTGGGTGGCTTAATTCTCACAGCTGTCTGAAATACTTGCAATTATAGTTGTCTTTGTTTTCTTTAGGTTAACACACAAAAATGGGTTCCAGTGTGAAATTTGCGCACATATCTACCATACTTACAGCCTTGGTATCACTCTTTATCACCCCCCTCCCCACCCTCCTTGGTGCTCGTCTCTTCTTAGGCATCAGAGCATGGACGGCTCAGTCTTTGCCACTTAAAGTGGCACTAACATGTCTTACTCCCTTTGTCAACTGTCGTCACCTTTAGTACTTCATCATCAGCCCGTTTGGATTTCCTTCCCTCCGTGGTCCTAACCCCAGGCCTCTTCCACTTAATCACCTTTCAAGCTGACTCTTATTTTCTGGTCCTCCGTTGCTGGGACACCCTGTCTTAGTCTGACTCCTGGGATCCCACCTGGGCTAAAGTCCCACAGTCTCCGCATCCCTGTCCAATCTCCCTGAAGTGAACCCACTCATACAATATTTATCAAACAAGATTTTATGTTGGGTTTGGAGGCCATGCTCTCTGTGCTCAGGGAGCACATTACAGAAGACCCCAGAGGGTGAGGATTCCCCAAGTAGGAAAAAACAAAAAAACAAAAAACACAACAGATTGTGGAAATGACTTTGAGAGAGGAGTAGAAGTAGAAGCAGTCCTTCAGGGGCACGTCCTGGCACAAGGCCTGTTTGACGTCCCAATACATGGAAATAAGAGATGCAAGCAATGGAATCATTTGGTTTGCAGACAGCTCCAATATCTTTACAAGGAGTGAAATATTAGCTGATAGAGATGAACCATACAAAAGAGCTAGCAAGATGTCCAAAAAGGGCTGCACGAGGCAATGTGCACTGCAGTGCTGGCCAGCGCCAGCAGATGCATTTAGGGAAATGCAATCCTGCCTATTTATAGGATGGTGAGATCTGAGTTACCAGGGAATACATTCAACAAACATTTGCAATTTTTGGAGATAGGTATGTGCTAGGTGCTGCCAGAGAGAGACCCTGGAGACAGGAGATCCTCTCAGGGACCCTGAGAAATGCTCAAGAGTTTACTGGAGGAACACAGTATTTATATTTAAGACCAGCTTTAAATATTTGTAGGATTTTGATGGATAGATGTTTATAAGAGAAGAGAAAATTCCAGGAAGACAAAAAGCATGAAACATCAAAGCAAAAAAGCTCATCATATTTTCCTGGAATGGTGATGGTCCAAGTGTAACTGTTAAGCGGGGATAAGACAGGAAGTAGAACATTGGTTCTCAACTTGTGGGGGGAGGGGAAGAGAGAGAGAGAGAGAGAGAGAGAGAGAGAGAGAGAAGCACACACACACACACACACACACACACACACCTTTTGGCAAGCTCCTATATCCAAAAATATCTACATTATGATTTATAACAATGGCAACCTGACAGTTATGAAGTAGCAACAAAAATAATGTTATGGTCGGGGGTGGAGGATGCCACAACATGAAGAACTGTATTAAGAGGCAGCAGTGTTAGGAAGGTTGAGAGCCACTGACGTAGAGGCCTTAAAAGCTCACGGCAGTGCATCATCAGGGCTCTTCCTCTCCTGTGCAGGCACCTGCCCTTGACATCCCGGGCAGTGTGGCTACAGAACGATTGCAGGATTTTAAGACGTTTGTATAGATGAGACTAAGCTGAATCAGGCATAGGATGAGGATGCCAATGGGTGGATTATGAGGCTGTTACAATAATCCAGGTAAAGGTAAAAAAATGAGGTCTGTATTCTCCAGAGTCAAGGAAAAGAAGGAGAAAAACCAGAGGTACCTCAGAAGATATTCTACAGATTTTCCTAAAGTGTGATTTGTGCTTCGATTTATTTTTTTAAAAATGAGCTAGAAAATGCCTCAGTTGCTCAAGAAATTCTTCCTATTGGCTCATCTCACTCAGACATTCTTCGCCCCTTTGTATGGCAAATAGAATCCAGCAAAAGGGGGGATTCACTAGTTAAGATTTGGAAGAAAAGAGTGTGGAAGAATATTATGGTCTGGATCGACCCCCCCATTCATATTTCCTTATCCCCAGACTGTGCTAGAAACATATTTATTTGTTTATTTGTGTATTTATTTATTATTTGTAGAGTCTCATGAGGCTGTCTTCAAATTCATGATCCTCCTGCCTCTGTCTCCTGACTGCTGGGATTATAGGCATGTACCACCAAGTCCAACTTAGGTAGAATCTTGACAGAATACCTAAGTGATAGTGAGGTTTGGGGTGGGGTCGGGGAGTTGGTAATTGGATATAATTTGAGCCCTTACAAGAACAGGCAGCGGGAGAGAACAGAAGGGCATAAGACAGATGTGAGAAGACAGAGGCATAAGACAGGCCCTTTGAGAAAGTGATACCTGTTCTGTTTCTGTTATGGCGTCCTTAGCAAGCTAATGCAGAGAGGGAAAGGAAGGCATGGAGAGAGAAGTGCCCAAATTCTAGGAGGGAGGTGGCCACAAGGGGGAGGTCATGGTCTGGCTCAGGACCTGGAGAGCATTTACTATGTGGGTTTTGAGTCACTGCAATGTCATGGTACTCAGGGAGGGACTGAGGTTCAGAAAGGAAAAAAAAAAAAAAAAAAAAAAAGCTGGGAAGACAAAGGGCTGAAATATCCACAGATTTTTTTAAACAGTAAAAATAGAGAGTGCCTAAATCTACGACAGTTGAACTCATTTACCAAGCCAGTTATAATGGCATTAAAATGACGGTAGAATTCCTTTACTGACATGGGTCATAGTACAGCATTAAAAGTGATCAACTCTGGGCTGCTGAGATGATTCACCAGGTAAAAGCGCTTGCCACCACCCTGATTCCTAACCACATCTGTGCTGTGGTTTGTGTATGTGGACATGCACATACAAGCACTTGTGTAAACACACACACACACACACACACACACACACACACCCCAAGTAAATTTTATTAAAAAACAAAACAAAACAAAACTATCTACCAACAGGGGTATAACACAAAGAAAAAGGTGCAAAATATTTAAAAACAAAAACAAACATGAAACTATCATATCATGAGCTAATTACAGGAGGCATACGCAAATAATGTTTTAAAATCATTACGAGTCACAGTTTCTTTGCCTGCTTTTCCCAGTTTGATGGAGAGTAATTCTGACTTGCACACTCGCACTGCATCCTTGAATTGCATCTTGCCATGGGGTGGGGAAGCTACATGATGAACGCCATTTTCTGGATGCAGGAGGTGGAGTGTAGAAAAGTTGAACCAAGATCCAGTGGGGGGTAAGGCAGACATCTAGGGGCAGGTGAGAGAAGGAGAGAGAAGATCCCAGCTCAGAAAGGATTGGATTCTGGGTAAAACCAAGGAAGGGGATTTTCCAAAGTGATGCTTTACGGCGTATATTAGATATCTATTAATGTTTTCAGGAGAATTAAGTAAGGGTTGACGTGGTTTTCAATTTGGGGGGGGGCGTCTCTGGTTGCATGAAACTCTAGAAAATTACCTATTCATACATATGTGCAAGGAATAAAATGAAAAGGAATAAAACGTTAGATGTGGTTAATTCAGCATTGGTGGAGCTCCTAGGCATTGATACTTTTATGAAAGCTTTGAATAAAAGCGCGCTGTTCATGGGGATAAGGCCCGTGGCACTATGGTGCCACCTACTCAAGAAATTGAGGAAGATGGGCAAACACAGTGGTATTTATCACCAGGATAAATGGGGGAATGGGGTCTATGTTTCTTGTCTTTCTCACCCTTTTCTTTTGATTTAGGGTCTCATTATATAGCCCAAGCTGGGCTTAAACCCATATCATCCTATCTCGCCCTCCTGAGTACAGGGGTAAACTTCCAAGAGCAGTCAGGGGAGGTGACTTATACAGGCTAGAGGTAATAGGGGATATGAGAGGTTAAATTCTTTTCTTAAGATTTAATTATTTGTTATGTATACAATGTTCTGCCTGCATGTACACCTACACACCAGAAGAGGGCACCAGATCTCATTACAGATGGTTGTGAGCCACCATGTAGTGGCTGGGAATCGAACTCAGGACCTTTGAAAGGGCAGCCACTGCTCTTCACCTCTGAGCCATCTCTCCAGCCCTAAATTATTTTCTTTAAATGTCTGTCAGGACTGGGGATAGAGTGAATGAGACTCAGGTTCGTTCTACAAGGAAGAGGAGGAGGAGGGACCGTGGTGGCATCTGATTATAATCAGAGAGTTGGATAAAAGAAGCAAGAAAGCCTAAGGTCTTTTTTAAGGAAAGGGACTGTCAATATGGCAAGATCTGGAGAGCTGGACACATTTGACAGCAAATATTCTGGAAGAGTGTATTATTTGGCAGTATTTTTGATAACTTGCAGGTTCTGGGACAGAAGGAATTCTATGATATGACCTTTAATTAAAAATAATGCCCACGTGGTCCAAATCATACTAGTCAAAAACCAAGTGGCAACGTCAATAGGCTAGGCTTTAACTGTGTCAAGGGTCTCATAGTCCAACCATTGAGAATTAGGAACCGGAATAAGAAAAATAAATGTTGAAAGACAGGCTTCTTACGTTTTTGGTTGTGAGCCTAGCCTTTAGTGGCTGAGCCATCTCTCCAGCCCAAAAGACAGGCTTCTAAAGAGGACCACTGACTCAGAATTCGAGTTGGAATCTGTCAACTTGAACTAGATTTAGATTTGCTCAATGAATTCTGGGATTTCACAATTAGGGGAACAGACACGTTAAACAAAATTAACGCATATTTCTTATATGAGATATTAATGGCCTGAACTAATGTCCGAGGGTTGAATTTTAAAATGCTCAAGAGTTCCCATTGATTCTCAGACACAGGATCAAGTATAAACTAAAGGAGGCGAAGGCTGTGGGGGGACAGCTCCCAGTCTTCTGGGAAGGTGTCAAGGATGACAGTAGTAACTGCCCATCCCATGGTGCTCTCTGCAGGACTGGAGGTTAGGTTGTGGGCGGTATTAGGCAATTCTTGAATCTTCAAAGTCTCAAATATCTTTAATGTGGGTAGCTGGTGACACTCCTGAAGTATTAAATTTGGGCTTTGACAGGTAAAGACACACCTCTCAAACAGGATCCAGCCAGGAAGGGCTGTCAGATAGGGAACCTAAATATAATTTTCTCAGACTTCCTTCAAGAGAGACCAGAGTACATATTTAGAAAAGGTTATGAAGGGGGAAGTGACGAATGCAGAATGCTGTGGTTAATTAATGAAGCATAAAATTGGAAAGAGATATTAACTTGTCAGGGAGTAGATGAAGACAAAAGGATAGATTGTACAAGAATAGTCCAGGTGTAGATCAGGCAGGGGAAACGGATGGCAGGTGACCCAGATGGCAGGTGACCCAAGAAGCTATGACACTGGTGTTACAGAGATACTGCGGAGCTTTGAGGCACATCTCTCCTAGTGTGTGAGCAGAGGAGACGCTAGAAGAGAAAGCTGTTTGGTCCCTGCCAGACAGGAAGTATTCAAGGAATGCAAAGCAAGGGTCAGGTAACAAGTTCAAGAAGAAAAAACACAGTGGCAAGGCAGGTGTGGTGGCACATGCCTTTAATCCCAGCACTGGAGAGGCAGGGGCAGGCAGATCTTTGAGTTCGAGGTCAGCCTGGGTCTATTGAGCAAGTTCCAGGACAGCTACGGGTACACAGAGAAACTTGTCTTGAAAAACAAAACAAAACAAAGAAGAAAAAGAAAACACACACACACACACACACACACACACACACACACACACACACACAAAATGAGATGTTAGAATGAAAAACACAGGAAAATTAGGGGTCTAGTAGAAAGCGGCTGTTGAGTTCCAACAGGGCTGTTCTGGTTTCTTGCCATTGACTCAAGCTTTTAAACACAGTGCCAGGAGTGTCTTCGTCAAATGTGTGTTAACTAGTTATGAAATAATGATTTAGCACTTGCAGCAGAAATCCATGTGATTCTTGCTTAGGACGAGAGGTCTCCATTTTCTATTTTATTAACTCTTACATCAGTTTAGGGGTTAAGCACTTGCGCAGTAAGACAAGACCGGGTCTGGTGGCGCCTGTGTACACGCTTAGCGCTTGAGAGCCAGGGCAATAGGATCAGGAGTGTGAAGCCTGAGAAACACACACACACACACACACACACACACACACACACACACACACACACACACGCACTTTCTTGTTCAGTGTCATATTTGACCCTTACCTATCTATAGCCAGTGTAGAGCACCTCTTCTCCCATGTTTATTAAGATGTCTGGTTTGACAGACATCTGCTAACTACCACCCTGGCTGTAGGTGAGTGATTGTGGGAACTTGTCCCAGAACCCTGTCTCCTTTTATGCCTAGCACCTGTTACAGAACAGTAAGCATTTTCTCACAGAGATCTGTTAGTCTCTCCAGTTGTGGTTTCACAGACTCTATGACACGTAACCCGTGCCTCAAAATAACCTTAAGAAGGGATGTAATCACACGAAACCAAGTGCAGCACGGTAGTCATGGAAACAACAGGTAAGAAAAGTCTGTTCCCAAGTATTTTATACCTCATACTTGCCGAGGAGTTGCATTATATATTTTTCTTAAATGTCAGATTTAAAACCTACCCCTAACAAACTCATATGAAAGAGGTAACCGGCTCCACCGTTGCCCACACAACTACAGACAAGACTAAGGCGATGCAGCGAAGTTTGGATGGGGAAGCTGCTGCCGGGTATGATGTGCGCAGGCGCGGACCCTAGCTCTTCCGGACTACCCCATTTTCCACGAGTTTGCGGGAAAGTGCTTCACAGACACATTCCTCCAATCGGCCTCGAAAACTTGCCTCATCAGCCTTCATTTCGTCTAGCACAGTGGTTCTCAATTTAGTTTACAAAGGAGTTTCTTCTGGTGGGTAGTACACACAGGACCATATATCCTATACCTTATGGGCGATTAAAGAGATTTTCAGAGATAATTTAGTTTGTGCTTAATTTTCTTCGTATTTGGTCATTTCACAGCCTCTTTGTTCCTCTGCGTGATAGGCGAATTGGTTTATTAAACCTGTCGGAGACATAATTGAGGATTTCCTGTGCTACCTGAATAAAAAACTGGAAAACCCTCTGTGGTCCAAAAACCCTCCCAATCCTCCCACGCTGGCGTATAACAAGGACCACATTGGTGTTTGTGAAACCCATAGGTACCATGCTTCCTATTTTTCTGGTGAAAACAGAGTCCTGTTGCTAAGAAGATGGGCAACTTGGGGAGGGAACTTAAAGATTCTGAAATTTAATTCTAGGGGCTCAGAAAGAGAAACCCCTAAAGTGACACTTGGGCATGCTGAGGTTAAGAAGCTGTCACAGAATCAAGGTCACACTTATTCCTGCTGCTTCCTCTCACAGGGAGGGGTGGGAACGCCCTTATCTGACAGGGAAACCATCAGCTTCAAGCGATGCTTAGAGGAAAGGTTAACAGTGGAGAAAGCCAAGCAGCTTCAAGTCATCGCTGAGACAAAATCCACAAAACCCAAACAGAGCCTATTGTTCTGCGTGCAGCACCCTGAGGTTACCTGGGAGAGTTTGCCCACAGGATAGAATCTTTGTCCACAATGAAGTTCCTCACCTCAAGTTTCTGACAACTTGTGATGACCGTTTCTAAGCACTAGAACCTGTTGGTGGTTAGGTAATGGCTCTAGCGTGACTCCGCCCTTCCACACTCATGCTAACAGAGGGCCACCTTCCCTTCCTCCTGACCTCTGTCTGTTGCCAGCCCAGGCTTTCACTTTGCCCATGTCACACATTTAGAGGTGGAGCAAGATTCAGAGAACGAGCACAGGTTTTATGGCCCTTTGTGAGATGTGGGAAGATGGTAAAGCGAGGCTGCTCCACCATGTTAATTCCCAAATATTAGAGACAAGAATGAGGTAAGGAGGGCCAAGTTAATGCTCTTGCTCTTGCGCTCTCTCTCTCTCTCTCTCTCTCTCTCTCTCTCTCTCTCTCTCTCTCTCTGTGTGTGTGTGTGTGTGTGTGTATACTTCACAAGAGTCTGTTTTTTTTTAAAAAGATTTATTTACTTATTATGTATACAATATTCTGCCTCTGTGTACACTTGCACACCAGAAGAGGGTACCAGATCTCATTATAGATGGTTGTGAGCGACCAAATATGTGGTTATTGGGACTTGAACTCAGGACCTCTGGAAGAGCAGCCAGTATTCTTAACCACTGAGCCATCTCTCTAGCCCGAGTCTGTCTGTCTTTCTTTCTTTCTTTTTTTATTTTTTCTTTTTTTTTTAAAGATTTATTTATTATGTATACAGTGTTCTGCCTGCAAGCCAGAAGAGGGCACCTGATCTCATTACAGATGGTTGTGAGCCACCATGTGGTTGCTGGGAATTGAACTCATGACCTTTGGAAGAGCAGTCAGTGCTCTTAACCTCTAAGCCATCTCTCCAGCCCGAGTCTGCTTTTTTTAAAGAGAATGGGGCAGGGACTAAAAGCCAAAGGTCCTCGTTTGTGTGTGTGTGTGTGGGGGGCCTGAATCTGTGGAGTCTGGGTTAGAGCTGGAACAGGGGCTGCTGAATGAGATGCACAGTAGGGGGCCAGGGAGGGCATTTGCTAGACCACTAAACTTCACAAACAGCCAGGCTTGTGGCACAGGCCCTCAGTTCTACTCGACAGGCTGATGTGGGAAAATTCCAAGTTCAAGATATGCCCAGGCTACAGAGTGAGTTCGAGGCCACCCTAGGCAACTTAGTAAGACCGGCACAATAGAAAGAGTAAAAAGAAGGCTAAGGCAATAGCTTAGTGTCAGAGTCCTTGCCTACAACATGTGTAATCCTAGTTTCAGTCCTCAGGACCAAAAGGAAAGTCACACAAGATTAAAAGTCAATTATTTAAAGAGAGGAAAAAAAATCCCAGTTTAAAAATGACTGAAGTAGATAATATTTTAAGATACATGTTGACCACTCTGATTGCATTTCTGCCTCCATTTCTGTCCCTGGAGGAGAGGGTACGTAGCCTTCAACTGTTCTTAGTCCTCTGAGGCCCTGTAATCAGGGGAAGATGTGAGACAAGGCAGGAAACAAAATGACAGAAAATGTTTGATTTTTTTGTCTTAGGAAACCACACCCTCCCAAAAACAACCTAAGCATGTAGGGGAAATAACTTTGCAGATATTTTCAGGAATAGACTAAATATCACAAGTCAGGCTGGAGAGGTGGCTCAGAGGTTAAGAGCACTGGCTGCTCTTCCAGAGGTCCTGAGTTCAATTCCCAGCAACTGTCTACAATGAAATCTGGGGCCCTCTTCTGGTGTGCAGATATACATGCAAGCAGAACACTGTATACATAATGCTAAATAAATAAATAAATCTTAGCCGGGCGTGGTAGTGCATGCCTTTAATCCCAGCACTCGAGAGGCAGAGGCAGGCGGATCGCTGTAGGTTCAAGGCCAGCCTGGTCTACAAAGTGAGTCCAGGACAGTCAAGGCTACACAGAGAAACCCTGTCTCGAAAAACAAACAAAACAAAACAAAACAAAAAAACAAATAAATCTTTCAAAAAAAATCACAAGTCAAAAAGGAGAAACAAGAGATTCCCTTAGACTTCGGAGAGAAATGAGACAGAGGTGTAGACAGAGTCCTCAGAATAGGGAATATATATGTAAAACTAGGAGCTCAATTTACCTGACTGTAAGGTCTGAGGCTCACAGGGCCTGCCACAGCCTGTAAATGACTGCATCAGGATGGCGTAGCAGAGTCGTGGTCTGTGCAGTTACCTGTCAGGCACTGTGCAAACACATTCACACCTACTCTCTCGTGTAACCTTCCCCACAGCGCTGCAGGGCCAGTGCTGTCATCACATTTTATAAGTGAGGCATCATGGCTCAAGGGCAGCTGGTAAGTAGCAGGAGCTGGGGATTCAAACCCTGTTTTCTCTCTGCAGGATATCACACCTGGGAGCAGAGACAAAGGAAGTACCCCGGGTTCTCAGATTTCTTTTCCTTTAAAGAGAGTTCTGTCCATCATTGTATTGGGTCATTGTTACAAATCAGAGTTTGAATAATGCTGATGACCAGGGGAACTTTCTGGATTTACCTGAGACAGAAGAGAATGTAGCCTGTCACCATGAAACTTAGAGAGTCCTTTGTAGACAATTCTCTTACCCCTACACTAGTATTGAAGGTGTTTTCTCCGTTCTGTGATGAGTGTAGGTTAACAATAAATACCGAAGTGCATACAGGTGGTTTGACCAGCCTATCGCTAGGTCTGAACCGCACCCTTGCCCATCTACACGGTGGGGTTAAACCACAAAGATACGCTTTCCTTTCCCTGCCATCCACACGCACTCACAATCAATCAATGCGCTTCAAGATCCCCCTACTCAACTGTGAGTCACGAACGCACGCGCCAGCCTAAGTTTTCAAAGACTCTGGCCCCAGCTGGCGCATTTCTGTTGAAGGCTTTGAGTACACGGCGCGGTTCCGTTTAGGGGGCCAGGTTACCTGGTTAGGATCCGGGCCAACTTCGTCCCAGTTGTGCGTGACGTGGCCTTGGTCAATGGACTCAAAGGGCTTGTGAGAAACTGAAGGGAGAATCCTGTACAGCCAGCTAGGGGGAACAAGAAAACCGGAAAGACACAGCTTTAGGCAATGTTATGAGGGACACAGGCTGGCTCTGGAGGTGCCATCAGGGTGCCACAACCCATCTGTGGGCTTTGACATGAGAGGCAACGATATGTCCCTTATCAATAACCATACCCTGCCTGGAACTCTGGTCTCTTTGCTCCTTCCATGACACCCATCACTCTTAGGTTGGCTCTGAGTCCTACCTATTCACATACTGCCAAAACAAAACACATCGCCAGAGGGATGCCTTTCCCAACAACTGTTAAGGGGTAAGGAAGTGCCAGGGGGAATATGTACGCAGAAATCCATAGAAAAGCACCATAGGGTGCTAATTCTTGCTTTCCACAGCAGGACAACAAATCCTGGGTGGCCTGAGAGAATACAAGGAGTGCCTTCATTATTTTTTTAAAAACTATAAATCAACCTTGTCGTTTAAAATGACAGAATGGGGGCTGGAGAGATGGCTCAGTGGCTATGAGCACGGTTTGCTCTTCCAAAGGACCCAGGTTCAATTCCCAGCACCCACATGGTGGCTCACAGCTGTCTGTAATTCCAGTTCCAAGGGATCTGACACCTTCATAGTAATGCACATAAAAGAAAATTAAACAAGTTATTTAAAAATGACAGAATGATGAATGACAATGGTGAACTAATTCTATAAATGTAAAAATTCCTGGGGGTGGTCAGCTCTTCTACAACATTTCCATGGCCATTCCTTAGAGGTTTAGAGCTTAACACTGTTCTCGTATGTTTCCTTGGATATCTCCAATGCATATATAAGTAAAATTGGCAAATTCTAGGTCTACTGTCTTCTCACATCGATGATGAAGGAGAGAACTTGTCCACCACATCTTCCCTAATTATAAATATTTTTATAATCTCACTTTTTAGAAATATATTTACTTAATTTTGATTAGTGAGTGTGGTCTTTACGTGTGATGTGTGGCAGTGTGTGTGTGTGTGTGTGTGTGTGTGTGTGTGTGTGTGCACAGATACATATACTTGTGTGCATTCAGAGGCTAGGAAAGAAACTGGTGTCTTGTTCTATTAGCATCTGTATTATTCCCCTGAGACAGGCTCTCTCACTGAACCTGGAGCGGAGCTGGTAGCCAGCAAGCTCTGGCAATCCCCCTGTCTCTGTGCCCCACAGGTGCATATAGCCATTCTGGCTTTTTTATGTAGGTGACTGGGATTTGAACTCAGGTCCTCCTACTTACACAGCAAATGCTTCTTCCCACTGAGTCATTTCTCCAACTCCAATTACTTTATATATAATATATATGTGCGTATATATATACATACATACATATATATATATATATATATATATATATATATATATATATATATATATATATATATATTTCTTTATTTGTTTTTTCGAGACAGGGTTTCTCTGTGTAGCCTTGGCTGTCCTGGACTCACTTTGTAGACCAGGCTGGCATCAAACTCACATTGATCCACCTGCCTCTGCCTTCATGAGTGCTGGGATTACAGGATTACAGAGATTACACCATACCTGCCTTTACTTTACTTTTAAGAGTGAAAAATAGCATCTAATTCTTTATTTTAAATAAGGTTAAATAAGTTATGCTTATTTGTTAGACTTTGTAATTTTTCTATAAATTACTTGTATAGTCTCATATTGATTTCAGTTGGGTTTTATTTGATGTTCTTGGCATCAATTGTGAGAAGTTTTAGAATTCTCGCTTCTCCACTACGTTAGTTATAAGGTAAACTGTCATGCTTTAATGTCGAATATTTATGGGTTGCTCCAGCCTTTCTTTTCCTTGTTAAGCTTTGCTGTCTGTATACATCAAGGCCTGAGCCAAAGGTCTCTTTTCCAGGCGCAGCTCTGCCTCAAGGACGGGGAAAGATCCTGCTGAGGGAGTCTTGAAGCTGAGAGGGACACTGCGTCTCACTGAGTCTTTCCAGGGGTTGCCGCAGTAAGGAGGGAGAAGGCCCTTCTGTGACAGTGGCAGACCTGTTGTGCTCAGCAGCCTCCAAGGCAGTCCAAACTCAAGAGTGAAGTTTGCTTGCCTGGACGCAGAGCATCAGATCAATAAATGGGCTAGATCTGTTCCTCTCCCGTCCAGACCCTTTACCTCTTTTTCTTTTCTTTCTTTCTTTCTTTCTTTTTTATTTATGTATTTATTATTTTGTATACAGTGCTCTGCTCGCATTGTACACCTGCAGGCCAGAAGAGGGCATCAGACCGCATTATAGATCGTTGTGAGCCACCATGTGATTGCTGGGAACTGAACTCAGGACCTCTGGAGGAACAGTCAGTGACCTTAACCTCTGAGCCATCTCTCCAGTGCCCCAATCCCTTTACCTCTTAATGTGATGACTTCAGACTCTGGACTCACTAAGCCCTTCCAACCCCCAGGAGTCTGTGGGTTAAGCACATATGTACGTCTTAGCACTGGCTATATGAGTCAGCTCCCCCATCCTATTCTCTTCCTCTTTATCCCTAAGGCTGTGGTAAGGACTTCGAGTTCACTTACCTAAAACACCTGGCATGCAGTAGGCACTTGCTTACTGGACAATGATTGAATTGCTCCCCCTTAATCCTCTGGGCTTTTTTTTTTTTTTTTAAATCACAATTTAAACTTTCTACATTTGATGTCTCGAGAGAGAGCTGGGACCTCTAATGGCTTTGGTGTTCCTTGTGCTTTGAGGTTTAAGTGTGTGGTGACTAGCTGATGGAGTCAGGCTGACCCACCCATAAATGGGGTGGGGCATACTTTCCTGCTGGAGGTTTGAGCTTTTTTATAGTTTCATTTTTTGTTGTTGTTGTTGTTTTTGTTTTATAAAACTCTCGTGCATACCTCCAGGGGCTTCTGAGTAGATGAGTGAGCCATGCCTAGTGTCCCTCACTTTTCAGCTGAGTTTATAAAACTCCCCAGGCTACACTCCATTGCCCTGGACAGAGATTTAATTCTGATGCAGGGAATGCTGCCAGCGCCTTAATGAAATGCCAACAGCTCCCTTTCAGCCTCCTGGAGCAGAGCTCTCAGCTCCTGCTGGCTGAAGATATTGCTGAATAACAGGGGGCAGGCGGCAGATTCCCGAGACCAGGTGGCCTGTGTGTACACGGAGTCAAGAACACAGTCATGGCGGCCAGGCTGGCGTGAATTAGAACAGACAGGGATCGTTTGTGGGTTGCCTTATCCTGTCTGGAGGGAGGGACAGTTAAATAGCAATAGAAAAGACCTCGGATTGCTTGTCTGATTTTGTTTTGTGTCTTGTTGGCTTGGTTGGTTTGGGTGTTTTGAGACCGGGTACATAGTCTAGGTTGGTTGGTCTCAGATTCTTGATTCTCTCTCTTCAGCCTTCCAAGTACTGGGATTACAGGCATTGACCACACAGATGCCCAGCTTAGTCTTTGTTGTTGTTTTGGTTGTTGTTGTTGTTGTTTTTAACAAATATAAGAGATTCTATCTCTTCCTTTCCCTTCACCTACATTATCCCTTAGGAGCCAACTTACAAATGAAGAGGATCTGAGGGGATAGACAACTTGTTCAATACCACACAACTATCGAGGCACAAGGACTTACCCATAGGAGGCTTGCCTGCCTGCAGAGCCAACACGATCCCTCGTGAAGGGAACCAATAGTTAGCATCTATGTGGCTCTTTGTGCTGCTGGGCTCACTGGCCCATCTGCTTCTCAGGAGGACTCAGTCAGTGGAGAGTCACCCACTTCCTCCTTCGACTTAGGCAGTATAAGACCCATTCTGACCCTCCTTCAAATCTCCAAAGCCACCGGCTTATTCTTTATACGTACGTGGCCTGACATCCCTACAGTTAGTGGCCTGACATCCCTACAGTTAGTGGCCTGACATCCCTACAGTTAGTGGCCTGACATCCCTACAGTTAGATATGAGTTATCCAAGTAACAGCACTTCACTGCCCCCTGGTCTTCAGCATCTGTATCTGACCCACTTTATAGCAGTTGATTAGAGTGAGAGTTCATGAGCTAGCTTGTAGGATTAGAGTGAGCACAGAACATGCCATCCTGTGCTAATCAGTGTTCTGGTTTCCAGGAAAGGCTAAGTCCAAAGAGGAAAAACAACAACAACTTATCAGTTCAAACCACAAGGGGCCTAACTACATGACCCTTCAAGCATTTCAGCTTGGATTAGCAGCTTTCAAGCAAAGAACATAATGCTTTCTTCCCAGTCAGCGAGAAAGATGTCTGAATCTTCTCTGTCTGTAATTTGAAAGCCTACAATCCTTAGAGGAAAGTGCGAGCGCGGTGAGAAACGCGTCCGGTGGGGTTCTGGTGAGCCTCAGTCATGGAACTGGACTCGTGTGTGCTTTTTGCCTCTGTATAGCTGTTCCCTAGCTTTCCTCTGCCAATCCCTCGCTGGGAACAAGTCTGGATGTGATCCAGAAGGCAGCCCACCAGGAGGACCTTGGGGGAGACTGTGGCTGGGATGCAGTTCCCACAGACTGGAAGTCAGAACCCATATGGTCAGATACGGTCACATACCTTCTCTTATTGGTGCTCCGAGGACACGTGAAGGCGGATCCCGAGAGCTGCTCAGCGTAGAGATTGTAGGGGCAGACCTGAGGATTGTTCTAAAACAAAGGAGGCAGCACATTCCAGTACCCAAGGCATCCTACCTTCCCACCAACCAGATCAGTGTATGTGTCTGTGTGGAGAGGATAAGGATGGAAGCTAGAGGGTTGCGGGGGGGGGGGGGGGGGGGGGGGGGGGGGGGGGGGGGGGGGGGAGGCGGTAGATCCTGAACTGAATGGGGAGGTTCCGGGCCACTGTATGCTACTCTCCCCAATCCATGTTTACTTGGAATACCCTTGGGACTTCCCCCAATTAGAGGAGTGATACAGGTTTATTGTGGAAAATTCATAATTACCTCACCAACCAAAGTAACCCAATATTAATGTTTGAATATTTCTTTCCATTCTTACCACAAAATGAGGGTCCTAGAGATATATAAGCCTATAATAACCGGTCGTTTTTCTTTTGAGAAGGACAATAGGTCATGAGCGTTTCTTTTTTTTTTTTAAGATTGATTGGGTATACCCTGCTCTGCCCGTATGTGTGCCTGCACACCAGAAGAGGGCGCCAGATCTCATCATAGATGGTTGTGAACCACCATGTGGTTGCTGGGAATTGAACTCAGGACCTCTGGAAGAGCAGCCAGTCCTGTTAACCTCTGAGCCATCTCTCCAGCCACGTTTCTTTTATTTTGTTTTGAGACAGGTCTTGGTATATAGCCCAGCCCGCTCTCAGATTTTGACATCCCCCTGTCCCAGTGTATGGTCCTTTTCATGCCATGAAATAGCCAACAAAACCAGTTTTGAAAATAACCTGTTTGCTGGAGTTTTTGCTACTGTATCCGTTTGCTACTGTAACCGTGCACATATTTCTCAAGCAACTTATTTTCTCGTCATAGTCATTATCTGATGCCGCTCAAAGGAACATCCAGAAAGTTGCTCCAATCCTGGACCTTGAGGTGTATCCTAGAAGCCCTGTAGTTAATCTCCCTAATTTGGTTAGGGTCCTTGCTGTAGCGAACCACCAATTCAAGTCCAGTTTTAATGCTTTTATTGCTGTTTTGCTGTAATTGCCTTGTCCCGATGATTTTGGAAACCAGACAGTTCGCCTGCTAACTTAGAAGCTTGGAGTTGAGAGGAGCTCCTGGGCTTTCTTGTCTTCCAGGCCTAGGGTATGGAGCTGTCCCAGCGTCCCTTTCCTTCTTACCTGTCCTTCTGGCAGGGAGCCTGGACAGCGAGGGTCCTCGGAAGCACACTCGTTCCCAAATCCAGAAATGTACTACAAGGGACAAAGACACGATTGTCATGGCTGCCGGGACACATTTGTTTGTGTGTTCGTGCACATGCTTACATGTTGCCTTACAAACCGAGGCTCCGGGACCCGCCCACTCCACCTCTCACAAGCGGATGCAGTCTGAGGACTCACACTCTGGTCCCTCACCCTTGCAAGTGATGGACCCGGCTGAGCCATATACCCACTCCTTAATATGGACTTAAAGAGCATGTTTACAGCCCTGTCATTTTACAAGTGCAAGAACAGCTGTGAGGGAGGGCATGTGTTTATCTATGATGCTCTCCGTATGTAGCGTGTGCCCCATCTTGGCTGGTGAACCAATTAGGAAATAAGTATGTGTTTGTGTATGTTTTAAGTATTTACAGTTAACCAGAGGAGTGCTGGGCATTTCACAGACTTTTTTCTTCTTCTTCTGCTCTTAACCATTCCTGACTGGTTTTAGAAGCTTGCTTTTAATGATCCCATTTCAAGAGCAAGCACTTCGATTTTGGTTCTATCTGCAAGTTCCTGGGAGGGAGATAGCTCCAAATCATCAGGAACTTGCTGGCTCTACCTTGCAACTCCTTCCCCTGCACACCCTAGAACAGAGAAATAAGCAAGAAGCCAAAACTCCAAACTGGGAAGAGGTGTGTGGATTTAAAGTGACAGGAAGACGTTGGTTAGAAAACTACTTCTGGGGCGGGAGAGACGGCTCAGTGGTCAAGAGCTCTTTCAGAGGACCCTGGTTCGATTCCCAGCACCCACGTGGCAGCTCACAACTGTCTGTGACTCCAGCTCCCTGGGATCTGACACTCTTCACACCTACGCACATAAAAGAAAATTAATTATTTTTTAAAAAGCCCTGTTTTCACAAGAGCCAACATCACCTGGGTTATCTATAGTGTGTGTGTGTGTGTGTGTGTGTGTGTGTGTGTGTGTGATGTGTATTGGCATCTGTGTGGATACAAGAAAAAGAGGAGTTTAAAGACAGACGGCATGGCTTTCAGGAGCGGTTCCAGCTCAGGATATTTTCAGAACAAGTCAATGTAGCCTACCATGATCGCCATCTCTTAGATTCATAACACAGTGGGCAAAATTAAGTCTCTCAACAGGTAACTTAACAGGTAGCCCCTGAAGTTGGTATCCCCCCCCCCCATTGCATGGTAAAGACTGCTTTATTGGTGGTAATTGGTAAAGCCAGTTAAATACTAATTGTCAAAGATGTCAGTTATCAGGCTGATGGTCCTCAGACAGCTGAACTAGGAGCATATAACTTCTTATGCTGTCGCATGTTGCTGTCGCATGTTGTATGTTTCCTGTTTCTTGGAAAATGCGTGCACAGCATTTTCTCTTCAGGAGGTCAGCAGCTGCCCCATTAGCTCCCTGAAACATCTTTGTTGCTGTTGTTGTTTGCTTGCTTGCTTTTTGAGACAGGGTTTCTCTGTGTAGCCTTGACTATCCTGGACTCGCTCTGTAGACCAGGCTGGCCTCGAACTCATAGGGATCCACCTGCTTCTGCCTCCTGAGTGCTAGCATTAAAGGCATGGGCCACCACACCCAGCCCTGAAACATCTTCATTCTCTCTGGAAATGTATTTACAAAATGGTTGCATGAAATGTCACTTTTCATCCTTCCCTGGGGATTTGAGGACTGAGGCAGCAAATTCTGCAACATTGTGGCTCAGTTACTACTCACCCTCTGTGCCCCAAGGCTTGCTTACTTTTGTACCACTTAGCACACCTAACTGTTACCAGCTTCTTTGTTCTATGTTTCCTGAAGGTTGGGATTATACCAATTTTATTTACCTCTGTGTACCTTGTGTCTCTGCCCACGGGAAACTATTCAGTGAGCATCTGTTTCTCCCTCAGGGCTAGTCCTCACAGTGTGGGATTGCCACAGTGAGTGGGATTTGACCTCCCTTTGCTCTCACTTAACCGCCAGTTGATTTTAATCTAGGATAAGGAGAGCGCAGCCTTACTGGGTGAGTGAAATGCCACCATCTGAACACAGTTCTTTTAGAGATATAAGAAGGTTGGGTGTGGGCGGAGGGTAGGCCCTTCAAACTTCTCGGCAGCGCCTGGAAGAATAAGCTAAATCTAACAGGCCAGGATGTGTGAGCGACGATCAGGCCGGCAGTGTCTATATTTGGAAGGAATATGAAATGTGAAATGTTATGACCTAGAAAGCAATGGAGTGAAATTATTCATTTGCCATCAGACACAGGTTTTTTTTTTTTGTCGGATGAGGGTGTTGCCGGGAGTTGAACTTGAGGCCTCAGGTATGTGCGCTTCGACACTGAGCTAAACCTCTCAACCCCCGCATTTATTTATTTATTTATTTTAAATCGCTCTGAAAATTTATCAGAATCCACCACCACCACCACCACCTCCAACCAAGTTCTATTATAATGAGATTTGTTCCAAGCCTCATGCAGTTTGGAATTATAGCTTAAGGGTAATGACAGAAGCAATCCACTACCCTGAGCCTCGGAGGAGTACAATTTTCTCTTCTCAAAATGAGCCTGGCGCTCACCACCAACAAGACTGAATCCGAGCTGCCGAGAGAATCAGTAATGACCTCAAATTATCTTCAGTTCTGTGAAACAGAATTGTAGATCAGCCTGCGACCAAAGCCAGTGAGGATGATAGAGGCTCTCTCTTTGTCGGGCTGCGGGGAGGAAGTGGGGCTCTGAGAGGCGGTCCTGGCCAGCGGAGCTTTCTGGCAGGCAGCGATGGGTTTACTGATTAACCTTCCAGGGCTTTGTAACCCGCTGCCCTCAGAACAGAGGTTAGAAGTGTGTTCCGAGCAAGGGAGACTAGAGTTAGTGATTTTGAAGCATTTGATGCAGGCTGTGCTCTAAGGAAAAAGAGAAAAGAGACAGAAAGAAAGACCAACTGCTGGTTGGGAAGGCAGCCTCCCAGACCTCTAAGGGAAGGAGGGAGGGAGGGCAGGCGGGAAGGAGCGATTCTGTGTCTTTTTTATTCCACCTCATGGAAGTGCGCTAGCTTAAATAGCGGGTGGAAGCTGCTGAGTCACCATTAGCTGCCTGGTCGGCCTAAACCCTCCCGGAGCAAAATTATAGAGGGGGTTGTTAGAGCCTTAAGATGGGGCTTGGTTGTTTTGGTCCCCCCCCCCCCCCCGCCCGCCCGCCCAAGGCTTCGCAGTAAAGAGCGCTGCTTTGTTTTGCAGCTGCTGTCTCAAGGCTTAGAGTCCAAGGACACAAGCTGAACTCTGCTTTTATTAGCTGTGAAAAACCTAAGCGTTGCAACTCCCGCTGCTGCCCGGGATTATGTAAAGACGCACCTTCTGCAGAAAACGAAATAAAAACCTGACGTTAAGCGAACGTGTTTATGTTTCCTTCAGCTCGGATTTCTGAATAATTTGATGCTATATAAAAATGCGGTCTTCTTTCTTTCCAAGAGAATCATATGCATACTTGTTAAATGAAAGAATACATTTCTGAGGCTCACGTGACTTGGGTACAGTCCCTTTTTTTGGCTGGCCCCTAACATCCAGCTTTTCAATTCTCGCCTGGTCCCCAGGATATGATTTACTTGTCAGAGTCATTTTAAGAGGTACTTTCTTCTGAGTCAGGTTTGGGATAACACCTGAAGGGGGAGCAGATGGTGCACCTCATTCCTTTTACTGGGTGCTATGGAAATAGAGACAAGTCTGGGGAGAGAGACAGAGACCTAGCCCGCCCCCCCTCTCCCCTCTCCCAACACCCCAAAGGGTCCAAAATCTAGGTGGTTAGAGAAACTTACAGGTTGCTGTTGCAGGTTGAATAATAGTCTGAAATGGCTGCTGTGTCTTATCTTTCTTTCTTTCCTTCTTTTTCTTTTCTTTTCTTTTTTGTTTTTGTTTGTTTGTTTTTCCAGACAGGGTTTCTCTGTCCTGGCCTCACTTACGTAAACCAGGCTGGCCTTGAACTCACAGTTATGATCCACCTGCCTCCCAAGTGCTGGGAGTAAAGGCGTGCACCACCACACCCCAGCCCCGAGTCTTATTTCTTAATGCCTGAACCTAAGAGGCAGGCTTTTTAAATAGCTTAGAACCTTGAAAACCCAACCTTCTGGCAAACATTCCTCAAAGTGCTTGTTGCTGCTTGGTTTAAAATGAACCAGGAGCCACGTGTGTGGTGGCTCAGCCTGCGATCTCTGTACTGTGGGAGGTATATGAAGAAAAATTCAAGGTCACTCTGTTTAGTGAGCCTAAAGCTATCCTGGGCCACCCAAGACCTTGTCCAGAAGAAACAAAAGACAAAGATGAAATAAAACAGACAAAAGAACCAGCGAAGCAACTTGGGGCTCACAACTTGATGGAACCAATGCAGTGCTTACACTGGCCATAAAGCCAAGAGGTGAATTAGTGACGGTAAATGTAAGTACCTGCTCCCTGTCCCAAAGCAAACAAAAGCTCAAATACCTTCCCTGAGTTTGGGGCTGCACGGAACAGCCTTTGACTACAAAGTTAAAAAATAAAAGCATCCTACCATGGCTATTTCTGTCTTTCTGGGTTGGCCTGAGGAGGAAGAGTGGATGTTTTTCACTGGAAGTTCAAATCATGGGGTTGGGGGTGGGGAGCAAATTACAATTTTCATGACCATTTTCAATAAAACCCCTGCTAGAGGCAGCAAGTTCTTCACTCTGGTCTCTGTCTCCCTAACATCTGGCTGCCTCACCCAAGACCCAGGTAAATTTCCAGCTGCTCTAAAGAAACTTGGAATGAAGTTGCTGATGTGACTAGGTGAACAGCTTCGGGGATGGGAGATTGGCGATTACTTGAATTGTTCTTTAAGTGTAATCGTAGGTGTTCTGTTAGGACTGAGGCAGAGGGTTATTTGGCTGAAGATGGGCGTGGGTGGGATGGGGTTTCGAACCAAGGATTGTCAGCTCTCTAAAAACTTCAAACAGAGAAGCAGCCTCCTTCAGGACCTCCAGGCAAGCTCAACCATGCTGATACTTTGATGTTGGCCCAGTGGGACTGACTTCCGCTCTCCGGAAGTGCAGGAGAAGGCTGGTGTTGCTTTAACCTGCAAGTTAAGGTAACTTGGTATAGGCCAGCAGGAAGCTATACACCAGCGGGTCCTCTCACCGGAAGAATCATTTGGGACCTAAAGGTAGAGAGCCGAGTCAAGTGTTTGTGGGTGGGGCCCCAAGTCTGCATGTGAAACCAGCTCTCCGTGTGGCAAACGGGAGACCGTTGTTAAGTCCGGAACGTAGCGAGTCCACCTTAAACTAGACACAACCATTCCAGCTTCTGAATTTGCTTCCTGTAGTTGTCCTTGTAGGTCAGTGTGATTTCGTTGACCGTAGCCATTGGAATGGTGGAGGGAACGCAAAGTTTGTAATGTTTCTTGGTTGGGATGGGTGCGCTTTCATTTGGTTCTCCGTGTTCAGATTCCTGACCTCTGGAAACGATCTTTCCTTCTGGAGATGGTTAGACAGGAGGCTGGGCCAGCCTTTGAAGCTGAGAACTAAGGCCAGCATGCCATTTGCATGTGGTGGCCGGTTTTTTTTTCCCCCCATAATAAGTTGTTTAGACGTTTTGGCAGGACAAGATTTTAGATATGATTTATTTATAAATGGTAAGAAACGCTTTCTCCCTGGATAAGCTTCCTCGTCCGATTTCCGTCAGAGAACAAACCTCTGTTGAGTTCGCTTTCTTCCACATCTTCAACTGCACCGCTGGCATAATGGTGCCTGTTAGCCGTGCCCACTCCCGCCCCCCTTCTGCGCCCCCCCAAGATTCAGATCTACACATTGGTCCCCTCCTGGGCACCTCCTTTCATGCAGCAGCCCCAAGTTAGCTGGAATACTAGGTTCCTGGGATGCACAGATCTTTCTGTGCACTTCGCACCTTCACCCACGGCCTTCGCTCTGGCCCAATCCTCGGTCCCTTCACCTCGGAACAGCTTCCTTTGAGAAGTTTCTCCATGTCCGTGTTGCATTAAGTGCTGTGTCATGCACTGGCAAATCTGGTGTGAAGGTAAAGGAGAAAAACTCCTTCCTGCGATGCTAAGCACCTTCAAGGTGTCTAGTAATTAGGGGCCTGCTGGATTTGCCATCCCAGCTTTGATCGAAAAGCTTCTGGGTAACGTTCAAGCCCTGCATTCCAGGAACAGGTGTAGGAAGGCTGTCCTGCTCAGCTGGAGCCAATATGCCAGGATGTTGTAGGTGGCACACAGTGAGCTGAGAGCAGCAGGCAGGGCTTTAGACACTGGGAACACACTTCTTTACCCTGGCCCAAAGGCACCAGCCTACCAGGTGCCACCAAACCTCTTTTGGGGGCCTGAAATTTTCGTGCTTGACAAACCCAAGTTCTATCACGGTTTCCGTCATTTGCCAGTGGGGACCTTGGATGAGTCCCTTCATCCCTATGACACTTATTTTCTTTATTGGGTTAAAATAGAAAAAAGCCAAAAACAAAAAAAAACAACAAAACAAAACAACAACAACAAAACCAAAAAACACCCACACCCCAGGCTTACTGTGAAGAGCGCTGACGCAGAGTTAAAACACCTACCACATGTTGCACATGACCCCGTCACTCTTCTCAGTGACACGCTAAACAAAACGTGCTGTCCAAAGCAGAGTCCGAACTAGCAACCGATTAAGTAGGTTAAGCACCCCGAGCTGGCTGACCTGAAGCGGTCCAGGAAGGCTCAGCCATAAGGACGGCAGAGCCGTGGAGAAGGAGAGAAACAGCGAGGAAATAGGCGTGCTCGTTCAGAAGATCTCTTAACATGTCCACAGAGCCACAAGACAATATTAGAAGTTAACAAAGGCAGGGGTGCTGTCGCTTCTTTTTGTCACATCTTCTCTGTCAACGCAGCTCAATCATACCTACTAACTCAGTGGCACAGCGTCTGAACACAAGGGTTAGGGCCAGCCCCTTCAGGTGTGTGTGTGTGTGTGTGTGTGTGTGTGTGTGTGTGTGTACATATGCACAGGAGCTTACAGAGGCCACCAGGCTAGAAGAGGGTGTCAGAGCCCCTGGCGCTAAAGCTAAGAGCCACTGAGTCCGTTCTGGGAACTGAACCCAGGTCCTCTGGAAGACCAGGGAGTACTCTTAACTACCAAGCCATCTCTACAGCCTTGACCCACAAGTCTTTTACAACTCTGACACAGTAAACTTGTTAGCTATGTCTTCACTCTTGCTCTCCCACCCTCTCTTCTATCCTCACCATTCCCTTTCCCCATTCTTTCTTTATCTAGTTTTTGGGGGCTTGACACGTGCTAAGGGTACTCGGTCTGGTTTAAGCGGCAGCCCCAGACACTGCCTGATTGTAAGCTAAGTCCAGCTAGCTGGTTTCTTACCTTTAACTCTGTCATTTCCCGTCTACTGGAAGGAAACCCACGGCGAGGAACTTTGGCGATACCAATCCTTCTGTGTCTCTTTAAAACTAGTCTTTGGACGATCTTGGCTTCATCAGCTCCCTGTCCCCGTGGTCAGCAGGTCACTCAAGGCAGAGTTGCTTAACTGACACACTGGTCAGAAAGTCCAACATGTTTACATCTAAAATTCTTGCACAACTTTTTTTTTTCTTTTTTCTTTCTTTCTTTCTTTCTTTCTTTTTTTTTTTTTTTTGTACTGTTAACCCCAGGTCATTTCTGAGAGCACACGCAGTGAACTGGTTCCTTTCACCTGAGGTAAATATTGACCAATTATTTTTTTCCACTTTTTAAAGAAGGTCCCCCCCTCCTTCCAACCCCCAAGGCAGAGAATGAAAACTACCTAAGAAGGGAGTTAGTTAGCACCTGCCTGATGTGACAGAGAATTCTCTTTCAGTCCTGACTCAGGCCAGGGAGGAACAAAGTCAGTACCCAGTGCTCATGGAAAAAAACCACAACGTGCTTTGACCCGGGTGCAAGAGCTGTGGGAAGAACGGGACAAGGACCGGACACCCCCAGCCACTGTCCCCCTTGGATGAGCTCAGCCCCCTAGCGTGAACTGTTGAGACCCTCAAAGTGCTGTGCTTAAAGCAAATTGGGACGTTTACTGTCATTGGTCTTGATTTCTTAGAATACAGTTAGTACTCTCAAGATTTTGTTTTCTTTTAACCCTCAAGATTCTGTAGCCATTTGTTTCCTAGAACCTGTATTCCTGTGAGATCAGACTGCTTCCCAGCTGCCCTCTCCCTGCCTCTCTGGTCTCTCCTCTCAGCAATCCCCTGCAGCCACTGAAAGGTAGCAACTTCGTGACAGGGGATGTTAAGGAAGAAAATAAATACAGAGGCTGGTCTGTGCCAGATTTTCCCCATAGGCATTACTTCATTTAATTTCACAAAGACAATTTTTGCAAAGTAGGCTTTATTGTTACAAACTCAGATGCAATAGGAAGCAAATAACAGCTGATTCGATCAGGCTAGGTGATTTTCCAGAAGTTAAATGCTAATTTTTAAACGTTGGCAAAAAAAAAAAAAAAAAAAAAAAAAAAAAAAAAAAAAAAAAAGACAAGAGTGATAAATCAAACTTCTGTAACTAGAGGTTTCTGACAGGAAAGGGTTTATTGAGCTGTGTAGACACAAGCTGAAAGGTAAAGGACCCAATACATGGATGACACTACCAGACAGCAGCTAGAACATGTCCACCCAACCTAAGGAGTTGGTGTACTTTATAATTAAACTTGGGAGAAAAGAAATACAAAGCATTTATATTTTACCCATATTGGCTATAGATAAAGAAGGGCAGGACACACAAGGCCAAAGAGGCCTATGTCAGTGCACAAAGAGAAGCTGTGCTACTATACTTGTGCCTCCCCATGTCTGATTTCCCCTTAGGGTAGCCTGGCCCATCTCTGGACTGGAGGAGAGAAGCTTAGCCTGGCCCAGGTGAGGGCAATACAGAATATCAGTAGGTAATGAGTGTGCAGGCAATGGACACATCTGGGAATGGCTTCAGAGAACTGACTCCGTTTATTGGGGAGTAGCGGGGAGGGGTCTTTATGCCTCTGGGGAGGTGGCCAGGGTCTCTGGGCTGTAAGGTTTGTATGGCTGTGTACCATCCGCCAGGGTAGGGGTGTTGGAAGATGCTTCGTCTGCATATTCAGGAGCTGGGGGTGGGGTGGGGGCTCTTATAGGGGTCAAACAAGGAAGACTGATAACTCTTAGGGTAATAAGTTCTTACTAGGGTCGATGGTGGAGGTGGGGGGAGCTGGCTTTGTGACGCCAGGTTGGAAGGGGAGTAAGTGACCAACTCCTGCTGTCTTCGTGTTTGAGGTATCCGGGCTTGAAGATCCCTCAACCCTTCCTTGTAACCCTGGGCCATTACGGTCCCACATACTTGCTTGGTTGGTTCCAAAATGACAAATCAGTTTGGCATCGGAGGATGATCTTTGGCACGCAGAAGAGGAATACAAAAGTGTTTTTCTTTTCTTTTTTCTTAATGATTAACCTTGAAATGTGAGTTTAAATGGCATTCTTTTACCTCTTTATTCCTCTATTCCTTGGCATATAATATAGGACATTTCAGAATGGAGGAAAGGCAGGGAGGGAGGGAGGAAGAAAAGAAGGAAGGAGGGAGTGAAAAAAAGAAAACATTACTGTAAATTGAAAACATAGCCTAGATTCTCCTCGTTTCTGTGTGCCCTTTCAACATGACTTCATTGTTCCATCAGCCAATAGCATCTTTAGCTGGGCATAGTGGCATATGCCTGCTACCACAGCACTTGGGAGGCTAAGGCAAGAGGATTTTTGAGTTCAAGGTCAAGTTAGACAACACAGTGAGAATATATATATATATAAAATAAGCACCAGATGAAGTCTTTTTCTCTGGATCTTGGTAAATATGATGTTAGAAAACATGACACAGCGGCTTGAAAAACTCTGCCCCATCACATGTATATATATTCCCTGCTGTCTCAAACTAATGTATAAAGAGGTGGAACTCGCTCCTGGGGGCCAGGCAGCAGCTCTGTCGGCCACACTAACTGCCACAGGTGTGGATGAGGCAATCTGTGAGCCAGATGGCTGCAGGTGTGTGAATGATCCCAGGTAAGACCAAAAGACCCTTAGTAAGCCCATCCCAGGCTTGTGAGAAAACAGAATGGCGTGTTTCATACTATTAAGTTTGGGAGTGGCTGGTTAACAGTGGAGATAGAGAATTTAGCCATAGAGCTAAAAAAAATCATGTGTTTAGGTCTGAAACGGGCCCAGGTTGCCTGAGGCCCTGAGTAAGGGACTGAGCACCTTCAGAGCTCAGGACTGTGGCGTACTGTAGTTTCAGTAGAACGATCTGCCTGTGTATGCGGTGTTCCAGGTGGAGGGCCAGCCCTATGCACCACGTTACTAGAAATAAGGGATGTTGGTACAAACTCATGGACTAATTTCTGGCAGGCAGCTTACGGGGAACCTCAGCACATAGACACATGACATATCTTGTGCAAACTCTGATATTTATATACAGACTTGGAAGGAAGTATACGGAGATATAGGCTAACCATCCAGCATGCAGACTTGAAACAGTAAATTCAAGGAAGGTGTCTCTCACATGTCTTGAGTTTATGAGTACCTGGGAGCTTCATTACTGACTGCTAACTTGGCTTTGCTGGTTAAAAAAACAATACATGGGAGCCAGTAAGAGATGAAGAAAACCCTTCACTGCTTCACTTTTCTGTGGAGGCAGCTTCCAAGGCAGGTTTAAGTGTTTCACAGCTGCATATTGGAGGCACACACCTTTAATCCCAGCGCTTGGGAGGCAGAGGCAGGTGGATCTTTGTGAGTCTCAGGCCAGCCTGGTTTACATAAAGTTCCAGGACAGCCAGGAGTATAGAGAGAGACATTATAAGTGTTTTTCAGTGAGAATTTTGGTTTCTTTAAAAACACAGAAATATTATAAGAATATGTTTTTGTTTTAATTCCAGGTGTAGGATTATGGCGCTGTCTTGGCAGCAGCTGCCTATGATTTACCTCCAGCTCTGGTGGGCGTGTGATTTTGCCAGCTGCAGATAAGTTTCTGTATTTGCATGGCATTTGGAATTCTGGGAATTTTTCAGAGGGTAGATAAGTGCTAGAGCCTCACTGGGGGGTGGGGGGGGGTCTGGCTGTTGGTTGAGTATAAGTAGTTAAGTGCAAAGAAGAAACAAGAAGAAATTAGGTACCGTGACAGCAAAGAGAAAACTTGCCCCAAGGAACTTGAGGCCCGTAATTAGCAGGAACTAGTCTAATGGTAACCTTTGCCCCCTTTCCAATCCCGGACTTGATTCAGTGTGACCTCCCAGGAACTGGAGCCTTCTGGCAAACTTTGGAAGCAGAGGAAACACAAGTGACTTGGCTAGGAGAGCCACATTTAAATGCTCACCCAGCAGAAGGGTGAGACTGTCAGGGTAAGCCAAAGGCATGCTGGACAAGAGCGGGGTGACAACCCCTAAGTCACGGGCAACAAAATCAAAGTTAACAAAACCTTTGATGAGCCAGTATTGGGGATGTGTGGAACAGTGAACAGAGCCACAAGATTGGAAGCCTGCTGGTGTTGCTGCCTTCTAGAGCTGGCAGATAGGAACCTCACTCTCTGTGGAAGCTCCTCAGACAAGGTCTAAACTCTCAGCTACCAGCAGGTTGGGGGCAACGATAAAAACAAAACAAAACAAAACAAAACAAAAAAACCCAAACACAACAACAACAAAAAAATCAAGTGCTGTAAATGGTGATGAGCCTCCAGGTACTTGGGAGGTTAAAGCAGATGCTGAGGTTCACTTTAGCTTAGGCAGGGGGTGGTGTGGTGGTGGGAAGTGGCTTGGGCAATATGGTGTGACCCCCCTGATTCAGAAGAAAAACAACAAAAACCAACCCCCAAGCCCTCGGCCTTCCCTTCTACCCCCCCCCCCCACTACATTTTTAGGATCGTCACAGTATGTATTGCACTCTAAAGATCTTAAGTTGGAAGAAGATTCTCTGGGTCAGTGGATAACTTATTAAATTATGGGATACACAATTTCTGAAAATGCTCAATGTGTGTTTTGTTTTTTGTTTTTTGTTTTTTTTGGTCGGGGAGGGTTGCACATGTCTCAGCGCATCTGTGGAAATCTAATGACAACTCAAAGAAATGGTTCTCAACCTGTGGGTAGTAACCCATTGGGGGTGGCAAACAACCTTTTCACTGGGATCGAATATCAGATACTTCCCTTACAATTCACAGTAGCAAAGGTACAGTGAAATAGCAGCGAGATAATTTTATGGTTGGGGGTCACCACATGAGGTATATTAAAAGGTTGCAGCGAAGGTTAAGGACCACTGGGAGAATGGGGAAATGAAAGGACCCAGAGAGTGCTAGAAATGTACAAGAAGAACATTCGGATGGGCGGATCTGGGCCCAGGGGTCCTGCTCAACCTATGACACCAGCCAAGGACTATACGTGCAGTAAACATCAAACCCCGGCCCAGGTCTAGCCAATGGGCAGGGCATTCTCCACCGTTGAGTGGAAAGTGGGGACTGACTTTCACACGAACTCTGGTGCCCCATTTTTGACCATGTCCCCTTGATGGGGAGGCCTGGTGGCACTCAGAGGAAGGATAGCAGGCTACCAAGAAGAGACTTGATACCCTATGAGCATATACAGAGGGAGGAGGTCCCCCTCAGTCACAGCCATAGGGGAGGGTAGTAGGGGGAAAATGGGAGGGAGGGAGGAATGGGAGGATACAAGGGATGAGCTAACAATTGAGATGTAATATGAATAAATTAATAAAATATTAAAAAAAAAAAGAACCACTGACTTGAGGGATTGGGTCTCTCCTCCCACCATGTGGGTCCTGGGATCAAACTCCACTGTCAGGCTTGACAGCAAAAGCCTTTACCTGTTGAGCCATCCTACCAGTCCTAAAAATATTTCTTTCCTTTTCATCCTATGTCTATTTATGAATGAATAACCCTTACATCTGAAATGGCAAGATTGTATCCTTTAATCCTGCTTTTTTTTTTTTGTGGCTATACATGGTAGAAAATTTGTTCGCATAAAAATAGATATGAATGCATTAATTTTTGAATTAAAAAAATCACAGTCATTTACCATTAAGTATTACTTGTAATGATCTATAATTCATCACCTTACTTAGGTTTTTTTTGTGTTGAAAGGGGATAATTGGAAGCCTGACTGAAAAAGGCTTCATTTCCCAGCTACCAGAACCATGCATGTTAATTGACTATTACACTTTGTCTAACTGGCTTACTCAGAAAAGGCTGGGGAAATAAAAATGTTAATTTTTATAACCCTTTAAAATACTTTTACGCTTTGATAGACTACAGAGAAGCTTTGTCATGAAAGAATGTGACAAAGCCTTGGCTATTTTTCTTTGTATTAACATATATTAATTATACATAAAATGGGCCTCATTACATCATCATCCTAGATATCCATGGCGTATCCCAATCATATGCACCCCTTACCTTTACCCGCTTGTCCCCCTCTCCGCTTTGTCTTCCTCTCAACTGGCCCCTTTTCCGCTGTCATGGCTCTTGCTTTTTGGTGCTCCACTGAGCACGGCAGAGTTGCCTAAAGGAACATGGATGGTGAGCATCTGTGTAAGTTCAGGGGCACTTTACTAGTGGTGCTGTTACTGTCTAAGAGTCCTGGGTCAGGCTTGTTTTCTCTGCTAAGTAAAGATCTAAAAGGCAGGAAATAAGCCACACACAGCAAGCAAACACGTTTTATTAAATACAAAGAGAATGTGTCAACTAAAGAGACAGACTGCTTGCCACAGGTAGGAACAGGAACCAGAAGTTGAAACCTATATATATATATATATTTAATCTTGGAGGGCTGGGGGCTTTAAAAGTGGACTTGGAGGGTCTTGCAGCCCTTACTTTGGATTGGTCATCATAGACAGATTAGAGTGGGCTGTCTGGCACATAGCCCAGGTCTGGACCTGTCTAGGACACAGCGAGTTTGGACTGGTCAGTTGAAAAGAGTTTCCAAAGGTGAGGTGAAGCCTGTCAAATCTTTGCCCTGGGTGAAGAAGCCAGAGTAAGCCATCTTTTTCATTTATGCTCTCTCTGTCTGTCTGTCAGAGTGCTTCCTCCCCTTTCCCACCATCAACCGTTAACTGTCCTTTGTGTGGACATGGATTCTTCTTCTGTCCTCCAGTCAAGACAGGGCGCTGATGGCTCCAGTCTTTTTTTTTTTTTTTTTTTTTTTTTGGTTTTTCGAGACAGGGTTTCTGTGTGTAGCCTTGGATGTCCTGGACTTGCTTTGTAGACCAGGCTGCTCTCGAACTACCTGTGCCTCCCAAGTGCTGGGATTAAAGGCGTGCCCCACCGCCACCGCCCGGCGATGGCTTCAGTCTTGTGCAGGTCTTGTGTAGGCAATCATAGCAGTTGAGTTCAAGAGTGCAACAGCCATGTGAAGCCTAGAAGCCAGCACCCATCACCAACCCTTTCCCCTTTCTTTCTAGTCCTTCTACAATGTTCCATGAGCCTTGGAGGGGATGATATATAGACATTTCATTTATGGCTGAACATCCAATTGTCATTTATTCTCAGTACTTTGAACAGTTATGAGTCCCTGCAGTAACTGCAGACCACTATCGAAAAGTTCTCTGACCAAAGCTAAGAACAGCATTAATCTACTGGCCTAAACGCAGCTATTTAGAAGGCAGTTTGATGGGCATATCATGGCTATTCAGCAAACAACAGCAATGGCTTCCCCACTAGAGCCTGTAATCCGAGAGATAGAGATCTTAAAGTACTAAATAAGAATTCCCTCCTATGCAGTGGGCATTAATTCCAGTCAGATTAATTCCAATCAGATTGCCACTGGTTGCCCAGGAGCAGACTTGGTATTGCTGCACTGTGGGGCTCATGTTACTTATCTAGCTAGTTGACATTGTTGCATACATGGTCCAAAGCTGATAAAGACTGTTGATGGCCATCTCCCCCAGCAGTCTGCATAGCATCTTCAGGCGCTGTGAGGGCTAGCCATCACGGAACAAGGACCTAGCCCATTTCCAGCTTGATTCCTCTGTCTTATGACCAAGGCGTGCGACATTTTCAGAAATAGGTTATGGAGAGGGGTAAGCAGCAATTGGTTGTATGCTTCTTACTAAAGCTTTCTTTGCCTTTTCCCCAGGAATTAAACATGTCTCTCTCTCTCTCTCTCTCTCTCTCTCTCTCTCTCTCTCTCTCTCTCTCTCTCTCACACACACACACACACACTGTTGTTTTAACTTCATTGCTGTATTGTTTTCAAGAATTCTAAATTTAGAAAATTATTATTTTAAAGAAACTGTAGATAGTTAATTAACATTTTCAAATCTTTGGTTGTCTTTCACTTTCATTATCATGCGTCAATTGTACAATAGAATGGGTTTCAGTGTGACATTTTCACACATACAGACTAGGTGGTATGGTGGTTTAAATGAGATGGCCCCATAGGCTCTTATTTTCAATGCTTAGTCACGAGGGAGTGGAACCCTTTGATAGGGTTAAAAGGATTAGGAGGTGTGGCCTTGTGGGGGAAGAGTGTCACTGGGGATGAGTGGGCTTTGAGGTCACAAAAGCTGATGGTATGCCCAAGTTCTCCTCCTTCCTGAGGATCAGGATGTAGCTCTTGGCTACATGTCCAGCACGGTGCCTACCAGGCCTGCCACCATGTTCCCCACGTGCTAATAAGGAACTAAGCCTCTGGGACTGTAAGCAAGTCCCAGGTAAAATGCTTTCTTTTATAGGAGTTGCCTTGGTCGTGGTGTCTCTTCACGGCAATAGAACAGTGACCAAGTCACCTAACCAAGACATATTTAAAAATAATATCCCCGTATTATTGGTACAGGTAAAGTTTTTTCCCCCACAAGACAGGGTTTCTCTGTGTAGCCTTGGCTGTCCTGGACTTGCTTTGTAGACCAGGCTGGCCTTGAACTCACAGAGATCCACCTGCCTCTGCCTCCCGAGTGCTGGGATTAAAGGCGTGCGCCACCACGCTCAGCTGGTTCTATTACATCTTGGCTAGAGTCTACAGGCTACATGTTGTACCACTGTGTGGGAAAGCTTAGTGGTTAGTTAGTTGAGAAAACAAAACATTGTCAAAGGAAGTGGTGTGTTATGACAGCCCGCAGAGCACTGATTAAAAACAGCAGTACATGGACTGGAAACAGACATGTCTAAGAAATTAGCATCACCAAGAATGCTGGCAATACACCAAAGACAAATATCTCCTGGTTGCCAGCAGGTGGCATGGCTTTGAGAGGTAAAGAAATGGGCCCGATCATTAATGTGAGATTAAAGTTGAATGAATGTTGGTGTAATTTGTTATGATGGTGCTCATAAAGGACTCAGCTTACACTCTGTGTATTCTGTTGTTTTTAGTTCACTTGCCTTTCTGAAATGCTAGATCCTCACTACCTGCATTGGGATCCATTGGTCTATTAAATATATAACAGCAATTAAGAACACCCATATTGGAGCTGGAGAGATGGCTCAGTGATTAACAGCACTGTCTGCTCTTCCAGAGGTCCTGCGTTCAATTCCCAGCAACCACATGGTGGCTCACAACCATCTATAATTGATGTGATGCCCTCTTCTGGCCTGCAGGTGTACATGCAGATAGAAACTCATATACATAAACTAACTAACTAAATCTTAAAAAACAAAACAAAACAAAAAAAAACCACTCATATCAGGCAGCTTACAATTGATTGACTATAACACCAGCTCCAGTGTGTGCAATGCTTTCTCCTGGCCTCTGCAGGAATACTCTCTCTCTCTCTCTCTCTCTCTCTCTCTCTCTCTCTCTCTCTCTCTCTCTCTCTCTCTCACACACACACACACACACACAAATTAAAAACATCAAAATAAAACAGGTAACTTGTTATATACATATAGAATTAAGGGATGCGAAGGAAGACAGACAAAACTCTGGAATCTGAATTTAGATCCAGTATTGAAGGAGATTTTTTTTTATATACTTCTGAGTTTGAATACAGCTGATTGGCATCCTGCAGCAGAGGTGTTGATTAATTGTAACTGGAAACCATATAGCCTTCCTTTTAATCCCATGGAACAGCCCTGGCCAGCCCTGTCTCCACATGCTCTACACAGGCAAGCATACACTGGAATGTTGAGACTTCTTGGGACCCTCATTTCTCCTGTGAGGGGATTTAGCTGTCTTTCTCCTATGAAGACAGGCACATTTAATTCCTCGTACTCTTTTTTTCCCAGTGTCCTCTGAAGTTAAAGCTGTCGAATCAATGCAGACATCCCATTGAAACCATCAGATTTCTTCGATCCAGTGAAACCACTATCTATTAAATATCTATACAAAGTTCCACCTATGTCAGGTGCAATTATTCAAACCATTGAAATGAAGATAATGGCTCATGGCCTAGTACGTCAGTTCCAAGAAGGCCGTTTTCAAAGTGGACAGAAAACAATAGTGACTACATACATGAATGCCCCAGATAAAGGATGACAGCTTGTTTTCTCACTAATGGTAGAGGCACCAACAACAGGTAGATTAGCAAGAGAAAAGCATACTGATGGTGTGAACCTCAAACAAGCGGGCGTGTCTGTGGTAAGGCACATTTAGAGATCCTACTTGGTGTCCTCATCCTTCTGGGGTGTGGAATAAAGATTTTATATATACACACACACACACACACACACATATATATTAAAGATAATATATATGTATATATTTTATTATGTATACAGTGCTGTCTGCATGTACACCTGCAGGCCAGAAGAGGACATTAGATGACATCATAGATGGTTGTGAGCCACCATGTGGTCGCTGGGAACTGAACTCATGACCCCTGGAAGAGCAGTCAGTGCTCTTAACCTCTGAGCTCTCTCTCCAGCCTGGAATAAAGATTTTTGTGATCAAGTCCAGGGAAAAGGCAGTCAGGATCTACAACCTGCTTTGTGGGAGAAGGAATAAGGAGGGAGTGATGGTATCCTCACGTTTTCTTGCCATTTTCTAAAATGCCAAGGTACTGTACTATAGTGTGTTTGCATCCCAGTGGTATTGGGGTGGTGAGAGCATCTGAATCCTCACTTGTAGTGGATGTAAAGGTTTTTGATTTGATCCCAAGTGTGGGATTTGAAACAGACTTGTGAAGAGCACGTGGTGTTTGTCCACTAGAAGAGGAACTGTCTCTTGCTAGGGGCGTAGTCTTCGCCAACTGATAAACACCCTAGTACAGACTCTGAGAGGGGACGCACGCACGCCCCCAAACAAGTGGTTTGGGCCTTTTGGTTTTGGCGTTGCTTCCTGTCACTCGGCTGTTCATTACTCTGAGACATACCTAGAGCGAACCGCTCCAGAGAATGCTTCAAGGTCCCGGGTTCCAGCTGCTGCTCTGAGCTCTGGCTTTGCTGAATTGCTGGTTGGCTGTTTAATGGGCCTGCTGAAATCCTGACAACAAAAGTGGAATTGCTCCAAGGAATGGAGTCTTAAAAGTCTGCTTCTTCTGTTCCCATTAGTCTCTCTTCTCTCCTGTTTAGGGTAGGTGGGTTGGAGAGGTATAAGCATTAAAGAACCCCCAAAAAAGTAGGCTTGAAAAAGTACAAAGCCTACACTCAATTAGGTTCCAAGCAAGAGTCCTGTCCACCAGAGAGACAGATGACTGTTGCCATGCTCTTACATCTGGGTGCTTCTACACTGAGGGAGAATATTGGTCAAGAACTCTAAATTATACAGGGAGAAAAAAAAAAAAAAGGGTAACAGCTATTACTAGCAACTTGTGCCATCAAGAAGGTAAGATAATTAAGATTAAATACATTAAACAATTCTGGCAGTTATAATAATTTATTTTTGCATTATTTCAAATTATTATTTACAAGTAGTATATATGACTAAGTCTTTAAAAGCCACAGTTCAGGAATATTCTTCTGAGGATGTTTGGCAGATAACCCTCACTTGGTAAACAGCTTTGTCTGCTTCTATGTACACTTGCAACAAACTTACTTCAGATGATCAGATTAAAATTTATTTTTTCTTAGCAAACTATTGCTCAAAAATAAGTCCAGTGTAAAGCTCCACAGCTTCAGAACGGTAGCTCTAACGGCACAGGAGCCCGCGAAGATGGACAGACTTGGGGTTGAATTAATTTGGGTGTATGATGTTTGTTTTCTCCATGAGCTTTTAAAAAAATCCTTTGTTTATTTACTTACTTTACATCTCCATCGGGGCCCCTCCCCCCTCTCAGTCCCACCCTCCCTGCCTCCATCCCTCTCCCCCCTCAGAAAAGGGGAGCCACTCCTACCCTTCCACTGCAGCCCATCAAGTTGCATCAGAGCTGAGCTTGTCCTCTTCCATGGCCTGGTGAGGCAGCCCCATTGGTGTGGGTGGGGGTGGGGTGGGGAGGGCGGGGGGGGGGGCGGGATCAAATAGCAGGCAATAGAGTCCATGTCAGAGACAGCCCCTGCTCCTCTTACTAGAAGATCCACAGGAACCCTGAGCTGCCCACCAGCTACATCTGTGTAGGGGACCTGTGTAGGTCCAGGTCCAGTGCATGCATGGTCCTTGGTTGATACAAGCTTTTTTTTTTTTTTTTTTTAAATGAAGTTTATAATATTTTTTTCTTTCTTTCTTTTCTTTTCTTTTTCTTTTTTTTTCGAGACAGGGTTTCTCTGTGTAACAGCTCTGGCTGTCCTTGACTCACTTTGTAGACTAGGCTGGCCTCGAACTCACAGCAATCCGCCTGCCTCTGCCTCCCGAGTGCTGGGATTAAAGGCATGCACCACCACACCCAGCTTTAACATTTATATATTTTAAAGTACCCCTATAGTTCAAGGAATCGTGCTGGTAGAAAAAAATGGAATTGAGGAATATTATTACTTTATGCATGAAAAGTGCACTGTGTATATGCGTAGTGCTCACGGAGGTCCGAAGAGGGTGCTGGGATCCTCGGGAGCAGAGTTCCTGGTGGCTGTAAGCTGTCCATGTCAGTGCTGGGAACCCAACCCAGGTTCTTTGCAAGAGCATCAAGTGCTCTTAACTACTAACCTTTTGCTCCAGCCATCTTCCTACCCTCCTTCCTTCCTTTTTTCCCTTCTTTGATTCTACATTTTTTTTTTTTTTTTTGGTTTTTCAAGACAGGGTTTCTCTGTTTAGCGTTGGCTGTCCTGGACTTTGTAGACCAGGCTGGCCTTGAACTCACAGTGATCCACCTGCCTCTGCCTCCCGAGTTCATTCTACATTCTGTTTTTCAAGACAGGGTTTCTGTGTGTAGCCCTGGCTATTCTGGAACTCACTCCAGTAGACCAGGCTGGCCTAGAACTCAGAGATCTGCCTGCCTCTTCCTCCCCAGTGCTGGGGTTAAAGGTATGTGCCATCCCCCCTCCACCCTTTTATTTCTTAATAAGAAAGAAGTGATAAAAATTGGGATGGGTTTCCTAATTAAGAAGAAGAAGAAGAAGAAGAAAAAAAGAAATGGTTTTAACTATTTTATTTGTTAAATTTTTTGATGTTGGGAATCAAATCTAGTACTTTCACATGCTAGGTAGGGGTTCTACCATTGACTCCCAGTCCATGCCCTGTGATTTAAGTTTTAAAAGAGAAATATGAAGAGTTTCAGACAATACAGATAGGGCTTTGTGAGGCATCTGGTTTGTACTTTCCCAACTTCAAGGCCTCTGCCACAACACACAGATAATGATTTGCATAACACCAATTACACCAGAGAACAAACAAATCAGCAAGCGCTCAAACGCTCAAATGGCTTGGGCCTTGTCAGTAAAGGTGAGAACAGCTCAGCTCAGGGCAAGTGCTTTTCTAACCCCCAGGCTGCCTTTCTGAGTTCCTAACGTTCTCTTCTGGCATACCTTGACTTCCAGAGTCCTTGTGAAATTTAATTAAAATGAAACAGAAAGTGAGCATTGTAGTTTTTACCTGGCTTGAAAAGAAATGAAACTGTATATTTATACTATTATTTTTTAATTTGGTGCAAAACCAGGGAGCAGAGAGCTGTCGTGGAGACAGAAGCATTTGGGTAATATGGTGTTGAACACAGCAGCCACTCAGTATTTTTTTTTTTTTTTTTCAACCAATTTTATAAACTAAGGAAGAACTGGGCCGAGAGAATTAGACTGGCAAAAAAGATGGGCTAAGAATGATGAGCAGTTTTGCAAACACATACACACCACCGCCAAAAAGCTGCGGGGTGATTATGGAGCCCTGGACCCTGGTTCACCGTTGATGTGAATTGCTTCACTCAGGAGCCTAGCTGACTTCGTCATACACACATTGTTAACACAAGAAGAATATTCATAGTTTAGTGTTCATCATATTAAGGGGCATTTCAAGAGTTGAATTTCCTTACCAAGAAAACAGCATCAGCAACAACAACAACAACAACAACAAAACCTAGAACAATTAACAACCAAACAGAAAAAACAAACCAAACAAACCAACCACCAGAGAAGTGCTGTATCTCTTCCTGCCCTGGCGCGAGGCTCAGATTTCACCCAGTTTCCAAACAGAAAGCAGGAAGAGACTCAGAAGAGCGAGAGAGCTGTCCGTGCCTGCAGAACCCTCTTTCCTGTCCTATTCTCCATGTATTATTAATTTGTATTTCTATTTAACACCAGCTATTAGTTCATCTCTGCCGGACACTAAGCCTTTTCCCAGTGGGAGGAGAGGAGATGGGGTTGCTATTCGTAGGCACCCCTGTGTGTAATGAGGGTGGAGAAAATGAAATAACACCATTCGGCTTCTTTAAAAATGACAGCAATGGTTTGGGGTGGATAACTCAGGCCTGGTTAACATGACCCTCAAGAAGACAAAACCACACAGATAGGTTTCTGGAGTGCTTCATTAAGCCTTCAGCAGTGAGTGTGGGAAAATTGCACAATCAAGAGTCAGTTTTCTCTGCAGTCCTTGTCACACTCGTTTACTGCACTGGTTTGACAATATCTCATATTGTCTTGATGCTTTTACGTAAGTGATAAGCAGGACAGGAGGTGAGGAATACAGAACAGGGCACAGGAGGACCGTCCACATCGTTGCTTTCTTTTCCATTTCCTTGAGGGTGAGGTAGCATTTTGAGATGTTGTTATCAGAGCCTGAGAAGTTGATAACCCGACACAGCAAGAGGAGAGCTGTGGAGAGGGCCGCGGCCCGCTCGCTCACGTAAAGCGTGAGTGCAACTCAGTCATAATGGAAGTTCTTTAATGTTCCTCCTCCAAACCGCTTCCGATCAGAAAAGCCTGGGATCTGTAGGCAAGAAAGAATCCTGTTACGCTGGAGGCAGGAAGACACAGACGCTAAAACTAAACTGTTCCCGGCCTCAGGTTCTTGTGCTCCAGCCGGTTGCTCATTGTGGAACCAGCTCCCTGGGCTTCCACTCAGAAACCCACAGAATGACATATAATAAAAAAGAAGCTCTACAAACATGGAAAACAGGTACCAACAAACAGGTGGCAGCATCATCTGGAGTCTGAAAAAGGATTGATCTCCTAAAATCACCAACTGGACTTTTTATCAGTTGTCTGAATTATGGAAGACTGTAGACAAAAACTGTTGAAGACTGAAATAAATTTTATCCTATCTTCTGCACTTAGGTCACAGTGCCACCTCACCCCTGCATCCTTCTGCACTTAGGTTACAGTGCCACCTCACCCCTGCATCCTTCTGCACTTAGGTTACTGTGCCACCTCACCCCTGCATCCTTCTGCACTTAGGTTACAGTGCCACCTCACCCCTGCATCCTTCTGCACTTAGGTTACAGTGCCACCTCACCCCTGCATCCTTCTGCACTTAGGTTACTGTGCCACCTCACCCCTGCATCCTTCTGCACTTAGGTTACAGTGCCACCTCACCCCTGCATCCTTCTGCACTTAGGTTACAGTGCCACCTCACCCCTGCATCCTTTTGCACTTAAGTTACAGTGCCACCTCACCCCTGCATCCTTCTGCACTTAGGTTACAGTGCCACCTCACCCCTGCATCCTTCTGCACTTAGGTTACAGTGCCACTTCACCCCTGCATCCTTCTGCACTTAGGTTACTGTGCCACCTCACCCCTGCATCCTTCTGCACTTAGGTTACAGTGCCACCTCGCCCCTGCATCCTTCTGCACTTAGGTTACAGTGCCACCTCACCCCTGCATCCTTCTGCACTTAGGTTATTGTGCCACCTCATCCCTGCATCCTTCTGCACTTAGGTTACAGTGCCACCTCACCCCTGCATCCTTTTGCACTTAAGTTACAGTGCCACCTCACCCCTGCATCCTTCTGCACTTAGGTTACAGTGCCACCTCACCCCTGCATCCTTCTGCATTTAGGTTACAGTGCCACCTCACCCCTGCATCCTTCTGCACTTAGGTTACAGTGCCACCTCGCCCCTGCATCCTTCTGCACTTAGGTTACAGTGCCACCTCGCCCCTGCATCCTTCTGCACTTAGGCTATGGTGCCACCTCGCCCCTGCATCCTTCTGCACTTAGGTTACAGTGCCACCTCGCCCCTGCATCCTTCTGCACTTAGGTTACAGTGCCACCTCGCCCCTGCATCCTTCTGCACTTAGGTTACTGTGCCACCTCACCCCTGCATCCTTCTGCACTTAGGCTATGGTGCCACCTCACCCCTGCATCCTTCTGCACTTAGGTTACTGTGCCACCTCGCCCCTGCATCCTTCTGCACTTAGGTTACAGTGCCACCTCACCCCTGCATCCTTCTGCACTTAGGTTACAGTGCCACCTCACCCCTGCATCCTTCTGCACTTAGGTTACTGTGCCACCTCAGCCCTTCATCCTTCTGCACTTAGGCTATGGTGCCACTTCGCCCCTGCATCCTTCTGCACTTAGGCTATGGTGCCACCTCGCCCCTGCATCCTTCTGCATTTAGGTTACAGTGCCACCTCGCCCCTGCATCCTTCTGCACTTAGGTTACAGTGCCACCTCGCCCCTGCATCCTTCTGCACTTAGGCTATGGTGCCACCTCGCCCCTGCATCCTTCTGCACTTAGGTTACAGTGCCACCTCACCCCTGCATCCTTCTGCACTTAGGTTATTGTGCCACCTCATCCCTGCATCCTTCTGCACTTAGGTTACAGTGCCACCTCACCCCTGCATCCTTTTGCACTTAAGTTACAGTGCCACCTCACCCCTGCATCCTTCTGCACTTAGGTTACAGTGCCACCTCACCCCTGCATCCTTCTGCACTTAGGTTACAGTGCCACCTCACCCCTGCATCCTTCTGCACTTAGGTTACTGTGCCACCTCACCCCTGCATCCTTCTGCACTTAGGTTACAGTGCCACCTCGCCCCTGCATCCTTCTGCACTTAGGTTACAGTGCCACCTCGCCCCTGCATCCTTCTGCACTTAGGTTACAGTGCCACCTCGCCCCTGCATCCTTCTGCACTTAGGCTATGGTGCCACCTCACCCCTGCATCCTTCTGCACTTAGGTTACAGTGCCACCTCGCCCCTGCATCCTTCTGCACTTAGGTTACTGTGCCACCTCACCCCTGCATCCTTCTGCACTTAGGTTACAGTGCCACCTCACCCCTGCATCCTTCTGCACTTAGGTTACAGTGCCACCTCACCCCTGCATCCTTCTGCACTTAGGTTACAGTGCCACCTCACCCCTGCATCCTTCTGCACTTAGGTTACAGTGCCACCTCACCCCTGCATCCTTCTGCTACTGCAGACCCTCATTTTGCCTGTTTGGGCTTCTCCTTTTGTATTCAAGTGGACAAGAGAAAGTAAGTTGCCTGTGCCTAGAAAGAGGTTTTCCTAACTTAAAAAAACAAACAAAAAAACCTCTGGGGGGGGGCGGGGATGGGAACCTCTCTTTCAAAACTTAAGGAGTCATTTTACCAAGAAAAGATAGATACCAACCTGATTACCTTCCCTAAAAAAATATCTCTTCTCTATGACCTGCAAGAAACAAAGATTTTAGTGCTTAGCATATTTTACCTGGGATAAGTGACAGGTTACAATGTTCATTAATTCAACTATAGGAAATACTGCCAAATTAAAAGTCTATGGACAGTAAAAGCTATGGACATTTAATACACTGAATTAAAAATCTGGTGCTGAGGCTTGAGAGGTGGCTCGGCAGCTGAGCACTTGTGGCTTTTTATGGGTGCCCAGCACCCACACTGGGCAGCCTACAACCATCCGCAAGCAGCTCTAGGGATCCCAGACCATCTTCTGGCTTCTGCAGGTACCTGCACACATGGGATAATCACAAAAACACATACAGACACACACACACACACTCTCTCTCTCTCTCTCTCTCTCTCTCTCTCTCTCTCTTTTTAAAATCTGGTGCTAATGAGATTGAAACTAATGCCTACTCATTCCACAAGGAAGGAGGGCTACACTAGACATGGGCAGGACGTGGTGCTACTCTGTGACTGTGAGACTCTGTAATCAACTCCAGTCCTCAGGAAGCAGGAGGATCAGGAGTTCAAGGCAAGCCTGGGTAATTCAGTGAGTTTCAGACCAGTCTGGTTTATGTAATAAGACTTTGCCTTAAATGGAAACAAAACTCACAAATAAATAACACATGAAAACTAAATAGCACAGAATAACGTCCCAACAGGTTCCTAGAGTTTTCCAGAAATGAGACAATGCAAATCACTTATTCCCTATGGAGGGGCTGCTATCCTCAAGATGGTGTGCATGCAGCAGCGAGCAACATTTACACGGAAAATATTAATAGCTGAGTGCATAAAGGGCTTTAATCTCTGTTCAGCGCCTTTTGGGAGACAGAGTAGTGAATAATTATATAAAACGCTAAAAAATGGACAAGTATAAATTGTTTTAAGGGGTGGCTCACATATCTTCTTCACAGCCCTAACTGAATTCAATAGCCTTTACTCTTTGCTTAGAGGACGCTAGTGATGGAGTGAGTACGTCAGCAGGTCTTGAGCAATTATTTCAACAGATAAGAGAGATCAAAAGAGGTATTCAGGCTGTGGGGTTTTGGACAAAGGAACAAAAGGACACAGCATTCTACAAAGACTTTAAGCTATCATATGTTAAGTTTAAAAATAACTTAATTGAAGCCATTACCTTATCAAAAAATCTACTGAGCTTGACAGCATTGGAGGAGCCTGCGGCTGAGGACCTTGGGTTTGTGCAATCCTGGAACACAAAGATGCACACAGAAAAGTCAGGAAGGAGGTTCCAGTGCATGCTTCCCTGTGGTGCCTCTCTGTGCTAAATCACTGGAGCTCTCATAAAACACACAGCAATATTCAGATTATGATGTGTGAACAGAAGGCACGAAAGTAAAGCCATTTCATCCTTGCCATTTGGGCGATGTTGGAGGATATGGAGTCAACGCACCCACAGAATTATTAGCAGTTTGTTAGCAAAACTAAGGGACTGATTAGGAGTCACACAAACAGGACACACTTATTTAAGACCAGGAACTAAGTGTTCAAGTATTTAAGTACTATGTGGTCTGCATAATAGTTGGAAGATAAAAATAAGATTTAGGCAAAGTAAGATTTAGTTAAAGAACAAACAGCTGCTAAGGATTTCTCCATTACTTCAATACCACAGACACACTTGTTTTGATAATAATAATAATCAAGAGATATATTGTTATTATTTAGTATGATTCTTTACTTAGGAAAGCACATAGCTCAGAGGAGGTGGCACAATCTGGGACACTAAGTCACCACAACGGCTTGTGAATGTCACTGCTACATCATCTTTGCTTGTCACCAGTGCTGGCCTTCTCAGGAGATGGAGTCGGCTTTGATGTTTACCTCAAATGCCATCCAGTCCAAACTGTGCAGACACCATTCAGGCTCTTTGGGGAAGATAAATGTCTTGTATGCATCTGTGGGCTCTCTGTGCCCCTTGAGGAATTTCTGAGGTGACTCTTGCTGTATTTAATAATGCTGCTTGGCAACAGCCAGGCCCACAGATTTCCTTCTAATACATTTAGAAACAACTTCTTCTTTGGTTCAGACACAGCATTTCAAGAATCAAACATTAAACAACAGCCAGAAATGACAATAGCTCCCTATCCCCCACCCTACCCGGGGACAGGGAGGAGGGGAAGCTGACTGACTGTAATTACAATAGTTTCCAAAGATCATAAACTACTAGGGAAAGCAGGAACCCTGGAAGCTAGTAACTGTGTTCAAATGCCTGTGCCAACACTTCAGATTGCGTAACCTGCTTAAGTCATTATGGCTCTAACATTGGCCTTATGCATTTGTGAAATGGGGATGACTCCACTCAGAGGTCTGTGAAAATCAAAGAAGTACTGCCTGCCAGTCACGTAGCAGACACTGGAACATCAGCTCTCCTCTTCATTGTAAGAAAATGCTATCAGATTGAATTTTTAAGTACAAAAATATTCACTATAAACATAAAGATTAAGTACCCTGGCACATCACTGTGCACACTGCTGTATTTGCAGTAATGTTTGGATGTTTAGACACATGTCTGCACTTGTTCAGACAGACAAGAAATCAGCCTTAGACCTAAAAACTAGATGTTTTTGTAAAATGGGTATTGATCATCTCATCATCAGAATGTTAAATAATGACTGAGTTAAAATTACTAAAAAAAAAAAACAACAACAAAAAAACCCAACTAAATCAAACAGTGAACAAATAAGTTTCCATCTCCCCCATCAAAATTAACTACTGGGCTCCACGATTCAAGTTGAGCAGAAAATCTGAAACTGGATGTCATTTTAGGATGACAGTGTGGGAGCTGAAGGAGGCACCTGCCATCCATCACGGCTGAGGGAAAGCCTGAGAGTTAGCAGCTCTGGATAGCTTGTCTGGATGTGGAAAATCACTAAACAGACACGCATGGGAAAAGTACTGCACACGCTAACCGTAGGCTAGGTGCATTCAAGTAACTTGCACTTACATAGACAGAAACATGTAATATATGCATGTTAGGTTTAAGTAAATTCATACAAGCAAGAGTGAGCTAGCACTAATGTATAGCACTCGGACTAGCCTCAGTCTGAGGTTTTATATTTACTTGTTGACTATTTTAAATTCCCGTGATCACTGTAGTTCTGTGCATCCTCATTACCCACTTCTATCATTGTTTGCTGTGTTCTTGAAGGCTACACTGACAAACCAAACACATGTTGTATGTAAACTCTTGGGAGATTCTCAGTGCTTAAGTCCTACTGCTTACCTTTTTAATTTTATTTTTCTAACAACTGAAGTTGCCCTAGCCTCTGTAAGCTCAGGAGGAGGAGTATGTGTCTAGCTGGTTGTCACAGACACCAGTAGGCACTGGACAAAGATACATTTAGAAACATGCTAAAGTTACTACTGGAACTAATTATGTGTATTTAATGGCAAATTACCCTTTGAAAACAATGTGCAAATAAAGTAACATCAGCATTAATTCTACAGAGATAACATCTTTATATAAGCTATATGGTAGGAATCCTCTGGAATACTATGGTCCAATACTGACTACCCAGGGTGTTTACATTGAGCATTCCACGGTGACAGCTGCAAAAAGGAGACACATTCCACTGCACAATAAAATATAAAAAAAAAAAATGATGGCAGGCAGAGGCTGAGTCAGACATGGGGGTAGAGGCAGTGTTTATAGATGTTGATTCATCAAGCAAAAAAATAATCAGACTCACTAGAATAGTCCAAAATAAAAGTACTGGCAAAGGCTGTAAGACAGTGATGAAGTATTTTTCTCATGTATTAGGTCCAACAGCACATTAAAAAAAACAAACAAACCAAAAAACAAGTAATTAACAGAGTACTGGTGCTCCTGCCAGCATTATGAACACAAAGCTTTAACTTGAAGACTAGTCATTAAAAAAATGTTCATAGGTGATATTTGTTATATAAATATGCCGGGAGCTTTGGATAACTTGGAATAGATGATTTCAAACATTTCACACTGCCAGCATTTTACATTTTAGTTGAAGGATAATCAAGTGGGAAACAGGCTTAACTGAACAACCCAGGCTCTACAGTAGGAACACCTTATTTGGCTGTGATGACATGCCTCTCTGTCTTCATCTTTAAGATGGAGGTAAGAGTGCCTACGTTCAAAGGTTGCTGAGAGGATGGTGCGTGGGGCATGGCCATCGGTACTATTGACAGCCGGCACTGCACAGCTGGAGTGACGTGTGCTCACGGTGTGGCAATCCTGCTTGTGAATGATGATAACATGTCTATCTCTGAGGCTGGGGGCAAGGACTTCTTTTGGGTGACGTAGCCTGTTTTTATGAGCTCTGTGTCCTAGCCTCATTGTTCTAATTAAACTAGCCATCACAGAGAGGGTCTATGTGCAAAACTCACCAGTCCTTTTGATGCACTCCTCATTTACAGTTTGTAACTTGCTCATATCTGTGTGTGCCCTTCAAGATGAACTGTGTTGTAAGAAGTTAACAGGCTCTTTCTTCCTATTTATTTTATAATTAAGTAAGGGTCTCTCTGTGTAGCCCTGGCTCTCCTGTAAATCACTCTGTAGACCAGACTAGCCTCAAACTCAGAGATCTACCTACCTCTACCTCCAAAGTGCTGTGACTAAGAGGTTTTTTTCCTTTCAAAAATAACAACAATAACCAATGTATAGTATCACCTTAATTGATATGATTATTTTGAATTTGGTATCCTTTTAAAGTTTTCTCAAAAAAGAGTCTATGAATTGTTCTATTCACAGACTATAGTCTGAGGGTTCCAATAGCTCAGTGTGCAAGTTCATAGTGAAAGAGAGCCTCATGTGACAGGCCAGGTATGCTGGCTTTGATCTGTTTTGTATTTGGATTGGTGAGCCTCTGCTTTGAGTATAAAGCTTCTTTGCCTGGGATATAACCCAGACACACATCAGTGAGAATACATACCAAGTTAATCTCTTCAGCATTGAAGTCCTCAGCCAAGAAAGCAGTTCTAATTAAAACTTCATGGCGCTTGGCTTCATGGATCTGGTCCAGTTTAGTCCCTATTACCAACAGTGGGATTTGGTTATCAGCAAACTGTTCTCGGTCATAATCCCTGTGATAAATAACCGTGAAGAGGTGAATAGAATTTACCTTTCCAATGCAGATGTGTAATATGTAAATCTAAGATGCTTACACAATTTTAGTGATAATTAACTGACTGCTGCTCATCATCACCTGTAAATCTTTTTTTTTTCTCCTAATTTCTTCCACGTACCTATTCACTATCAACCCATCATCTACTGAAATCCCAACTACTCATCTTGTTATTCAAAGTCTGTTCCTGTGTGTCTTCATAACTGATAACTCGGGTCATTGAGGGCCTACCAAATACACTGTGAACATGTGACTTCACTGTCCACAATGCACTGTCTTCAACAAGTAGCAGCTTTAAAAATTTTCAGTGTAAAAGCAGAAAGTAGATTTAAAGCTCAGTGTATGGAAAGCCCAGGAGCCTAGCATGCAATGTAGGCACTTCACAAGTTCTCTAACTTGAGTATGTATGACCAAGCTATGAGCAGTTAAAAGGCAAGAAACCGAGTACCAAATCATCATCCTAACATGACAGTCATGAGAGACAGGATCGACCATCAGATGCTCTTAGGGTTAGAAAGGGGTCTGTTAATTCATTTTCTTTCCAGTTCTACCCAAAGGATTGAGTAGCAATACACATGAGAGTTCTCATTACCGAAAGGAACATAAAGTCCATTGTTGTTAATTAATTGAAATTCGATTTGCCTATCAGAAGCAAAGTAGATCTGGAATTCTGACACGTTGTAAGCTCAATTTACAGCAGTCAGCAAAATCTGCTTTGGAGCAATCAATACTGTATAATCCAGTCAATAACCCACTTGAACACAGCTACTTTTTGGTCTGAGCACTTTTCTTTCTTTCTGAGTAATCTAAACTGGGATAGGAGGAGAGCGTCACATACCCCATCTCTCCACCCTCCACGAGATCTTGCAGAGCCTCGGCACCCTTCCGTCTCAGAACACAGCTGTTTTAAACTACGTAACCCATCTCATACAAATATCACCATCTGTTTTATCTGCACTGAAGCCAATAACAGCTCAAGTTCAAGGCCCTGAACCAGCACCTTCCTACCTACACACTCCTGACTTAGGAGACATGGTTTGGACTGAAATTTAAATTACTAGAGAATGAGATTTTCAGGATTATTTCTTTTTCTTCTATTCACAAATTCTCTCGCGAAGTTTAGTGTTTTCTATCAAATAACATCTTTGACACACATACTTTCTGCTATTTAAATTCTTATATAATCTCCCATAGACTACTGTGTAAGTATATCTATGTTGCACTCTCATTTTTCTTTTTAGCTTTTCATTTTTTAAAGAATTATATTCGTTGAACCACAAATCTATACAATGACTCACCACTTAAATATTAATTTTAAAGAAAATTATACCACATTGACTTTGGTTTTCCTTATCACCCTTTTTCATAAAAGCTATACACACGTGACATTAGATCTTGAAATCATTTTAAAATCATTATGTGAAAAACCGATGAAGAATTTTATTATAGACAGATACAGCCAATAATCCCATAAAGTAAAAAAAGAATTATTTTATATGCACAATAACCCTTTGAGAAACAAAAGCAAAAACTGTTCATCTTTTCAATACTATAACTGAAAATAAGATTTAAGATTCAAGGAATAAAACTTACAAGATACAATAGCACTTTCGATTTGCTGTTTCATTCTTTAAAGTGGTGCTAAGGATTGATCCGAGGGCCTCATGCACTCTAGGGCAACGCTCTACTGAGCTACAGCTACAGCCCTTTTAACGGGTTCTGTATGCACACACGAGCACGCACCATTACCCTCTCCCTTACACAGCATAAGGCCTTGTTTTAATCCTTTGTAAATCCCTCTATTTCCTACACAGAAGCATTCCTGATTTTTTTCTCATTTAGCAAAGTCCTGATGCTTTTTCAAATAGCTGAGTAGTCCAGTATATGCTAGACCGTTATTTATTTAACGAATTTTCTTTTGGACCTCAGAGTTGCTTCCAGATCGTTTGCTGTTACAAATAACGCAGCAACGAAGCACCCATGCACTACTGTCTAACACATGTGCAGGTGCACCTCTCGGACAAACGGAAGCTGCAGTGTCAAAATGCAGCTCAGTTACACATCTGTAATTGTTACTGTCACCTTTAATTCCTTAACACCGATGCAGATACAGTCTGGTATAAACAGTCTCCTACTTGTGGCTTAAGAATAAATTTCTTAAAAAAATTTCTAAAAGAAAAAAAAAATCAATGAAACTAAAAAAAATTTTGAAAAGACTAGAAATCATCAAACTAGTAGCAGGTCTAAAGGGAAACAAAAGAAAGCACAATGAAAAAACACAGCCATTGCAGACTACAAAAAGATAATGAATAGTATTATAAACAACCCTGCTCACAGATGTTCAGTAACTTAACGGAAATGCATGAATCCTTTAAAGCTCAAATTAGCCAAGTCCACTTGAGACAAAACAAAGTACATGTACCATCCATTAACTATTAAAAAAAAAAATTGAATCTGAAGTTGAAAACCTATCCAAATGAAATAGCCAAAGTCTCATTGGTAAGAAGAAATAACATCAAATAAATACAATATTTTCCCAAAAATAGGAAAGGAAGAAGCTTTGAGTTTAACATTATTCTCAAATCAAATAGGCCAAAGACATTATAAGAACAGAAAGTGTAACCAATATTCCACATGAACACAGAACAAAAAAACTGGAAGAAAACATTAAATCAAGCTCAGCAACATATACAAGGAAAGAAGGAACACATTGTGACCATGGAATGACAGGGTGGTTCATATCTAAACTCAGACAAGTTCTACCACACTAGCAATGTGTAGAAGAAATCTGATGGTCATAAACACACACACACACACACACACACACACACACACACACACACACACACACACACACACACACACACACACCCCTTCATTACTTTTGGGTTATTGTGACCAAGTACCTGACAGGAGGAAAATCTTTTGTGTTGGCTCATGGTTTCAAAGGAAGTAGACACATAGATCAACAGGACAGAGGACAGAGGTTGACCTGTACAAATATGGTCAACTGACTTTGTCAGAGGACGAAGGCAACTCAATGGAGATAGAATAGTCTTTTCAACAAAGGATGTGGGGACAAGTAAACATTCAAATTTAAAATTAAGCCCAAATCACACTTATATAAAATTAAAGCAGACTATAAATCTAATATAAGTCCCATATTATAAAACATATAGAAGAAACACAGGAGAAAATCTGTATGATCTGAGATTAAGCAAAGAGTTCTTAGATGTGATACCAAGAGCAAAATCCAGAGTAGAAAAACTAAGTAATTAGGTTTCATCAAAATAAAAACCACCGCCATGAAAGATGCCAGTCAAATAATGGAAAGACCCTGTAGAGGCTAAAACAGAACTAATCACACTTCTTACAAAGGATAATTTGCGAAGCACATTCCCAGGATTGCAATCACACTTAAAACCAACTGTAAAGTAATTTTCCGGGCTTACCCATTCGTCACCAGGACTCCAGTTGGAACCGAATCCCTATTGAGAACTTCCAGTGACCAGCGGTATAAGTTTTGAGATGACTTCTTATTTGTTAAGTCGTGTACTAAAATAATGCCTGAAATAATCAGGTAACACGATGTCAGTACCCATCAGTCCCTCTTACTTTACAGTCAACAAAGGCAAGTAAGTACAGATCATAAGTGGCTTAGCGATCTAGAATTCAACTATGGCAACACAAGCAGACACTGATTTCAAAATGTCCTTTACAAACACAAATAACTAACTAGAAAGTGTTGCCACTAATATACTAATATACCTTAAAATGTCTTTCTTTTTCCTTCCAAAGGCTTACAGAATGTCATGAAATATTCAGATTGCATTTTTACTCTTCATCCCGCAGCCCCGGAGTGCCTACTTCAGGCTTGGAACTGCTTATACAGGCACTTTACCAATAAAGAACATTATTTATTAACAGATTACATTATTCAAAAGTCACATTGCTTCTGGACTGGTAAAATACATTAAAATGGCTCACTTTAGTTTTTTATAACTGTTATTTTTCCTTAAAAAGACAAAAACAAAAACAAGCCGGAAGCGACAGCAGACAAAGTAGGTAATTATTATAATAAAATGGAGCTAAAAGAAAAACTTCAATGCCTGTTGGAATTTAGAACATCATCTTGAAATACACGAACCATAGACTTTCAAATTCTTTTTTAAGTTAAAACAATTTTTTAAGAATTTCATGAGTATAACATTTACATAATCTCACCGTTTCTGCCCTCCCCTCCAACTTTTCCTGTGTCCTCCTATTCCCTCTCATGTGCATGCCCCTTCTTCAGCCACTGCTGCATATATAGGCGCTTGCAATACAGCATGCAATACAGTGTGCGGAGTCTCCTGGTGTTGCTTGGGTGTGTACATGCTCAGGGCTGCGCACGTGAAGCTGAACAACCTATCAGCGAACCATCCCTGGAGAAGACTGGGTCTCTTTCAGCGGCCATTAATTGCCTTGTTGCTTTTCAGCTAGGGCTGGGGCCTTGTGAGATTTATTCCATCCACAGTGGCAAGTTACCTGATGTCACTGCGCAGGTCTTGTTCAGGTGAATATATTTTTGAGGTAGCAAGAATTTGCAGTCAAGTGTTCTGACAGTAAAATGTGAGAGGAATGTAGCAGAGTAAGATCTCACAGGGCAAAAGAACGAGAGACTCTCACGCACGCTAACTAGTAGATGGGTAATAAACACCTTTAATGTTATCTCTTGAAAATCTTTAGGGAAGGCTTTTGAGCGCTTAAGGGTGTTTGAACACCCTTTTAAAACTCTTTTCTTCATTTATGCTGAAGTGATGTTTTATAGAACATGAGCTAGAAAAGTTAAGACTATACTCTAGTGAGACTATATTCTAATTTAAGGAGCCAGAGACACTTCTTGGGCTTTCTGCTGAGACCAGCAGGCTAGGTGGTCAGAGTGGGGAGTAGGAGAGGGAACTTACTTCCAGGTATGTTTCATCTGGGGTGCTTACAGAGGCCGCGGAACTACTAAGGGGTCATGAGGAGGCAGTTAAAGGGAGGTGAGAGAGAATGGGCTGGTATTAAGGGTTAAAGAGAATACGGGGACAGGAAGGGCTAAGCTTGGGTTGGAGTGGAAGAGCAGGGTTGAGGTAGGAGTACGGAGAGGGATGACTATCACTAAAGACCTTTGGAAAGGATACATGGGTACCTACTACTGTTGAGCTTCTAAGATGGATATATATTACACACATATACCTAAGGAGTAAAACGAAGGGACCTTGTAACAAGGCGACGAGGCCCTGGCTAGACACCAGAGGCTAACAAGATAGAATGTGAAATACACATTTAAACCAAGAGTTGTAAGCGCATCAGGGCTCTCACAATAAGATTAGCCCGGCATGTCATGGCACTTCATATCAAACGATCAATACTTCTAGGCCACTAAGACAGGAGAAATGAAAATCTTTTACCATTTACAGAGTTGTAGAACACTGCTCGTGTGCTTTTCACACTGCTGGCACTGCCCACAGAGCCTCCAACATCCCATAGTTCTATATAGTAGGTCTTCTCTTCAGGGGTTCCTTCTTTGTAGTCATGAACCTAATAGATTGATTAAAATAATTATTAAAGCCACCGAACATTGTGGTGAGCGCCCTCTCCCAGTGTGGAGCAATGGCCTGCCTACCAGCATCCTGCTCGGACTGTGTCACCTCTGTCTGTCTTTGCACTTTCCTCTCTTTACTATTCCAACTCCCCCCATGCTTAACAAGAACATCTTTTTACAACTCCCCCCCTACTTCCCAGCACAGCACAGGTCCCACGACCCATCCTGACACTTTCCATCATGCTCCACCTCCCTCACCATGGCATCCATCTGACAAAACTCCAGTCTTGGCAATAGCCTCTTCTTCCTCTATTCTGAACCCAAAATGCAGCTTCCTGAATGCAGAGCTCAGAAAACTACATCCTGGCAGACTGAATTCAAGTATGCCCCGGAGCATCCTTTTATCAGTTCTGCTGCCCACTTTCCTTTCTCTGATAATAATTTCATACCTTCTTATTCCTTTTGAAATTTCCAGGATCTCTTTTCTGGACCAAATAATAATAAAAATAAAAAAAGAACTTCCTCCACCCGCTCTTTCTATCTCCCTGACTGAACGTCCATAGGATTACTTTCCTCCTGCTGTTACCTTGGGCTGCCTGGGCCTCTAGGGTTAAATTTGGCTTCTCTGTGCTGTAAATCCCCTTCCATTTCATCATGCAGAGATGCAGTTATACCAGTTATCCCCAATTTCCAGCACGGCATTTCCTCCTCTGCAGGACCATTCTCGGCAACATACAAATATGTCTTGTCTTCCCACTACTACCGGGCTGTTTCTCTGTTCATTTTCACAGAAAAGACCCCTCCAAAGTGATCTATCTCCAGCTCTATTTTGTCCTCACTTTTTTCACTGTAAATGTGTTTTTGAGAATACATGAGCAGCACATTTACAACATTTCCATCCTTCCCTCTCCTCCTCTGCAGTTCCTACTGTGTCCGCCCCGAACTCCTTCTCAAATTCATGACTTCAGTTCCATGCACACACACGCATGTGTGTGTGTGTGTGTGTGTGTACATACAGCCTACTGAGTCAGTTTACTGTTCTTGTATGCAGATTTGTTTAGAGTTGCCCCCTTGGGATTGCCTAGCCTAGTGGGGGTTCTCCCTTTCTTAGCAGTCATCCAGGGCTGGGACCTTGTCAAACTTCCTCCATCGACACTGGCACACCAACTGGTAGCATAATGTAGGTCTGATTTAGGTATAAATACTGTTGAGATTTCATGGGTGTAGTTTATGATTTTTTCATACATGTGTATATAGTAACTATTATTATTTGAGAGGCACAGACCATGATGTACGTGTGGCGGCCAGGGCACAACTTGTGCACGTCAGTTCTCTGCTTCTACAGGGTGGGTGCCAGTGATCAGACTCAGGTGGTCAGGCTCAGCAGAAAGCACCTTTATATGCTGTGCAATCTTATTGGCCCTCACATTCTCTTTTTCAAATATTTGTTTATTTTTATTTTACGTGCCTAAGTGTTTTGCCTCCATGTATGTATATGTGTCACGCACATTCCGGGTACCCACAGAGGTCGGAAGAGGGCATCAGATCCCCTGGAATCACAATCTCTTTACATCTTTCTTGATGACCTTTGCACAATCTGTTAAACTATTTCTGATCAAGATCACCAATTATTTCCACATCACGAATGCCAATAGCTGAGTGAGTTTTCACTCTATTCCGTCATTTATTCACCTCTGTGCTTTGCAGTGTTTCTTCACTTAGCTTCTGTGACACCCACTTTGGGGGTTCCTTCCATTCCACTGACTAGTCTTTTTCACTGTCACTTAGGCTCTTCTTACTTCTGTCATTTTTATTGTTGGGGCGCCCTACTAGTTCTTCTCTATCAATTCCTGCTCTTTGGACATTTCATCTACTCTTCTGATTGTAAATGTCTTCTGTGTGTTGTGAATCTACAATTTATACAAATCCTGGGAATTTTAGACTACTGTATTAACCGGGCTACCACCAGGAATTTTAGACTACCGTATTAACAGGGCTACCACCAGGAATGTCTAAAAAAGATATCCTGTCTTCTTCCCAACCATTCCTCTCCCAGCTTTCCCAGTCTTAATGGAAGGCAATCCTTTTGTTGAGATATCACAGCTGGGTGTGGTGGCGCACGCCTTTAATCCCAGCACTCAGGAGGCGGAGGCAGGCCGATTGTTGTGAGTTCAAGACCAGCCTGGTCTACAAAGTGAGTCCAGGACAGCCAAGGCTACACAGAGAGACCTTGCCTCAAAACACAAACAAACAAAACAAACAAACAAACAAACAACCAGAGAGAGAGAGAGAGAGAGAGAGAGAGAGAGAGAGAGAGAGAGAGAGAGAGATCACTGATATCTTCCCAATAACTTGGGTCAAAAACTTAGGAGTGACTGACTCCTTCCCAATTCCCCACCTAGTCCATCCACAAATTCTGTTCCTTTGATCTTAAAAATGTGCCCAGGCTTTAATCTGTCACCATCTCAATTCTTACCATTTAGGTCGATGCCTCTGTTTACTCCTTTGCCTGGATTGACTAACATATGGTTTCCCTACTAGAAGCATTCCCCACATAGTAGAGGGATTATCTTAAATCCAAATGAATTCATCTTTACCTTCTGCCCAAACCATCCAATGGCTTTCTCAGTCATAACCCCTTTCACGGCCTCTGTTTACCCCTCAGGACCTAGGCTTCATTGCCTGTTTAACTACTCAAATATTTACTGTTTAGGAACACATTCTGATATACAATAACCAAATATATGATGGTTCAAGGGTTGACACCAGACTTTTCGAAGGAACTTAAAAATAAATATATAGAGCCAGGTGAGTTGTACTTACTTGTAACCTCTAAAGATATTGAGGCCCTAAAGGTTTGTTTGTTTGTTTGTTTGTTTTTTGAGACAGGGTTTCTCTGTGTAGGCTTGGCTGTCCTGGACTCCCTTTGTAGATCACGCTGGCCTTGAACTCACAGTGACCCACCTGCCTCTGCCTCCCTAGTACTGGGATTAAAGGCGTGCATCATCATGCCCGGCCCGGCACTAAACATATTGATGTAGGAGGATTATGCATTTGAAGTCGGCCTTGTCTGGACTGTGGGACCGTTAGTCACCACACCTCAGTACTCTCTCCTTCCCCCAAATGAAAAATACACATGGCAAGCCAGCAGAACTAGGTTCTTAGGAGTGAGCCCTAGGCATCTAAATCTCCAAATGATTCTGCTGTAACTGGGCTGGAGATCTGCTGGTTCTACAGAAGGGAACTCTGCTGGTGGCAGGCTTATACACAATTGCCACGAACCAGCCCTCGTGTTGCCGAGCCTCTGATGCACTATGTATCTCTAAAACATCTACTGCCTTTAAAAGAAAAATGATGAAAAAGACAACGCAACTGTTAAAAAGATGTCATAAAATCCACTAACCCTCACATATTACGCTCCAAAAAGTGCTTTGTATTTTGCTGTATTCATTTGTTTAGCTCTAAAGCCTTTTGCCAGGAAACCAGGTTTTTTTTTTTTTTTTTTTTTTTTTTTTTTTTTTTTTTTTTTTTTTAAGATGGTTTCTCTGTGTGGCCCTGGCTGTCCTGGACTCGCTTTATAGACCACACAGGCCTCAAACTCACAGAGATCCACCAGCCTCTGCCTCCCTGGGTGCTGAGATGCGCCACTGCGCCTGGCTCAGGAAAACATTTAAATACATGTGTGGCACTCTCTAGATACTCACACTGACATTAAGAAGATAAAACAAAGACAACAAGATAGAAAATGATACGAGCAAGTTACAGACCCTGAACCTTCTTTTAGAGAATGGAAGTTAACATTGTACACTGCAACAAAAAGCACTGCTATTTTGCTACATGACGTAAGTGACTGACATCACGTGACTACGCCAAATCACCAAAGTAAAACAGGCTACCCTACATGATGTCTGTTAAGAACCCGTGGAAATACATGTCCTATTTTATAAAGACTCTAAGCAAAACTATTTAAATAGAAAGAAAGTGATCTGTTATGAACAAGCTTCGCCTCTTCCACAAACCCCTCCTGATCTTGCCCTTCTCTCACACGCAAGTCAGGGCATGTTACGTCTTCTTTCTACATGTTTCTATAACTCTCTACTTTGCTGTCATCTTACTGTCTGCACCGTCTTAGCCAACACCCAGCATCTCCTTTATCACACTCTGTGCCCGAGAGAGCAGGGGTCAAGTACTCTTCTTCTCCAAATCCCTAGAAAATAGTGCGACCCTTAAAACATGTTTGTCAAATTAATATATTTATATTATGTTATCCCTCAATGTTTTATTATATTTAGTTTACTTATAATTTTCTCTTTTTCTTAGGTAGAGCTATGAAATGAAGTAAATCAGAGTAAGAACTTTGTAAAAACAAAAACAAAAACCAAAAAACAAAACAGAGACTCCTGGGCCATCCCTGAAGCTTCTCAGACAGGATCAAACACCTGTATTTTTGTAGCCCTGCGATGCCTGCTGGCCAGCACACTCATACTCACAAGCCGCTGTGATGAGTCATCTATACTTTCCTCTACCAGGGAATACCTTCTCAATCCAAAGTTTTTCAAATTTCCTTCTAGAATTAGAAGAAAAGGTATTTTTTTTCCTTCCCAACTGGCTTAATTAATACTCAAAAAATGAATCCATATGCAATGAGTCCTAAGAATGGAAAGTACAGTTTACAAGAAAATTAACACTATACTAAGCAAGGCTCTTGACACAGTCTGTGGCATCGGCTACTACATTAAGAGTCTATTATACCTAACGGAAAGAAGAAGTTATTTGATTTGCTTTTGTTGTTTGTTTTTAAACTTAGATCAAGTCACCAAGGATCTGGGAGTTAAAGACAATCAGGGCTTCATGGCAATGTAGACTGGCTTTCTCAATAGGAAGCAGGAATATATTTGTGAATCATCGAATGGAGAACAGAAATCCTCCCCAGTTGGGCGTCCCTCTTACGTTCCTACTGAGCAACACACCTCAGTGACATATGGGCTCATTTCACTTCAGTATGTCAGTGGAACTTTTTTCCCCCTCTTCTATTCTTGTTCAATTAATTTTAAATAATAGCAAAGACAGTGCTGGAAGATGTTGGGTAGTACAGTCAGCCCTATGGTTCTCTCCAATTAGGGCAGCTCTCTCCACCCCTTAGTCTAGGAGGAGTGTATCAGCAAAGTCTTGCTTCATCAGACTTAGCCTTCTTGGTCCTCCAGTGTCAGTGGAACTTTTAAAAGGAAATAAAGTCCATAAAGATAATAATACACAGCGAAAAGGAAAAGACTCTAACAAGTTCAAATCAGTAAGTGCCTGTAGAGTTCCTTCTACAAAGAAAGGGACAGTAGGGAGACTTAGGAGAGAGTTGGAAGAAAAAGAGAGGCAGGAGAAACAGTAACTAAGAGATGCGACAAGCCAGGTGTGGTGGCGCACGCCTTTAAACCCGGCACTCAGGAGGCTGAGGCAGGTTGATCTCTGAGTTCGAGGCCAGCCTGGTCTACAAAGCAAGTCCAGAACAGCCAAGGCTACACGGAGAAACCCTGTCTTGAAGAAACCAACCAACCAACCAACCAACCAAAGAGATGCGACAGGTGTCCTGGGCATTTGAATTGATGTCATTGCTTTTTTGCTAGTGACTTCTCACTTGCCTTCAGTCAAGCAAGCCCTTCCCCTATACCCTACACCCATTCTCTCCTTTTAAAAAAAAATTCTAACCTTCATAAAAGACTGATTTAAACCTGTGCTGCCCAGTCACTCCATTTGGTTTTGCCACTAATATCACTCATCCAAAGGTTAGTGCTAACCTCACTAAAACCCAATGTGTTTTTCTTTTCCACCTCATATCTCAGGCATTTTCTAGCAAAGCCCAACCCCCCACGCCCTACCCCCTACCCGCTCAGGAGCTCGCTGCGTGTGCTCTGTAGTAGCTCATCCTTTTGCCTCCACTCTTCCTTGACCAATCTTTCTCTGACTCTCTTTGGAACTGCAACTCTTTAACCCCCCCCCCCCCCCCGCCACCCCAAAGTTTCCCTTTTTGCCTTTAATTCTTTTCTAACTGACGGGCTGTGTGGTTTAGGGCGACCTCTATACACATGACTGCACTTCCCAACGATCTCAAACGTTAGCGCCTCGTTACTAAAGGCTTCTGGTCAAGTTCAGTTAGATAGCCATGTTTAGAACTGAGTTTCTTATGATTTCCTTCTCTTTTTCTCTCCGCTGGAGCACCCGGGAGGAGGGGCAGGTCTGTCTATGCGGTAACCCAGGCTACCCCGGCAGCCCCTGGGAGGAGGGGCAGGTCTGTCTATTCGTAGCCCCATTTCCACATGCAGCTCACTTTTAAACTGCTACCACCTTGCTCCCTAGAGCCGTCCTGCCCTACCTCCCCCAGGGCGTGGCCAGGACTAACTGCTAGCTGCAGATACCTACTAAAGCTCATTCAGCCGCTGAGCTAATTTTTTCTTTTAATAAACTCAAATTGGTTGCCACGTGAAACTAGTTGTTACCAGATTACGCCCCATCAGAATGCTCGTTCCCTCTCGTTGTTCTGGAATAAGAGGCAGTAGCAGCGTGACTAAGAACCACTGGCTTCTGAGTCAGGCTGTCTGGACCTCAATTCCAATTCTGCCACCTGCTAGCAACATGATCTGGACAAAATCACATAGCACCTCTGTGCCTCCGGAGCTGAAGAGGGCCACCAACACCCACCTCACAGAGGCCTTGTGGGAAATCACTGAATTACTGTGTACATGGGGTCCTAGCCAGAGCAAGCACTAAAGAAGCATTAGCTGTGCTTACTATTGTCACTTTAAAGGCCACTATATCCAGACCTTATCCTTCCAAGTAAATCCACTTCATATCCCTAGCGAGGATAAAAACGATGCCCTTTTATTTTTCCCCAGTGCCTGCGCATTGTTTCGTTACCCAAACAGAAATTCAATAAGTATTGATTGCATGCAATGTACAAGTTGGAGAGTTAGAATCCCATTAAAGTGAACTAGAAATGACAAATCAATTTCCTTATTTATAATCTGTGAAAAGATTAGGCTCTAACACTGTGTTGTCATTATTAGGAGTAGCCATGTGCTCATCAGTCCATTAGCTTTAGGGTAACAAAGTCAGAAGCCAGGAGTGAAGAATACCACAAAATAAAACTCCCTACTCAACTCAGTTATGGGCCTCTGCACAGAATAAATGGATCCAGAATGTTCTAATTACTGAGTAAAGTCATTAACTTCAGGCAGGGCTTGAAACAGTCACATTATCATCTCTGTGAGCTCTATTTTTAGTTGGTTCTTACCATGTCTAAAATGAGCTTCAACAGGGCACCTGTGTCCAAAAGTTCTGTAGAGAAGGCACTCAGGTGTCCACGTCAGCACTAGAGATCTCTCCCTCGCAGGCTCCCTCACACAGACACCGTGGCTGTGCTCCCAAAGCTGCTTCAGAGGTCAGAGCTCCCCTGAGACACGCTTTAATCATTTTGCTATAGGGAAGAACCGCTCCTTTGGTTATAATAGTAGTGATTTGTGTTTCTATGACAACTGTAGATTATACTTTCAAAATGCCCCTTGTTTATGTTACCACTTCAGAAACACAGCCTTGTCGGGGAAGGCAGACAGAGCTCACCAGTGAGCAGCAGTACTAGCTAGGCCCCTTTCGGCCCCGCTGAGCTTCAAGAACGTAATGATCAGCTGGCCACATGGTCCCAACGAGCTCAGAGATCTTAGAACTATGTAGTGGACTAAAAACAAGATGAAATGAGACAAAACAAAACAGAACCTCTATGGCCCAGCATGCCTTTAAGGGAACTCTGAACTTGGTAATGCCCCCAAGCAAAGATTTCTCAGGGAACTGCTGTTTCTTGAGTAAGTCAGAGCTCTGGGAAGGAGCTGGTATGGCTGGTGTGCTCTCCAGGACTTGCACAAAAGCCCTGGCTGCAGAGATCAACAGGCCTCCTTCACATCGCGGGCCCTGCAGAGACAGACTGTTCTGGAATCTTTACTGCCAGTTGTATTGTTTTCCTCATTGAGAACACATGTGGGGCGGGGCTTTGTTGGGACTCTTTCATTCTTGTCCTCAAACTGCTTATTAGTCAACCTCAATTTTATCTCCTTCCTCTAAGAATTTCTACTTTTCCTCCTGGAGTCTTCTTACTCGGTGATTGCAACAAGCCTGTTCCCTCTTAGCCTCAGTTTTTGTATGAACAGTAACGATCTCTATCCAGAAGAAACAGCTTTGTGTGCCCTGTTAGATGCTGTTTAGTCTTGAATGCTCTATTTTTGTGTTGAAAAAATAGGAAATGCTTTGCTTATCCCCAAAGCGCCTCTCGGCTAATTACTTTACCACTACCTGAGAAACTCGTGCTCGTTGAACTCTGGAGTGTCATTTATATTCCTAACAGTTTTCCGTGAGCATTCAGGCTCGCCACTGACCACCTCTACATTCATCTGGAAACCTTACTCAGCATCCCATTTATCTCTAGTTAAAACGCCGTAGATATTTCATAAAATGCAGATTCCTGGGTACCACGTATATCTATCTCTAAATTAGAATATCTGGAGCAAGACCCATACACCAAATAAAGGACAGAATCTATCAGACTGATAATTAAAATAAAATGTGTCTATATCCTACTTACTAAGAGACACACCAGAAGGGCAGGACACGTGAAGTGTTAGGTGGAAAATGGAATTAGAGACACATACAGAAACACTAAGAATAATTAGTTTAAACCATTTCAGGATCGGAGAAGATAAACCTCACGACACAAAACATCACCAGACAGAAAAGGGACAGTACAGCAATAAAGCTTTAAATCTAGAGGCTTGTCAGACTGCCCAGTGTGCTTGCTGAACTGGTCTGAAAGCCTGAGTTCAAGTCCCAGAAATCCTTCAGGCAATTTAAACAATATCAAACTAGTATATAATCTTAAAACAGGCAGAATTAAACATCAACAACAAAAACAAAAAAACAAATTTCCATAAATAGTTTAGGATTATACCATATATTCCTTATAAACGATGAAGTGGATGAGGAAAAGCAATCCAGCGGGGACAAAAAAAAAAAAAGTTCAGTAACCTTGACCTAGTAAACAGAGCACCACACACAGCAATGGCAGCATCTTTCTGACTTATAGATAAAATACTTAACAAGTGATTAAGAAAACTGACAATAAAACAGGACAAGGAAGTCTCCATCAGCTTAGAAGGATGAAGGATAGAGAACATGTTCTCTGAGCACAATAAAAGTAACCTAGAAGCCGGGCAGTGGTGGCGCACGCCTTTAATCCCAGCACTCTGGGAGGCAGAGGCAGGTGGATTGCTGCGAGTTCGAGGCCAGCCTGGTCTACAAAGTGAGTCCAGGACAGCCAAGGCTACACAGAGAGACCTTGTCTCAAAAAACTAAAAAAAGAAAACAAAACAACAACAAAAAAACCAAGAAAGTAACCAACAACTAAAGGTCATCCACACTGTCAAATGTTTGGAAACTAAGACACACATTTCAAATAGCAAATGAGCCAAAGGAGAAACCACAGTGGAAACTAGACAGTGTACAGACTCCATGATAACAAGGCAGCTAAAGCTGTGGTAGACAGAAAACTCGGCGTCTCTGAGCTCTGTAAGAAGCCTGAAAGCAATCAACGAAGAAGCAACTACTCATTTCAAAGAGAAGCTTGAAAGAAAAGAGCAAATTAAACCCAAAGAGGTAGGGACAGCCCAGTGAAATGCAGGGCAAACACAGGGACTGGGAGGTTGCTCGGCTGGTTAAGTCCTTGGTGGGCGGGCACGAGGGCCTGAGCTCCCTTCTGCAGCACCCATGGTTTTAAAGGCTGGGTGTGGCAGCATCTGAGCATAATCTCAAAGCTGGGAAGGCAGTGACTGACAGGTGGGTGGAACCCCAGGGCTTGCCGGCCAGCCATCCTGGCCACTTCCTGAGCTCCAGGCCATTGAAGGACCCTATCTCAAAAGACAAGGTGGATGGTTCCTGAGGAATGACACTCCAAGTTGACTTCTGGTGTCTGCATGTACCCACACCCAACTGCACATACACACATGTGCACATATGCCCCACCTCCTCTTTTTGCATCTGAGGGCACTGCAAATATGTGTACATAGCTATAACATACAGGCAAAATGCCCATACCAAAAAAAAAAAAAAAAAAAAAAAGACTATGAGAGACAGAGTCAGAGACAGAAACACACAAAGACCTGCTGGGCTCTGGGTGGGGACAGGAATGAAGGGTGGGCTACGGATAAAAGAAGAGGCAGAAAATTGTGCAAAAGTTAGGTACCAGGTAATTTTCTTTTCTCATATAAATGACATAACTAGCCCTTGGGAGGTATATTGATTAGTTTAAGGCAACTCTTTAAGTAGAAAGGCAATTGATCCAGGATCTAAGTTTCTTTTTAATGTGCTGTGATCTTTCTCAGGAAGGGAGTTAGAAAAAGTTAAAAGGAATTTTTTTTTGTCTTGAATATGTTGCTGAGTCTCCCAAACCTAAACAAAATTGCTTTTGAATTCATCACTTAAAGCTGGTTTTCTTATGTAGTTAAGATTATAAGAGCATATTAAGCTGAAATGAGGGTCTGCAAACTCAAAGAAGTGCTATAAAAATATGTTGAGAGGAAGGAAAGAGAGAGGGAAAGAGAGAGAACATAACTAGCGAGAGAGGAAGAGAAAGGACAGGGCAGCTCTAGATGCTGGGAGTGAAGACGAGCCTTAAGCTTGACCTAGTGGGAAATAGCAGAGAGCTGCGAGGGTGGCGGGTGCCTGCAGTCACTGCTGGCCCAGGAAGAGGAGACTCCGTTTGCAGCTTGTACGGGACAGTATGAGTGGGTGAGGGGTAAGGACTACACGCCATTCCCACCCTGAGATGGTCAGGGAGGAAGTGGCTATGAAAACGCTGTCCGTAGAGCAGGGTGTCCTGCCAGGGACACTGGGAGGAGGGCTGCTGTAGAAGAGGCATTTATGAAATGGAACCGTCAGGCCTGCACCACAATCAGACTGCGGGGGAATCTATGATACTTAAGTGGCACAGAAATGCTAAGTTAGAAATTCTGAGCAGTGCTGAAATTGCTAAGTCCCTGGTAACAACGGAAACAAGTCAAAAGAAAGATACTTGCACAACATGCATACAGGGCTGCCATAAAGAGGTGTGTGGGTTTTTTTTTTTTTCCTTTTTCTTTCTTTCTTTCTTTTTTTTTTTTTTTAAAGAAAAATGTGGACATAGAACTGAAAAAATGGCTACTGGTTAAAAGCACTGGCTGCTCTTTCTGAGGACCTAGGTTCTACTTAGCACCCATATGACAGCTTACAACTAACTATCTGTAACTCCAGACCCAGGAGATGCAATATTTTCTTCTGGTCTCTGTAGGCACTGCACACACGGTACATAGGCACATATTTGGGCAAATACTGATGCACGTGAAAAAGAAATTCCAAAAAGATAACATTTTCCAAGAATTACAAATCATACAAGATATATTTCTGTAAAGTAGAATCTCAAGTAAAATCTTCACCTAACCATTAAAAAAAAGATAATCGAAAAGAAACTACAATGTGACTATGTGAAAAATAAGTCAATTAAAAGTAAAATCCACTGTGAAAAGATAAGATTTTGAAAAACTTGACATTTAAAAATGATTAGATATTTTGAGAAGTTAAAAATTGTATTACTCACCAGGCGTGGTGGCACATGCCTTTAATCCCAGCACTCGGGGGGTGGGGAAGTGGGGGGGTAGGGGAGGGGGGAAGACAGGCAGATCTCTGTGAGGTCGAGGCCAGCCTGGTCTACAAAGGCAGTCCAGGACAGCCAAGGCTAACACAGAAGAGACCCTGTTTCGAAAAACCAAAAACCAAAAAAACAAAAAACAAAAAACAAACAACAACAACAAAAAAAAAACCACAAACAAAACAAAACAAAACCCCACAACAAAAACAAAAACACATTGTCTTGTGGAACAGAAGAGAATAGCTGTTGATGTATCTTTTCTTCCTTGCTTGTTTCCACTTTCTTTTATGTTTATTTATTTACTGTCTGTATGTCTGTGGGCATGTTTGTGCCAGGGCATACATGTGGAGGCCAGTGTGAGTTAGTGGGAACTGAACCTGGGTCCTTAGCCTTGATGGCAAGGGCCTTGGCCTGCTGTGCTGCTCTAACCAGGCCCTGTCTTTGTTCTTAATGCAGTGGTGAGAAGCCACGCCAGCAGATGCCAGACTTGCCAGAATTAGACTTTAACACCCAACTCAGTGGGCAGTGCGCTGAATACCTAAATGTGACACAGAGCTGCTAACCCACACGAGGCTCTGGAAGCTTTTACCTCTACACCAAAGCCCAAGTTTGTAGTCTTAGAGTTACAGACTTTGGCAGAATTATTTATGAAGGATTAGCTGAATTCTCAAAATATAGAAATTAAAATAACAGCCTGTGCAATCAGACAGATGGGTTCACCCGCTGGTTGGCTTCCTGTGAGTTGAACCAACTTGGTTGTTCTTTACTTCCCCATGACTTAGTTTCTGTGCTTGTGATTCACAGTTCAAGAAAGATTAAATAGGAGTGACAGTAAAGCATTGGAGCACAGCAGGAGCTAAATCAATCCTAGTTATCACTGTTAATTTAATTGAGGCCTGTGCTTTAATCGCGTGCTTTGGAGGACTTCTGTGGAGAACGAAAAGGAGAAAGCATACTCTGATATCCACTGAGCAGCCCACAGTCCACGATGGATTTCCCAGCACTTGATGGCGGCACAGAAGATGGACGAGTGACGACTTCCCAACACCTGTGGACGATACAAGGTCTCTAGTCAGCTGGATCCACAACCCTGAATGGGACAGCTATACCACTTCCTCCAAGCCAGGGAATATCCCACAAACTTGTCTGAATTCTGTCAGTGATAGGACTCAGGATGTCACGACTCCATACTAAAAGGACTCTAGTGCTCCCACAGAGGCTTTAAAAAAGCAGCTAACCACTGGGCCCCATACTTGTTCTCTGGATGATGATGATGATGATGGTCTACTCTCTTTTCTTCATCATGGTCTTTTATTTTGAAGCAGTACTTCCTCTCATGCTGGATCTCTTGGGCTCAGGTAATCTTGTCCCTAACAGTAATCACTTCCTGAACACCTAGGTGGAGAGGAAAGGGATGAGCCCTCTATCTGCATCCTGGTGTGGAGTCACTCATTCACTTAACTGCATGTGGACTGTTCTTAGGAAATCAACTTTGTGTGCAATATTATACATGGACCTATTACTTGTGTTTACTTTTTATTATAGAAGCTATATTTCTAACAAGTGAAAAATGTAAGAAGGAAAAATCACCTTAGATCACTACTGCCAAGCATAGGGAGTTTTCTATCAGCATGTTGTAACTGTGGTCGCACACACAGTGTACTTAAAAGCAATAAAAACTGGCTGCGGCTCAGTGCCTGTCTTACAAACACAAGAACCTGAGTGGCATCCAGAGAAATGACACAGCAACCAGGCACAGAGGAGCATGCTTGTAATGCCAGTGCTGGGGAGGCGGAGACAGGCAACCCCTCATGTTTGCTGGTCTGACAGCCTTGAACAAGAGGCTCCAGGCCAAGGGAGACCTTGTCTTAAAAAGAAGGTTGGGGGTAGAGGCAGGTGAATGTCTATGAGTTCTAGGCCTGTCTGGTTTGCATAGTGAGTTCTAGGCCACCCTGGTCTACATAGCAAGTTCTACGGTAGCCAGGGCTACAAAGTGAGGCTATGTCTCAAACACTTCCACACCCTAAACAACAAAAACAAAACAAAACAACAACGCAAGGTGAAAGAGTTGGAGAGATAGTTCAGCCATTAAAATCAAGAATTTGTTGTTCTTGCAGAAAACTAGTAATTAAAAATAAAACCCACAATGATACACATTATGATCATCTTTGCAACTCAGTTTTCTTACTGTTCTTATGAATTTTCTACTGATGTGTTCTGCCTATTTAACTAATAAAGGATTTTAGTGTTATTAACTTCTATGACGGCTTGTGTCATACTGTGGTATTGAGTAATGAATTCAAGTTCTTGCACATGCTTGGCAAGTACTCTAACATGAAGAAACATCCCAGCCCTGTATGACCTCTTTACATATTAAATGATATTAAACACCTCACGTAATTGAAGTAAGCATCCATTAGCAATGTTTCCATTATATTCTTTTAGATATAGACTTTAAAATTTCAGGGCATTCAATCAGTCTTGTCATCACACTTACTGCACAGTGTCTGTCATCCATGTCTTTAGAGTATATTGTTGATTTTTGAGTTTATATATAGGTTTATGTTGGAGATGGATCCAGGGATTTAGTTCTCAGCTTGACACATGTTTGAGCCCAAAGCAGGCTTAACTGTGTCAGGACAAACATCTCTGTTGCTAACAGTCTATAAGCATTTGTGCTTATACCCACAAATAAGTAGTCTCCACCCCTCTGTCAAGGAAACTTCACTTGGAGACAGAAACTACTCCAGAAAACCACAACCAATCAAAATGCAGAGATGTGGAGCCTCATCCCACTGGCAACATCTACAAAACATTCCTGCAACTGAGGCTCAGGGAGCACATTACAGAAGAGGACGAGGAAAGACCTGTAAGAGCCGGAGGATCCGGGAGTTCGCTGTGTCCTAGTGATTAGCTACCAAAAGCTACACCCATGAAGTCTTAACCCACATCACTGCCCAATCATGTGCTGAACAAGAATGACACCAGTGAGCAAACACACCACACTGGATAGGGAAAATCCCATGGGGCCTCAGTCCTACAGAGAACTACAGGCGACTGAGTAAAGGCAGGAGTGGGACAGGTGGTCCTCCCCAAGGAAGAACATAGCAGTTGGCTGTCCAGTGCCAAGCAGTCAGTCTTGGAAACATAGATACAAGTAGCATTATACGCACTTCATAGGCCGTACTTAAGAAGAATACATACGTATATGCAAATACACATATGCATGTAGCAACAGTTAATGAAAACAGAGGCCGTGAATTTGAAGGAAAGGGCGAGCATATTCAAAGATTTGGAGGAAAGAAAGGGTAGGGAGAAACAATCTAATTGAATTATGATGTCAAAATAAACACGATTTAAAAAAAAGAATAAAGGGTGAAATGTTAAAAAAAAAATTGGGGAAGTTAAGACTGTTTTAGAATTAAATAGTGTTCTCTCTACTTCCAAGCATCCAGAAGAATGTCTCTTTAGAGTACAAAAGGTCCTTTCCAGAAAAACCCATCTATAAAACGCATGGCTAGTGTGCCTTCACGTTCTTGAGAGCTGGAAACGGGCAAGAAAAGGATGATGAGATGGGAGAGGTAAATAAAGACTTCAATAATAGTCATAAAATGTTCAAGGCGTAAATAAGATTTTAACACTACAATTAAAACTGTGCTCGGCCCTTATCAAATTTCTTTATTCTGTACATCTCAAAACTGAACAGGTATTCAACTATTAGATGTGAACAAGGAAGTTAAAAAGGAAACAGTCACTACCATATATTGTCTCCTCGCATGACACAGCTCACAACACTGGGTTTGAACCAGTTCGCCTCAGTTTTATCATCTGTAGAATGGAGTTAAAAGCCTGATTTTAGAATTAAAGGAGTTACTACACGCCAGTGTATTCTTAGTGTACACTCGACTTAGTGAACAAAGTTTCCTGAAGGCGCGATCTTACCCACATCTCTATGTCCAACAAGAGCAATAAAGGAACTGACAATATACGCTCGTCTGGGGTCGCCTAGGAGACCGACGTAATGAAAAGCAAAGGCAGAGAAAAGACCCAGGCTCAGCGCCCCCCACCTCCCGCCACGCCACGTCGTCAAAAGGAGCAAAGTCCTCTGGGAAGTGTAGTCTTAAGGGCTTGAAAGGGACTTCACGCATGGACCCACGAGCTAGGCAGTTGCGGGTGAAACAGCGAAGAGTGGGCAGTATCGAGTAGCTCGGGTGTATCAGGAATCCCAGACGTGGGTTAAGCGGCTCACCTGAGTCTCCCAACACCAGAACCTTCACCCGATCCAAGGACGCCATCTTGCCACGGTCTCCTTAAGGTTAACGCCCTTTCCTGGATTCTCAGCCAATGAGAGCAGGGTTTGGGGGCAGGTCCTACCATCTCATTGGTCGGCAAGAGTGACTGGTTTGATTGAAAGCTTCGCTGTGTGGATTAACGGGTGGTTTCCAAACTGGTCGCAGGAATTAGGCGTTTGTCGGTGTCTGGCAAGTGGCGTGGGCTGGCTGAAGCCGGTAGTTGAGTTGCTGAGGGCGGCTGTAGTGGGAGTGTTCGAGCATCCGCGTGGGTAAACCTTATTCCTTGATCCTTGCTCCCGGTTTCTGACCCGGTGTGGTATTTCATGGTTTCTCCCGTCCGCCCCTTCCTTGTCTAGTCTCTTTTCCTCTTCTTAGTCTTCCAAAGAACCGTTGCCCCGGAGCGGCCCGTGTGCGACCTCGGGTAGGACGGGCTTGGCGGCGTCGAGTGTGGCCCGGGAGCCCCCTGGGCGCGTCTGAGGGACTGTGGGGTCTGAACACTTTGAGCCCAGCTGGTAGAGGGCACCTGGGTCCGGAGCGTCCTCCGTCGTGGGGCCCCTTGAAGAACGAAGGGATGGAGAGTTCGTAAAATACAGTAACAGGAAACTGCGGAGGTTGTGTAGAGTCCGAGTCCTAACAGAACTTGGGAAGCACTAATTTGAAATAGTCTAACTAGCTGGGCTTCCTGCCCCCACTTTGTTCCTTTATCCCTCACTCTTTATCCAATATAGTCTGGGTTTTTTTGTTTTTTTTGTTTGTTTTGTTTGTTGTTGTTTTGTTTTGTTTTTTCTTTCGAGACAGGGTTTCTCTGTGTAGCCTTGGCTGTCCTGGACTCGCTTTGTAGACCAGGCTGGCCTCGAACTCACAGCGATCCGCCTGCCTCTGCCTCCCGAGTGCTGGGATTAAAGGCGTGCGCCACCACCACGCCCGGCTTAGTCTGTTTTGTTTTGTTTTTTTGTTTTTGTTTTTGTTTTTTTAAATCCCAAGTTTAATCTAGTAACTCCTTGTTTAAAGCAATTACAAGTTAAAAAAAAAAAAAAAAGGGATGGCTTATAGCTGCCATTGGAATGCAAGTGTGAAACAAGTGAATTGTGTGACTGCTGGCGGGATGGCAGTGCTACAAGAACACGTGCCCAGAAGATGTACTGCAGGTACTTGAGTAGCTTGTGCTAGGCGCTGGCACTGGTGAGCAAGTCCCTGGTCTTAAGAGATAGAGGTAGAAACCGTACAACATATGAGGGAACGTGAAGTAGAGCATTATTAGATGCTACTGTTGGGAGTTTGGGAAGGCCAGGAAACTTTACCCAAGGCAAAGAAGAACGTTAGGAACAAGATTTGTGGGCGGAGGGGAACGAACAGTATGTGGTGAGGCTGGCTGTGCTAAGAGCAGAGTGATTTAACTTTGTTTCTCCTAACTCTACACCTGGGGCCGCAGTCATCCTTAACTGTTCGTACAATTAGAACATGGGTCTGCCTGGCTAGGCTGAAGTTGGAAGGTGCCTGATTAGTGAAGAGAGAAAGAAAATGAAGGTAGCGAGCAATCACACCAAGAAGCCTCCATAGACCAGAGACGTTCCTTTCTTTAATGTCAGCTTAGCTACAGAAACTAGCTAATGAAGGAATGCGGCCTCACTTTTTCCACTTATTTCCAATTTTCAAGAGGAGTGGGAAGTTGAGATTTTTAGGCACCTAAGCTTTTGAAATGTTGACAACTGATTTATAAAGTGTTCAGAGCACTCTGTATGGGCTGCCAATTGCAGAACTTGAGCTAAGTAGCTTTAAGAAATGCAGCGATTGACTGATCCTGATTCATCCTGATGGGGAAGTGGTGAAGGAGCGAAGGCCCTGGTGAGGAAGGACGGTTTAACATTTGAGATTTTTGGACTAGCTAGCCTACCTGGGCGCCAGTGGATTTTTGTTTTGTTTTGTTTTATTTTGTTTTTAAATACAGCTGCCTTGTGTGTCTTCAAAGGAATATGGTATTTCATCAAAGACAGGCTTCCAAAAGCCCCTGCCTTGAGTCTGTAAGACTTAGTCCTCTTCAGATGCTGCCTTTTTCTCGTGCACTTTTCCTTCTTACAATGGCTCAAAGCAGTTGCTTGTGATTTTTCCGCAAGGATATTGTTGGAACCTTTTGATTTCATTTCTGTAATATTTTTCGTTTATCTTGTCCTTGCAATTCCTCCCTTCCTAAGCTTAGGTTTTATAACTACACCTCCTGATAGAACCGCGGTGCTACCACCTTCATATCGGCTCCTTGGCATAAACATCAGTTAGATGGGGGTTTGTTCTGAAGGCCAGTACTTGAGTTGGACTCATACGCCGGCCCAAAAGCAGAATGTGTTATGTTCATTATCTGATTTAATTTATACACTAACTGTGTGAGAAAGGCACTTTAATCATTTTATATGTGGAGAAAAATAACAATAGCTCTCAGTAAGAGTGTGTTATAGATTTAACATGATTAGTGTGTCCTCATGCCTCCTAATTCCACTCCCCTTGATCCATTATAGCTGAAGTTCGCTGCTGAAGATGGCTGACCCCGATGTCCTGACTGAGGTCCCAGCAGCACTGAAGCGGTTAGCCAAGTATGTCATCCGGGGCTTTTATGGCATTGAGCACGTGTTGGCCTTGGACATCTTGATCCGGAACCCCTGTGTGAAAGAGGAGGACATGCTGGAGCTGCTTAAGTTTGACCGGAAGCAACTTCGGTCCGTTTTGAATAATTTAAAGGGAGACAAGTTCATCAAATGCAGAATGAGGGTAGAGACTGCGGCCGACGGGAAGACCACACGCCACAACTACTACTTCATCAACTACCGCACTCTTGTTAACGTCGTAAAATACAAGCTGGACCACATGAGGAGGAGGATTGAAACCGATGAGAGAAATTCCACCAACCGGGCCTCCTTCAAATGTCCCGTCTGTTGCAGTACTTTCACTGACCTGGAAGCTAATCAGCTGTTTGACCCCATGACAGGTGAGACCTACCCAGTTTATGAATCAAGTGAAATAAGATGTGGACTCTTCTCTCTCTCTCTCTCTCTCTCTCTCTCTCTCTCTCTCTCTCTCCAGTTATTCTAAATTGCAAGCCAATCACAGACTGACATACGGCTTTGAGAAGTGTTGCGTTGCGTCTTCCTTCACAGGCAAGTGTGCTTATCCACGGGACTTTCCTACGAACAGCTCTCCTAAATCCCCTCCCCAGCCTTATTTACTGCTGCAGCCTAATCCCAGGGATTGATTTCTCTACCACTTTGAGGCTACTCTGACTTTCTGGTGACCTCACTCTTCAGCAAATTATCCCAGTGTCTGTCTGTGTCAATCACGGGCAGATAAGCTTATGAGCATATACCATAATATGCTGAAGAGCTTGGCTGGTGGGCGGACGTTGTGCCAATAGGGGTGTGTAAGTAGGACATGTGATCTGCATTTGGGAAAGGTCTCTAGAAGGACAAGCTGAGACCTGAAAGATTATATGACAATTAGCCAGACCAAATAAGAGGGGAGCCCTTTAAATTTAACAAATGGATCAATAATTTAGGTGGGTTAATGGAAGAGAATTCCCCCCCCCCCCAACACACACACAGGGTTTCTCTGTGTAGCCTTGGCTGTCCTGGATTCACTTTGTAGACCAGGCTGGCCTCGAACTCACAGAGATCCACCTGCCTCTGCCTCCCGAGTGCTGGGATTAAAGGCGTGCGCCACCACGCCGGCTGGAAGAGAAATCTTAACAGCATATGATTTGCCTCATTTAATCACATACTTTAGTTTTAAGAATTTTCAATGAACTGTTTTCCTAAAATACAGTATAGCCGTCATTAACATGGGAAACATTGGTGTGTTAGGTTAAATGCTTAATTTTAAACTAAGCATGAGAGAAGTTTTGTCAAATGCTTGGTGAAACAGTTTTGTCTTGTTGCTTTGCACTAAACCTATTTTACTTAGCAGAGGCTTTTAGGTTTTGGCTGTTCCTGGTTTTCTGAGGCAAGATCTCCTTGTATAGCTCAGACTGGAACTCAGTATGTTCACCTTGACCTTGTATTGATCCTTCCGCTTCAGTCTCCAGAGTGCTCTGATCATAGACCACCTGCACCTCCCTGCCTTGTGCATTACTTTTCTTACTGTGATAAAGCAGCATGCCCCAAACTGACTACAGAGGAAAGGGGTTGTTTTGGTTTACAGTTCCGTGCTGGAGAAGGCGTGAGCAGTGAGCTAAGATGTTATGTCTTCATTAACATGCAGGAAGCAGGGGGAGCCAGCGGAATGTGGGCTGATGTTCTGAACACTGGAAGACTGGTCCCAGTGACATACTTCCCCTGGCAAGGTTCCACCTCTTAAAGGTGACTTTGACCTCCCTTTTTTTTTCTTCTTCTTTTTTTCTTTTTCTTTTGGTTTTTCGAGACTGGATTTCTCTGTGTAGCCTTGACTGTCCTGGACTCACTTTATAGACCAGGCTGGCCTCGAACTCACAGCAGTATGTGGGCTGATGTTATGAACACTGGAAGACTGGCCCCAGTGACATGCTTCCTCTGGCAAAGATCCACCTCTTAAAGGTTACTTCCCAAATAGTACCATCAGCAAGAAATCAAATATTCAAATACTTGAGCCCATCGGAGACATTTCTCATTCAAAAGCCCACATCTAACTAGGAGGAATCTTATTTGTTTATTTATCTATTGTTTTTCAGGACAGAGTCTACCCTGTAGCCAAAGGCTACCAGGAGCTGACTGTGTTACTCAGGCTGACCTTGAACTCCTTTTTCTTTCTTTTTTTTTCTTGTTTTTCAAGACTGGGTCTCTCTGTGTAGCCTTGACTGTCCTGGACTCGCTTTGTAGACCAAGACCAGGCTGGCCTTGAACTCACAGCTATCCGCCTGCCTTTGCCTCCCTAGTGCTTGGATTAAAGGCATATGCCACCACACCCGGCCTCTGACCTTGAACTCTTGATAAGCGTGCCTCAGGCTCCCAATACTGGGATTATAGGTGTCAGGTATCATGCTTGGCTGTGAAATTGTGACCATAAGAACAATCTTAGTTACCATGTTGGGTGTAAGCATTGTTTGACTATAACAGAGGGATTTCTAGAATTTATCTGGGGCTCTTTCAAAATAGACTAGCTAAGTCTTAGGGGTTTTTGTCATTTACTCTAACTGGTTTCTTAAAGAATCTTGGGTTCTGGTTTTGTGGAGGTTTTGTTCATATTACAGTGGTCTTGTCTTTGTCATACTCGATGGCAGTGAAATCTGTTATCTAGTTAGTTCCTCAGAAAGACAATCTGTAGTAGGGTGCTTCTACATTTATTCATCATTTGAGACCTATTTAATTTCATGGTTAATGTGAACAAAGCTAGTTGTCATCAACAGATAGCCTTTGGAAACAGAAGCTGCTGTGGTTCACAAGGAGAGCTAGTTATTAGGATCAATCAGTGAGATGAGAGAGGGTAAAGGCATGAAAAGATTTTTTTTTCCTAAAAGGAAACTAAAGCTGAAGCGAGTGTGTTGTAGCCGGTATGTACTTTCAGTACAAGGTTGATAATCCACACGAGTGTGGGAAGAGGGGTGTAGGAGAGAAAAAAGCCACTTAGCTGTTGCTGCCTCCCAGGACAGGGCACTCAGAAGCCTGTAGGGAAGCTCAATTGGTGGGTTTTTGCTCATAGTGCAACCTGGCTTAGCATAGCTGGAAACCTGTAATCAATTAAGCACTCTTGTTCTTGAATGTGCGTGCCATCTGGTGCTAATGTGGCGTTTATGGACAGATGTGCTGATTGGTTGGTATTAGGCCCCATTCTACATGTTAATTCACAGATAATAAAAATTCTTAAACTGCTAAGATCTTGATATTTTTCTTTATCTGTATGTCCTCTTTAGAGCTTTTTGTGGCTCCTCCCACCTTTGCTTCCATCCTGTTTTGCTTAGTTTTCTCTCCTTTTGGAGAGAAATTATAGAGAAATCATTATGGAAAAGAATAGGAAGTAGACACACATGAAGCAACTATGTATGCACTATTTGAATTTACACACAGTAGGTTCCATTCTAACCTTGGTCCTCTGCACACCTCAAATGTATCCTGTTTTCGTTTGATTCTGGAGATTAATGATGTCCCTGGTCTGATGATGGAGATAGCTGGAGGGCGACTTTTACTTGATTGCTTGGTTTTTGAGAAAGGCACTCAGGTAGCCCAGGCTGGCTTTGAACTTGCTATGTAGCTGAGGATGACCTTGGATTCCTGATCCTTCTGCCTCTGCGTTCTAGGTTAGCTGTTCTCCATCTTCCTAAGGCTGCAACCCTTTAATGCAGTTCCTCGTGCTGTGGTGACCCCCAGCCATAAAATTAATTTCATTGCTATTTTATAACTGCAATTTTGTGACTGTTATAAATCATAATATAAGTATCTGGTATTCAGGATATCTGGTTTGCTACCCCTGTAGGGGTTGTGACCCACAAGTTGAGAACCACTGTTTTAGGCATTAGGCGTATCGACCTGTGTCATTAGCTAGCTAAGTGATGGACACGGTGAGTTTCTATTTCTGTTTCTTCTTCAGCACTTCTTAGGTTGAATTGTGGTTTATTTTAGCCATCTGCGAATATTCAGGAATTGGGTTTGGAGCCTGCCATACTTTGCTACTTTTGATAAAAAGTTTTTAACTCAAATGGTATGGGCAACTCTTTGCCAGTGAACAAAAGGACGTAACTCCTAGAAGAATCCCCAGGAGCATGGGGGGTTCTGGGCTCGATGTGGGCAATGATTATTTTATTGTCATCGCATGTATAGGCCAGTGATTTCCTACTCCAGTCCAGTTTTTCTCTACCCTGCTCTTTTTCCTACAGGTTGGTAGATTTTCTCCATTATTGCCGTTTGTGTTTTGTCTTTGGTCTTCCTGGGTCCAACTGTAGATATTTGGTAAATGTAGATCCTTTTTTCTAAAATTTCATTTGGAGTAGCTTTCAGTGTGGCCAACATTTAACAAGCAACACAACTTGGTCATCTGCATGGTTCATGTTTGAGAACTGTGTAATGTAGTTGAAAAAAAAAAACCCTAAAGATGCTTTAAGTAAATCTATGATTTTGTATTGGACAGCGTTCATAGTTAGCATATGGCTAGTGGGTGCAGTCTTGGTAGTCTTTGCCCACCAGTTCTGGGTTTCAGAAGTTTAATCAGACAAAAATAGCTGTTTTGGTTCCAGAAATATGGGGAGGTTATATAATTAAAACAGACATGACATGAAAGCCCTCAGACAGTAGAATAGCATCTTTTGGTTCCTAAGTGCATGTTTCTGACTTAGCAAGCTTTCTAACAATGTAAATAGACTTAGTATTTCCATCCTAACACTCTCAGCCACATGTGAGGTAGTTAATGGCACTTCTGAGTTAAGTTTAGCAACGTGTGTTATTCTTTTTTTATGTTAGGGTTAGATGAAATGGAAATAGCTTTTTGTTTTCCATTATAGTTTAAAAATATGCATCCATAATTTCAGAAAGAAATTGAAGAAGACAAAAAGAAATCACTAAAGCCACTGGCCTTTTTATTGTTACCTATATTTATAATTGTAGCCTAGGATATTGTTGGTCTCTTGGTTCCTTAATATACCAAATTCTTCTTTTTATAGTGTTCAGGATATAGTTAATAGGTCTCATTTTCCCTGCCATAGCATGAGTTCTTTGTTTTTTTCCCCTCTGTTGTCAATAAGGTGCTTTGTATTCCTTTGTATATATTGCTTAAATTTTTCTCCATAAGGTTATTGCCAAAAAAATGTAGTTTTGTGGCTTCTATAAATGCATATGTGGCACTGTAGTTCTATTGTAAGTGGAATAAAATTCTCAAATGTTGGAATTAGAAATGTGTTGGAAGCCTTTACTACTGATTACACAGAGACCACAAAAACCCATTTTAAATATACTTTGAGTTAGAAGTAATTAGAAATTCTTAAAGGGATACATGTCTTTATTAAGATTTTAACATCAACATTTAGAGATGATGTAGTTAACTCATTATATGGTGTGTGTATGGGTGCCACACATACATGCCTATGTTGTACTGCTGGATTTGGAAGACCTGCAAAGTAATATCCTAAGTCTAGGATGTAAAGATTGTAGAATGTTCTACACAAAATATGAGGGAGGCGTGTGGTAGCCTTTATGCTTATTTTCTGTGGCACCCTGGAACAGATAAAGTCAATTTTAGGATTAACATAAAGAAATACTTACAAGCTAAATAAAATCTCTAGTTAAATAACTCAAAAATAGCCAACAGTAAGTGAGCACAGTGGTTCACACCTGTAACGCCAGCACTCAGAAGGCCAAGATAGGATGATTGCTGCAAGGTCAAGGCTAGCCTGAGCTAGTAAGTTCCAGCCATCCTAGGCTAAAGAATGAGATTCTGTCTCAAAGTCAGCAATGGTGATATGCCAGTAAACCTGACATCTAAACTATTAGGGTCTGGCATTTGTGAAACTTCTGATGTGTTAGTGTCTGCCTTGCTAGGACAGGGCACTTTTTTCTGTTTCCATCTCTTAAAGCTTGGAACAGCAGATCGATGTCTTGAGTTTGCTGTTTTGTTTGTGATGTGTTTGCTGTTCCCAACATGCTCAAAGCACAAATTCAGAAAAAATCTAGGATTGTTTGCTCAATTGCTGAGTCCTCAGTCTTAAACATGGTGCCCAAGAGGCATTAATTAGAAAGTTATGTCCAAAAGCTACAGATTGGAAGAATGAGAGGAATGGATGAGCATTTGCTGCTCAAGTATGAGGACTTGAGTTCAAATCCCAGGTACCACGTGAAAGCGCTCACAGGCCAGCTAGCCTACTCAAAACAGCAAATTTCAGTTCACTGAGAGCCAGCGCCGCAGGGGAGTAAGGCAGTGATAGAGAAGAGTATCCGGTGATTTTTCTCCCTGTGGACATGCGTGTGTGCCCTGTTCACACATGTGCCTGCACCACATACATCAGAAGCACACACACAAGTTATGGAAATACAGTAAACAGCAGTATCTCCCAAACCTTTAGATTCTTTAATTTTAAAATTCCAAAGCCATTGCCCCAGCCCCGACCTCTGTTGCTTTTGGTCTTTTGTTGTTTGCTTTGAGACAGAGTCTCACTACGTGGCCTTGGCTGGCCTGGAACTTGCTATGTAGACCAGGCTTGCCTCTGCTTCTTGAGAGCTGAGATTTGAATCATGCGAATCCACACCTGGTTTTTGACCTCGTCAGCTTGAGAGCTCTCTTAGACCTTATTTTGGAATGTTGACATAAGTACTAACGTTCATGTGAAAAGTTGCTCTTTGGTTTTGATTCTGGTGTGATATTCAGTTGATTATTGTCTTTCAAATATGTCAAAACCTCAGATGTTCTGCCTGCCTACTGCATTTTGAGATGAATTTGATTGAAACCTAATTTAACAATGTATCACAAGCTTTCATAGGCATCTAAGTACTGTGGTTCACATTGTCATTTTTTTTTTAATTCCTCCTCCAGGCATGCTACATTTCCCTTCCTCTTTATAATGAGTTCCAGAACCTAGGAATAATTGATGGTTAGATTGGCTAAGTGTCCGTCTGCGGGAGGGCAGAAGCCAGCTTCCTAGATGAATGCAGTTTAGCGGTGGGGATTGTATTTGTGTATTGTCAGTACATTTAAGATCTCGGTTTCAAAAATGCTAAACCTATCTCCTGTTGCTCTTTTATATACACATTTTTGGAGCACTGTACAATGAATCATTAGGGGTCAATTAATTTATTTTTATGATAGGTACAATGATTATGAAATATATAACTATGTTGCTTTCACATATATAAGATAATAGTAATTACTTTTCATCTGTTTTTCCCATGGCCAGTTTAACCGAAGCCATTGGTGTTAGGAAAGTAGTTTGAAAATGGACAGAATAAAAGGTGACTTTGATGTTTCAATGTTTGACTTACTATTTTGATATATGTATCCCCCTAGGTGAACTCTTAAATGGAAGGCTTGTAGTGATGGTAAGTGCGTTGAGGAAGTAGGTAGTAGCTAACGACTCTCACAGAGTGAGTACGTTAGGTCGTGGAAACTGTCTTCAGAACGCTCTCAAACGTCTGTACTCAGAAAATGCCATACTTCACAGAGTTTACAAGGTCTTTCAGTTGGGACTGTTTGTATCCCTGTCCCACAGTCACAGCAGCTAGCGTATTTGTATCTTGTGAGCAGTGAGGATGCCTTTCCTTGCCTTTTTGCAGAAGCCATCCTCGCTGCCCAGATACCTGCGGGCCTTCCTGTCCTTTTTACTTCTTGACATTTCCATCCATACCTTAGGGTATCACAGATGACTCCCTTGAATTCTTTGTATTAGAAATGAAATAATATCCCGTTTCCTTTGCTGTTTTTTTCTCGCTCTTCCTTTCTTTCCTTTTTTTCATAATACCAATCTATACTTGATGTTATTTATTTATGTGTGTATGTATGTAATCTTGACTGTCTGCCAGTAGAATATGACTGCCAGGAAAATAGCTCAGAATAGAATTGGTTGGACGTAGGAAACATGATGTAGAAACGCCATGGGGACATCAGACCTACTGTTTCTGGTTACAGCTTCTGTGTAGTAATCACGTGATTGTCCTGTCCCCTGTCCAGCTGTGAGGATGTGAGCTGCCCAGTGACTCACTGCAGCATTGCACTCTCTCAGAGCAGCTGGATCTATTTTGATTTTTAATTTGTTGTTGGTGGTGGTGTTTGTTTGTTTTTGAGACAGGGTTTCTCTGTGTATCCTTGGCTGTCCTGGACTCACTTTGTAGACCAGGCTGACTTCGAACTCACAGAGATCCACCTGCCTCTGCCTCCTGAGTGCTGGATTACAGGAAAGTGGCTAAATGCTATCCCAGTCTGTTGGACACTTCTGATAGATGTTTGATAGTGATTCTGGGGCAGATGGCATCTGTCTGTAGTTGGAGGAAGAGAAGCATGTCATCTTCAATGGTCAGCTGTCTGGAGATTTGATCCTCCCTGTCTTCTACCTGTACATCCCATCATTTGACACCTCTGTCCCCTTTCCTTAATTACAAATATCCCAGCACTTCATTGTCAAAGGGAGGCGGGTAAACAGCCTTTTCACTTTGGCTATGTTTGTGCTTAATGTTTTCTTGGCTGAATACTCACTTAATGGGTAGATAGCTTTAGTTAAAATGAATAGCGTGTGAGAGGCAGGCAAGGTGCAGGCCTTCCAGCGTGATACTCTGCACTTATATTTTCTTGATCCTTGACTTGTTGACCTTTTTGGCTGTTTTTCTTTAACCCCTTTGTCCCAAGTCCTTATCTCCCACTGTCTCCATTTTGAATTTAGTTTTGTTTTGTTTCTTATATTTGGAAAGTTAATGGTCCAGAAGTCTCTCTTTCCTTCCGCACTCCCTTTGACGTGTAGCGTGCCTTCACTACAGAGCTAGGGCACTGCTGCACTACCAAATAGATGGCTGTGAAATTGTTCTCAAGAGTCTGTTGGTAAAAGTCTCTTTTCCTCCCTACTTCAAATGCTTATTTGCAACTGGATTTACTTTGATCCTTCTAGCAAACGTAATAGGTTAATGGTCAGCTAAATAAATGCCAGCCATGTGATGGGCACCTAATGCTTGTTAAATCCTTTGATACAATTTCTTCCTTTTTCTATTCCTTCCTAAGAAGAGAAGACTTAGTATCTACATGGGAAAAGTTTGTTGGATTAGAGCTGTTAGACATAATACGTTGGAGAAGGGATGCTCAGTTCAGGATGGCAGAGTTTAGTCTTTTGAATTGAGAGATTTGTGCTTTGAATCTGGGTTTAGTGGTTTTCATCTTGGAGATGTAATCCAGTAAACTCAGCATCTCTAAACCTTTATTCCCAGACATGTCAGACTTGGGCAGTGTTATTGTGTAGACTTGCCTCTGATGAACACATGGGGTATTTATGAAGTAGCTTCTTCTTTAATAGTTTGTGAGAATAAATAGCTCCTTTCCTTGTTAATCCCATTCTTGACAAGCTGCACACAGAATCAGTGAAGTGTTCATTTCCTCCTGCTCCACACTGTGGGGTCTGGCTTTCATGTTCTCACGTGCTTTGGCTTCAGTACTCTTGGCTTGGTCTTCTGTGTGGGAAAGATGAAATGCGCACTGGGTTTAAATCCCAATTTCTTCTCCTGTCCTTGGCAGTCTGTCAGTACAGATTAGTGAAGGATGGCTCAGTCACATGAACAGTTGTCATCCGTCACCTAATAGCAGTTCTCCAGCAGTGGCAGTATACGTCAGAATTCCTTGTGGAACTTTGAAAATTCACGTTCCTGTTCCCCACTCCAGACCTTTTGGATCAGGGTTTCTGGGGATGGCTTGGGTATCACTGCTACTGGAGCAGATCAGCATTTTACAATGTTAGTTTTGGTGCCTTCCGTTCTCTCCCAGACCTGTCAGTGGCCCTCCTCTTCCTGAAGGATAGTGCCAGGGGGAAGCTTGGTGTTTAAAGCACTCTTGGGATCATCCAGTTTGTCCTGTAAATTCAGGTTTACCATTCTCTTTGATAACTGTCTTCCTCCCACACTAAAATTGCAACTTATTACCTACTTATGATATGGAACATCCTGTTTCCTTCCCCGTATTTCATCCATCTCTGGAATAAGCTTTCGTCTTCCAAGTCCTACCCCAGAAAAGTGCAGCTTTTCCACAAGCCTTCTCATGGCCTCAGCTAGAAGTCACATATTTTCTTTAGACTCTAAAACACTTATGGTTTGTTTAATTTATTCTTACGTTGCACCTTGGTTTCTAGGTAACTTGTTCTCTATTAAACTTGAAGCTTATTGATGACAGATTCTTTGTGAAGACCTCAGCACCACTCTTGGTGTGTGCTGAGTGCCCATGCTCCCCTTCTCTGATAGTTCACCATCCTTTCTGGTTTGGGGAAAGCTGATTTGCATTCTCCTAATGCATAGTAAAGGTCATAAAAATGAAGACAGTATGGTAAACTGGTCTGAGGTAGTTTTCCATAAAAGGTGACATTTCTGCATTTGGCTTTTGGCAGCTGCTCCTCATTTACATCTTGTGCTTCTGTGGTGGCCACAGGACTCAGGTGTGAGGTCAGCCCTTTCAGATGCGGACCGTTAACCCTAGGACTCTCATGGTAACCCTGTCTTGGAAGTAGAGGTATTGACAAGTCTTTTAGAAATCTTTTCCCTTATAAGAATGGTTATAGCAGCAGCTTTGGGTTAGTATAATAAAATATTATCTTCCTAGAACATGCTTATTGAATGCTCAGTAATTAGTGATTCTCTAGATCAAGGGATAGGCATGCTTATGCTTATGGGATTTCTTTTCCTGTAATAAACCAACTACATTACAATTTCACCTGGTCCTCCTATAACTGTGTAGGAACTGGGGCTCAAGGAACTGACTCAGGTAATTATAAGCTCCAGTTTCTACTCAGTGATACAAGATAGATGTAGAAAATCAGGAAGAGTGACATGTGATGGAAGCATTCACTCATTCTTGTCCATAGAAATGCATTCCACTCGGAGCATGTCGGGAGGATTTGCTGTGACATTGAAATAGAAGTGCTGGGGAAGAGACGGGAAGAGAGGATAGTCCTTGCTGTGTACCCTGCACTAGTACAAAATATCTTTCTTAATCTCTCAGGTAAAGTCTGTAGAGAAGGAAGAATTCACATCCCTGGGAGCAAGGCAAAACTGGAGACGCGTTATAGTAGTGGTGTGGGCTATAGGGTAATGATAAGGCACTAGTTTAGCATAATAGTTGAGCTGACTTGGTTCCTCCCCATCACCCAGCTAGCTGACCAGATTGTTGAAGCTGTTAGAACTTGCATATTTGACATATTTAAGTGGACATAGTAGTGCAAATGTCAGAGGTTGACATTACCCAGGACTTTGTAAACACTCGAGGTACTATAGTTAAAGTTGCTGTTCTTTTCTGTATTAGCTGTATGGCTTTGGACAAGTCATAAATGAGCCTTAGTTCTACTGGCCCTTTCCAGAATTAGTGTACAGATCAAAAAGTGAAGGAAGTGCTTTAGAAGCAGTACTATATAAATAAAGTAGTTGTTAATCACAGGTGTTTATGGTTGGATTATTATGTTTTGGGACCAAATTCTACAGTGTCTTGAATGGGAAGAAGTTTAGGTTGAGCTATCAAATAGGCTTTAGAGCAGGCTGTTAGGGAATCACAATGGTGGTATAGGGCACTGGGACTGGGGCGGGAGGACCTACAGCCAAGGAGCATGCTTAGGAAGGCTGCTGTAGGCTGCAATGGAGGCCATGCCTAACAAGATGACAGGAGTGATGAAAAATTCAGGACATTTTTTTGAAATCATTGCAGTTCTATGTTGAACATCTGGGGTAAGAAACAAAAATAAGTTTCTTGAACTTTACATTTGAGATTGTCTGAATACAAATGGTTTATAAACATAAAATGATAGTCCTTACAGAGCTGGCCCATTGGCTGAGAGCACTCCATTGCCTTGCAGAGAATCCGAAGTTTGTGTCCAGCACCTGTAGCAGGCAGCTCACAGCCTCCTCTAACTTACGCTTTGGGGACCCATAGCGTCTTCTGGCTTCGAAGGCACCTGCATGTACGTGTGTATGGGGGTACACACAAACACACAGTTAAATCATAAATTCTAAAAAGAAGAAGAACAAAAGAAGCCCTTTGACAATGCCTAGGGCCACCAAAAGCTTCCAATTTGGGGTATTTATTTGGCCTTTTCCAAAATAATAATCTAAATTTGTAATGTATGAAGAATGCTGTTGGAAAAGCATATAAATTCAGCAGTAAGGTATAAATAATTAACTGTAAGTTAAATATAAATATGTTAGAAGTATGATTTTCAAAAACTGCTATGAGGGATGAAAATTTGAATTTTTGCATAAAAATGATGGACGTATATAAAGATGGACAGATCTGTGGTAAATATGACAGAAAATTGTAGACACTTGATGGTGGGCTCATAGATAATCGCTGTATAGTTCTTCTGACTTGTTTGTGTCTTTGGAAGTTTTGTTAGCGCATGGTTGGAGGCGTGGGGCTAGCTAGGGCTTACCTGGAAGATTTCCGTCTTCTGACCCGAAACTTGGCTTCTTATAGGAACTTTCCGCTGCACCTTTTGCCATACAGAGGTAGAAGAAGATGAATCAGCAATGCCCAAAAAAGATGCTCGCACACTTCTGGCAAGATTCAATGAACAAATTGAGCCCATTTATGCATTGCTCCGGGAGACAGAGGATGTAAACTTGGCCTATGAAATACTTGAGCCCGAACCCACAGAAATCCCAGCCCTGAAACAGAGGTAAGTGAAGCCTTTACTAAGAGCCCTTTAAAACTTGCACTAGTTGTAATGTTGGAGGGTTAGAGTAGGTATTTACCAGAAGACTAAAGACTAATGTCACAGAAGTTCCAAGTTCTGCCATACTTGTCTTGTTAATTTGTTCCTGGGTCCACATTTGTCTGTACTGAACACAGTAGAATGTGGGCCTTTGGCAAAAGTACTTAAATGCTTTTCACCTCAGCCACACTTCTGCTAGCGAATTCTAAATTAGCTGTGCCTCTTGGGAATATTTGGAGTTCCCTAGACAACTCTCCCCCAACACACACACGCACACACACACCCCGCTCTGTGAGTCCTGGCTATCCTGGGACCCACTCTGTACACTAGGCTGGCCTTGAACTCAGAGATCCACCTGCTTCTGCCTCCTGAGAGCTGGGATTAAAGGCGTGCGCCACCACTGCCTGGCTCTTAGCTTTTAAAGGCCAAAATTCTTTGAGGAATACAGCATCTTCCTAAAGTTTCTTGTTTGTTTGTAGTTTAGTGTGTAGGTTTTGTCACGGGGGGGGGGGGGGGGGCTTTGCACACAGTTCGTTTGTTGACCGTCCTCCCTGCCTTCTCTCCACGTCTCTTACCTTCGCACCCATCCAGTCCCCTGAGCTCTTTCCACTCCCGTGTCCTGTGTATTTACTCACTGCTGCCATGGTCACACGCCGCCCGTTCTCTAAAACACCTCCCCTTGTGTAGTTCGCTTCTCTCTGATTCCATGATCTACACCCACACATATGCTCTCACACACATACATAAAAATTAAAAGCTAGGATTTATGTATCAGTGAGAATATACAACATATTGTTTTATTCTTCTAAACATTTTAAACACAAACTTCTTGTCTTACTCAATTTAAATGCAACTTTCTGAAGGTATAGTGTTACCTATGGGTTGATACTGCTAACAATGGTTCTCCCCACCCCCCACCCCCAGCTCCCCACCCACATGTGCTATAGTGTTACCTATGGGTTGAGACCGCTAACTGTGGTTCCTCCCTCCCCCCTCCCTCTACCATGTGCTATAGTGTTTGAATTGCTAGGCAGGCTTAGTTCTACCATGCCTTGAAAAGTCATTACATATATATTAAAAGATTTATTTACTTTTAGTCTATGTGTGTGAGTGTTTTGCTTGCAAAAATGTAAGTATACTGCATGTGTGGCTGGTGCCCACAGAGTCCCCTAGAACTGAAATGTGGATGGCTGTGGGCCACCTTGTAAATGTTGGCAAGGGAACTCAGGCGTTGTGCAAGAACAGCAAATGCCTTTAATCTCTGAGCCATCTCTCTGGCCCATGGATGTATATTACATTGTTTTTTGAAAAGCATAAGAGAACTGGTGTCCCAGAGTGTTCTCTTGTTCTGACCTGTTTTCTTTTTCTTCTATGGTGAATTTACCCATCAATCTGTTCCTGACTATTTCTATTGTATTTGTCTGGTGTTTTGGAACTTCTATTTTATTTTATCTTTTTTTTTTTTTAAATTGAAAGTAGTATATTCTGATCCTGGTTCCCCCTCCCCTAGTTCCTTTTTAAATCCTCTCTGCTTCATCTCCCCCAGCTCCTTCCTCCTCCCTTTCTTTCTCTTATTAGAAAACACAGACATCTAAATAAAAATAATAATATAATAATAAGATAAAATAAAAACAAACCAGAATAGGGCAAAACAAACAAAAAAGCCAAAGAAAAAGCACAAGAGACACATACAGATGTTGAGACACACATATTTACACACATAGAAAATTCATAAAACAAAATTTTTTGTTTAATAATAAGAAATAAAACAATAATGTAATAAGAAATAAGATTCCAGGCAGCAGATATTATATTATATGAGGTTTATTAAGTGAGCATGGGGAGAGAAGGAAGGGGGGAAAGGGAACCCCAGAGAAACAGAAAGACAGATAGGGAGAGAGAGGACAAGAGAAGAGGAGCAGCAAGGTAGGTCTGTCCTTCTATACAGCCCTGGGCAGGGCCACGCCCCCGTGGCAGGTAGGCAGTGACATCACAGGTAGGCAGACTGAAGCCTAACATTCCTCTCTTTTGCTATAATTTAAAAATGAGGAATGTTGGATTGTTGTTATGTAAGGTCAAGTTAAAATATATAAATGTAGGTTCATCAGAAGCAGCTTTTGGCTGCCATGAAAAGAGAGAGAGAGAGAGAACAAAATGTCCAAATTGTATAGTGAAGGAGAAGGAAAAGCTCTATCATGAAAGTTCAGGGTAAGAGAGCAAGGTATGTCAGCCATGTCCTGGAGATAGGGACTGAGGAGTGCCAGGAGGACCTGGAGCTGTTTTCCTGGCCTAGAGCACACAGGCTTTTGTAAAAGGATAAGGGGTGATGTAATCATGTTAACTACTTCCTGCTGACAGTAGGGTGGCGATAGGGGGTTTAAAAGGCTGAAACGTTGGCCAGGTCCTGGAAGAGCAGACTGTTGAATTTGCTGTCTGGGATCTGAGAACATCTGTGGCTAAGAGGAGCGGTGCAGGTCCAGTTGATACTACCTGTGAGGTTTGACTGGAGCACCTGTGGGTAGCTGCTCTGATGATGTCCTGGATGTTGGAAGTCTGGCAGGATACTGCAACATATATGTGGGCAGAAGACAAAATTAGTAAGTTAGGGAGAAAGTTCCCTTTAGGTGTATATTTGAAACTCTTGGGAGAGCAAATCAGAGACAAGGCTTGAAAATAAGGAGAGAATGTTTGAAAATTTGGGGAGAGCAAAGAAAAGGTTTGAACATGGGAAACTTCCTTCCATTTTACCCGATTGCTGGCAATAATTAAAATGGTTCAGTTTTGGATCTGTCCAAATTTGGTTGCAGAGACGTGAAAGCTTAGTAGCCCTTTATATGGTGTAGGGATTTGAAGTTCTCTAAAAGACATCCCAAATGTGTGCTAGGAGGAATAGGCAACTGGACGTTTCCCGTGGGGATGTGCAGCCAATAATCTGTTAGGGCATCCGCAGAACAGAGAGTGACTCAAAAAACAGGTGCACAGACTGTCCCAGTGACTCGTCAGTATTGGAAAACAACCAAAAGAGCGCAGCTCTGTGCCTGAGCTGTCCTGGGGACACAGCCACCTACTTAGTGCACTAGGAATTTTCAGTGGCCAAAGGGCGGTTGTGGGGAGGGGATGGACTGTATCAGTTCTCACCTAGTGGGAACTCTCCTGGTTGTAGATCAGCAAGAAAGGCCAGCCCCAGTCATGAAGACTGGAGTTGGGTCACCTTTGCTCCCAGTGAACCAGACAGATGTTGACGGTCTCGGACAAAAGGAAGCGTTTACGAGACTAGGAAGGGAGAATCCAGCTGGTGTTGGGTGCAGAAAGGTGGCGATCAGATGGTAGGGAGTCCCAAAACCAGGGAAAAGGGGAGAAACCCCATCCTCAGAGATAGGTGACAGGTAGGAAACTGGATTCCATTTGACCTGAGAGATGGATTTTCTGTAGCTTACAAGAATCCTTTTAAGTTCATAAAGGGAGATAAATTTCAGACATGTTAGCATCATCACTATTTATAATCTGCAGTGTACGTGCCACCAATTTAATAATTAATAATAATAAATAAGATGCCAAGATGGTAAGCGATAGATATTAGATTATATAGTTTATTAAGTGAGCATGGGGAGAGAGGAAAAGGGGGGAGGAGGTGTGCCCCAGAAAGAGGGAGAGAGAGGAAGAAAGAAAGAAGTAAGAGAGAGGAACCACCAGGAGGGTCTGTCCTTCTATACAGCCCTGGGCAGGGCCACGCCCCGTGGCAGATAGGCAATGGCATCACAGGTAGGCAGACTGAAGCAGAATCCTAACAAAATTGGAAACCATAATATATAAGCAAAAGATCTGTAAGGTAAAAGGAAAGGGAAAGCCCAGAGAAAGCATTATCGACAAAACAAACAGACACCTCCAAATGCACCATTGAGCTCATTGTGTTGGCCTCTGCTGCTGGGCATGGGGCCTGCCTTAAGGTGTGGTTTATATACCCAGTGAATCTCCATTACAGAAAACTAATTTCCCTTTGTGCATGATTAACAGTTGGAGGTAGCTTCTGGGCTATGTGTCCACTTCCTCTTTCAGCACTGGGACCCCTTGTGGCTTGGACCTGTGCAGGCCCTGTGCTTGCTGCCAGTCTCTGAGAGTTCATCCGTCTATCAGTCTTGTTGTGTCTGGAAGACACTGCTTTCTTAGTGTCTTTCATCCCCACTGGCTCTTAAATTTTTTCTGCCTTCTCTTCTACAGAATCTCCTGATGACAGAGGGGAGGGATTGAATGGGGATGTCCCATGTAGGACTGAGCGTTCCAAGATCTCTCAGTCTCTGCAGATGACGGAGCAAACACTGATGTATGAGCGTAGCAGAATGTCGCTAGGAACCATCTTACTGCTCCAGTGCTTTAGCAGAACAGTAGTAGTTGAGTTCCCGGGGGCCATGGCCTATCTAGTCTCACTCAGACTCGTGGCCACCTGGGCAATGTCAGTCATGAGGTCTGTCCCTGGAGTGGGCCTTAATCAATAGTGGTTGATGATTACTTTCAAAACTTTTGTGCCACTACTGCCCCCCTATATCTTGTAGGAAGGTCACCATTGCAAAGCGCAGTAGTTGTAGCTGGGCTGCTGTTTACCTTTCTTCTCTGGTATTCAGAGCACCTTCCAGTGCCATCAGCGCTGGTCCGTAGTGGTCAAGGTTCTAAGTAAGCACCAGCTTGACTGCTCCATGCTCAGTGAGTTATGTAAGTCATCCTTACCGTCAGTTTGTGGGGAGCCAGCAATAGCCTTGGAGATAACCTGGGTTGTCTGGGGCTTTCCATGGGATCCCTTTGGCCAACAACTCAGCCAGCAGCTCCTGTTCTCAGCACTGGAGGTTTCTTTTGGTAGCAAGAGCTGTCTAGTTGGGCTTTGTCTCCCCTGTTATTTGGTGACTCCATTTAGATTTCTTTCATATATGTATATGTTTTAAGAGGCTGCTAGGTGGTGGTGGCCCATGCTTTAATCCCAGCACTCTGAAGGCAGAGGCAGGTGAACCTCTGAGGCCAGCCTGGTCTACAGAGAATTCCAGGATAGTCAGAGAAACCCTGTCTACGAACAAACAAGCAAACAAACACTCCCCCCCTCCACCAAAAAAAAAAAAAAAAAAAAAAACCAAAGCAGAAAAGCAGCAGCAGCAGCTTCTCCATGCAGCCCCTCAAATAGCCCTTAGTTTTAGCCGGCCTTCCTGTGTTTCCTCCTTGTTTTTTCTTCACTAGCCTTCGCCATTTGATCCTCCCATTCCAGTCCACCCCCTCCCTGTCCATTCATAACTACCTATTCCAATTCCCCTTCCTAGGATGATCATACCCCACCTCCAAGTCCCTATCTATACATGACTTCTGTGATTATGTGGGCTGTACCTGCTTATCAAAGTTAACATCTACATAGAAAGGAATACATATTTGTCTTTTTGAGATTGTGCTATCTCACTCAGTGGAACTTTTTTTGGTCGAGCTTCTATTTCTTTGTTTAGTTCCTTCTGGTATTTACTGTTTAAAAATAGGAAGTCCTGAGCTAATTTCATTTCTTCCAGTTGAACAGAGATGTCTGTAACTTTACAGTTACTGTGGACTTACCTCATCCTACCAGGTGTCAGTTAGAGTGTCTTTGTGATGAGTTGTCCTCTGTGACCAGGGGCTGTGACTTAGAACAGTGCATAGCTCAGTTGCATACTATAGGGTCTAGATTCTTCCATCTCTGTTCTCTCCTGGTGAGCTGTCTTCTTAGGACTATGAGGGAGCTACCCTGGGTGGCCAGCTGTGACTTGAGTATTGCCTGCAGACCACAATATCCAAATGCAGGGAAGATGGCATCCTTCCCTGGGTCTTATTTTAAAATAGGACTAAAGAAACATTATGGAAAATACCCTTCATGCTATCTGTCCCCCACTGCTTTACTGGCTAGAATTACTTTGTCTATTTATTTTAAACCAATATCAGATAAGGGGAATGAAATTAGATCATTGGTACTCAGACCAGCTAGGTTTACTTTGCCTGGGACAGTTCCCAGAGTTCTAGCTATTGATATTTAAATAAAAATAGAGGAGCCAGGATGAGTAGGGAAGTGTTACCATTTCGTTGCAGGCAGCCTCCTGTTGAACCTGAGTTAACTCATTGCTGAGACACAAACATTTACCATCATTTAATTGATGCCCCAAATAAAATCTACCTTATATTTCTCTTAAGAATACCAAAAATAAGATTTTAAGATGGCCTTCTTTATTCATTCTGCTTGTCATTTCTATTTTTCTTGTCTTTCTTTCTTCCAAGTACCTCTTATGACTTCATGAGATCATCAAGGTTAACTCTATGAGGCTATGTGTTCAAGATTATGTGTAAAGAGAAACAGTCTTAGGGAGTCCTGATAGTGTAAAGGTACCATCATTGTCATTGTCACTGTCATCATTGTCACAAGAGTGAGGTAAAGATAGGTCCACACCAGAGCACTATGCCTTTCTCTCTCCTGACTGGCCGTAGCTAACTCAGGAGGCCACATTTGAGGCAGACAGATATAAAAAGCAGGCCAGGTACAGCAGGGGGGCAATACTGGCTGAGGATGGACAAAGCATTGAAAGGAGTAGGGGAAACAGGGAGACAGGCAAGGAGAACTCAGCATGCAGTAAAGCCTGAAAACAAAGTGGATCAGAATGAGAGAAGGAAAGGAACATGAATGTCAAGGGAGGAAAAACAATCCAAAAGCCAAGCCACACTGTGGTAGCTAGTCAGACTACAGTAAAGGTAGCTGCAGGGGTAGAAAGGGACAGGTATGGCTGAATTGAGACAAGTGGTAATTGATTCAAAAAGTAATGTCATGTGGCTGCAGAAGGGAACAGAAGGTGGAGAGAAATCAAGTGCTTGCAGTTGTAGCATGAGACATCAAAAAAAGCAAGACATAATGATGGAATGGATATATTTGGACATAGCCAGAGCAGGAGCATAGAGACAAATAGGGAGGAAGGGAAACAAATTATTAAGGCCAGATAGGACTGGTGCCAGGAGAAACGCTGTGGGTAAGAGTGATGCGGAGCACTCCTGGCAACAGGTAGGATAATTGATAGAATGCAGAGGCAGCAGCTGGAAGCCATGCGTTAAGTAGCTGGAAAGAGCTTGTTGCTTGGTTTCAAAAGTATCCTAACCAGAAGCAGGGCAGAAGGGATGAGACAAGCCCCAGACTGCCCTAGAGGATGGTCAGGAGCAGTGTTAGAAGACACACGTGACCACTCAGGCATGTTCTTGAACACAGGCACATCCCAGGAACCTCAGCGCAGCGTGGGCTGGAAACCCCAGGGGCTGGGAGGTTGTTTCAGAAAGAAAGCGTCACAGTGAGCAGAGAGCAAGGCCACTGGTTCCTAGTAGCTGCTGAGGGGAGAAGATTAACAAGACGTTGTTTAGGTTTAGGATGACACAGTTTAAAAAAAATATATCGAAATGGAGGGAAACGATTTAGAGAAATGTGAGAGAAGTCAAGGGAGATCATGAGGTATGGAGTACCTGTGGTCACTGAAACAAACATTACAGAAGGTGTGGGGTGAGCAGGTAGTTCAAGAAACATGATCGCTTAATGGAGTGAGACCTCCAAACAGGCCCATTCAAGACAAAGTGACACAGATCAAGATTGAAAACAGGAAAGCAGGGAAGGAGGCAGCAGCAAGAAGGAAAACCTGGCTTAGCTCGTAGAAATGGGGACACCTAGGGATTGGAGACCTAAGGAAGGCTGAGGCCTGTAGCCTGCTGACAAGGCGAGGAGGGCCGTAGAGGTAAAGACCAGACCACACAGGAGGCGGATGAAAATCCAGATGAGGGGAGAAATGGCTGGAGCCAGGGTGTAGAAATAGGAAGACCCAGCTGCATAGAGACTGGGCTCTGAAGATGGGTGTGCAGGAGGAGACTGTTAATCCTAAATTGATGCTGTACAGTACTTTCCTAACTTCTCCCATGGTTGCACACAAAACCACCCTAGACTGAAGTTAAACTGAGAAAATATTTTAAAAATACAATAGTCTTTGTTTTGTTTTGTTTTAAATAAAATCCTCATGGAAAATATGACTGGCAGTGGTTCTGCCAGACTAGTGTCACTAAGTAGGCTGTCACTGTGTTCTTCCTCTACCCCAAGCATGTTAATGGACACATATAAACCTCTAAAACATTGGTCATTCATACATGCGAGTGGGTCCAATGTTTGCAGAACTTGAATATGATGTAATCCATGCTTACATGCTATAAGTTGTTGAAGCATGCCTGCTGGATTGCAAGGCAGCTTTTGTTCATACCACTAAAGCATTAGCCTTTTCTTCAGCTGCCCTTCGTGCTCAGCCCCAGACCCTAAGTTTTCTTCTGTGCTCTAATCTTTGTACAGCAAGGACCGAGCAGCAGCCACTCCTGGAGCTGCTGGCCTGGCAGGTGGGCACCACCGGGAAGCATGGACCAGCAAAGGCCCCTCGTATGAGGACTTATACACTCAGAATGTTGTCATTAGCATGGATGACCAGGATGATGGTCATCGCACCTCGCTGGAAGGGAAATCTGCCAAAGAGAGGCCCATTTGGTTGAGAGAGAGCACGGTCCAAGGAGCATATAGTTCTGAAGAGATGAAGGAAGGTAAGTGAGAAGTCAGTAAGATGAATATGTCATGGATTTGGTGGAAAATCACTCAGCTTAGAAGGAGAATATCTGGGTAACTCCTGGTTTTGTTGAAAATAAATACATTGTATGACACTGAGCAATAAGCATTAAAGCCAACCACCATGTTCTATTATCTTTCAGCTAACTCAAAATAGCAAATAGGTTTTTAAATCTCTTTAAAAGATGTACTTATTTTGATGTGTATTAGTGTTTGCCTGTATGTATGTGTATGCATTGCATGCACAGCTAGTATCCAAGGAGGTCAGAGAGGATGTCGGGGTCCCTGGAACTAGTCACAGAATATACAGAGATACCACATGAAAAAGTGTTGAGTGTGCCTTTGTCTAAGAAGATTGATAGAACTTTATTCTAGACACTTTCGTAAGTCTCTGAGCCCGAAAGGGTTAGCAGTTGGGTAATAACTTTTTCAAGTGTAAGAAGTGCAAGGCTTTGTAAGTTCTAGCTTAGGTACTGGAGTCAGCCTTGCATGATGATATAGAAAACAGCCCCTGAAATTGTACTGCAAAAACTGCTGAGGAACTGGAAAGCAGAGGCCATGGGAGTGCAGTCTCTGTACCTGGGCTAGGTGGTGTTATCAGCTGTCACATGAATGGGCTCTTCAGTGCTGAGCATCGTCAGCTACTGAAAGCCACCTGTGTTTTAACCTTCTCCTACCTTCTCTCCTAAGATTTGCATTTAGTATACTATATATACCAGTGGTGATGAAGGTGAGGAGGTGTAGGTACTGAGGCTGCAGGGAGTTGATTCCATGACAAACCATACTTTTCCTTCCTCCTCACTGATTAACTGCGATATTTAGTTATTTTGATGTATATAGTAGTTTGGTTGTATTATTTAATAGATTTACTTTCCCAAAATTGTCTTCTTCCTGTTGTTGAAGCAATAGCATCTTTTTAAAAATGAACTTAAAAACAAAATTAACTAAGATAAAATTATTTTTAACCAATAAATACGCAATTAAGCTAATAAGTTTAACTTTAGGTATTTATAATGTCTAGGATAATAAAATGAGTCATGGGGCTTTAATTACCTAGTCTCCCCAAGTCTTCTGTGTGAGATGGTTAATATTTGTCTAAATCTACACACTTAGACTTGTCATTGTTTGTCACAATGTTGACATGGGCTAGTCATGTTCAATATCGTGTTTGTCCTGTACTGAATTTCCCTCAAACATCAAGTTATTTTTATACCTACCTGAATTTTTGCTGACGTCAGTCATATCTTCATTACTATGCCAAAGCTCTAATTCCTGCAGTCTTGCTTTAAACAAAACATAACAAAGAAACAAAAACCAGTGGCCCTCTTTCCGAAAGTCATTTGCAATCAGAGTTTTTATTTTGTCTTTTTTTCAGACTATCTGTAGCCCTAATAAACTTGAGACCCAGTCACCAGAACTGCACCTGTAGCTTATACATGGTCACTGAAGGTTCAGGTCCTATCTTCAGTATTGTTTTTGTTTCTTCCTGACATTTGTCACTTTGGTTCTGGAAGCATGCTAGGACTGATACCATGAGAAACATGCAGGGACCTTAGGGAGGATTCTGTCCAACCTGTTCCTTTTTGCTGTCTTGTACAAACTTTAGCTTTTCAAAATGTTTTTCTACGTCTTGGATATTCAGTCCCCAAATTGGTTAGTAGCATCAGTGAGCTGGTCTGGCAGCGTGCGTCTTCTTTGTAACTCTTAGCTGTTACATGTGACTTCTTGCAAGTATGACTTCTCCTTCTTGTCCAGAAGCATGCACACTCATCTTTTTGTTTTGTTTTAATCTGTGACAAAACAATCCCTTCCCCCAGCCTTGTGGTCATCAGAATCTAGTGGATTTGTATTCATTTATTTTATATAATGGATTTGCATTTCTTCTAATTTTGTACTTTGAACATTAAAATACTATGTTGGTAAATATATTTAGAACAAAAGCTCTCTTTCGAAACAGCTTGCCCCAAGGGCCGCGCGCCTCCCTGCCTCCCTGCCTCCCTGCTGCAGTGCTGCTGTGGCAGCGAGCACTCTGGGAGGAGCCTCTGCTCTCAGCAGTGTCTGATTTTCATTCTGAAGTCCACGGTACACTAAGTCTCTTCTCTTCCTCTGCCCAGTATCTCACATAGGAACTCTGTTCTTTTCAAATATCCAGCTTCCAGCTGAATGTTCAGTATGGTAACAAGGTGATTTCAGTTAACTCCTGGCCAGAATTGACCATTTTCTGAACCTTCTCTTAATGCTTGGTAATTTTCCTATCTATCAGACCCATTCTGAGTACCTCATATTCGCTTGGGCTCCACAGTAATTCAGTGAAACAAATACTATTATTCTTTTCATTGTTGTACTTGGGGAAATTGGAGAAGAGAAAATTAGTGCAACTTTACCCAAACCACACAGCCAATATATGTGTGTTACTATTTTAATTAAGGAGGCAGTTTCCAAGTGCCACTTTTAATCCTTTTATGTATTTGAAAGGGCAGTCTGTTTGATTCTAACAGAATGCAAAATACAAGCATTCTTCTTAAATGTGTCATCTGCAGTGTATTAGCCAAGGTGTGTGTATAAAGTGGTGATGTGTGGCGAGCGAAAACGTGTTCCTTAAATTAATAACCTTTTTATAATGAGTTCAAATCTGTGCAGTTTGCTTCAGGAAAAATGATACTGCCATTTATTATTTGCTTGTTCAGCAAATTCTTACTCACTGCCTAGCACGTGGCAGGTATTGTCCAGTGCACCGGGTTACAGTGAGTAAGGAAGATTAAAACTTTCCGTGCCAGAATCTTCATCCTTAGGAAGAGAGCAACAGAAGCAGCAGGCCTACGTCATCCTGTGGGGGAAAACAGAGAACCTTGGTAAAGTGACATTGGAGTAAAGACATAAAGGATGGAGGGAGTTAGTTGCATAGAGACTTAGAAAAATAATAATTCTGTGAGAGCAACCAGGCAGTACCACTGCCCTGAGGACTGTGCACAGTGAATAAGGGGGAGGATGGCTGGGTGCCAGGAGCAGTCCAGGATGAGGCAGCATTTTACAGGCCCTGTACGGCCTCTGGCTTCTCCTCCAAAGGTGAAGAGCCACACCCACATTCTCTGCCGTACCTGCTGCTGTGCTTGGTCCTATCTTGGCATTACTCACAGGTTCTTGTCCATAGTTGTAGGTGCATCTTTTGTCACCTTCTTAAAGTTTAGAAATTGAAATTTTTGCTGAAGATAGTGCGGCTGCGTGGGGGAGAGGGAGAACTCACACTCGTGGAAGCTTCTGTCACCTGTAAGTTCCATGTGCTTAGTCATGGCACTACTCAAGCTCTAGTTGTTCAGAAGCATTTGAGATCTTTTGTACAACAGTAGCTCAGAAAATGGAAGCAGTGAGCTCTGTTTTGTTATTTACCGATTTAAACATTACACACATGAGTCTATTTTTGCATCAATTACAAATGAATGCTCTTTGTACTGAAGGATCTTGACTTTCTGGGTTGTAACTTCCAGGTGGCATCGATATGGACGCATTTCAGGAGCGTGCGGAAGCCCGTGCGGGGCCTGATGACAATGAGGAGGTCATGCGAGCTCTACTCATTCATGAGAAAAAGACTTCTTCCGCGACAGCTGGCTCGGTGGGAGCAGCCGCTCCAGCCACGGCTGCCAATGGCAGTGACTCGGAGAGTGAGACTAGTGAGTCAGACGATGACTCTCCACCCCGGCCAGCAGCCATGGCTACTCATCATCGGGATGAAGAGGAGGAAGATGATGAGTTTGAGGAAGTGGCGGATGACCCCATTGTTATGGTGGCTGGCTGCCCGTTCTCCTACAGTGAAGTTAACCAGCGGCCAGAGCTGGTAGCCCAGATGACGCCAGAAGAGAAGGAAGCATACATAGCCATGGGGCAGCGCATGTTTGAGGATCTCTTTGAGTGAGCTTTCCCCGTTTCAGAGGGAAACTGCCCACCACCTGCCTCTTTATGCAGAGAACCTGTTAATCTAGTACTGAAACATAATAGGAGAGGAAATTTTTTTTTTACGTCAGAAACTTCCCAGAAAGGTAGGCAGGTTATAAGGTAGGCTACCCTCTTATTACTAAAGTATTAACATTTTTCTGTAATTCCATGTCTAATTTTTTCCTTTCCTTATTAAGACATATTTTCCTCACTCTGACTAAAATGTTCCTGTCTACTACAGAACCCTACTAGGAAAAACTTTTCCTAGTATTATAACTCTATCCTGGTCAAACATTTGAGATAATTCCTTATATTCCTCTCAACAAAAACAGCTTGCCAAGAAACAGATCGCTGATGAGGGGAATGCCCAGATACCTCATATTTTCTCAAAATGGAGTTTGGGGTCAACCTGTAAAAGGAGTGAGAGAGTACGGGGCGGGGTGTGGGGCGCAGGGTCTGAATCTTAAGTTGATGTGTAAACTAGAATTCATATCTGTAGAACTGATGAGGCTGGGGAAAAAATCTTTGAAGAGTGCATGCGTGCGCTAGCTCGCTCCTTTTTCCTCGTTGGCTGTCTGAAGGCAAGATGGGTCACCCGCAGCTCTACTGGAGTCACCACGGAAGTTCAGCCAGGGTTCTCGCTCCTGCCACGTTTGCTCTAACCGCCACGGTCTGCTCTGGAAATACGGGCTCAACATGTGCCGTCAGTGTTTCTCTCAGTACGTGAAGGACATAGGCTTCATTAAGTTGGACTGAGCGACCTTGAGTGGACTAGTCAAGACTGTCTACCCAGTGAAACTGATCGTGCTAGCCTTTGTACATAAAGAATAAAAAAATGAAGACCTTCAAAAAACAACTGATGAGGCTGGTAGATTGTTTTGTTTCCTTATACGGTTTGGGTTATATTTTAGGTGACAGATGACAGAGCAGGTTAGGTACACCCTCGTGGAGAAAGTAGAGGAGAGCATGCACCAAGGGCAAGGAGTCTGTCCAGGGCTGACGAACTGTGAGCGTTGGGCACTGTGCCGTACGTAGAACTGCCTCAGTTTGATTGGGAGCTCCTTGATGTAAAGCTGAGACCGGCCCCGCTTCCCCCACTGGTTCTGTAGCCCTGTTGCCGGGTCTCTTAATTAAGGAGCCCATCCTGGTAGAAATCAGTATAGAACTACTGATTCCTCCACTCTCCCCGCACTTTCTTCTAAGCATCATCAAAGCCTTTATTTGTCTCTCCTTTGAGTCTGCCGTGTTGTTGAGCATCGGAACCTCAAGGAACATAGTCACGTGGCGTGGTATTATTCCTGAAGGCACAACCTTAAAAATGAAGGATTTTGATGAAAGGTCTACAACAATTAAAATTTTATAGTGTTTTTCCTTGCATTGGGACTTTTAATTATTATTTTGAAGTATATGTGTGAAGCTAAGAGCATTTTAGAGTATCTGAGCCTTGTTTAAAGTGACAATTCATTTACCTGGTGGTTGGATGACTGAATATTGACAGTCTAGTGACTACTGGTTAAAACTGGCTCATTTCTAGCGCTAGCAACTTGGAGCATAACTAGACTGACTGCTCTTCCCGTTTAAAGACGTTGGAGGCTTCTCAGTGGCCGTCATCTAACATCAGAGGTACAATTGGATGCATTCTACACCTTTTTGGGAGCAATGAATTAATTGCTTTAAAATACCTTTTATGTATTTATCTTAAATACATTGAACTGTTCAGCTTTAAGTTTTGTTTTTTAAACCTTCCTGGTTCTAGAAAGACGTTAAGTTTTAAATTGAGTAATTTTAAATATGTTCTTTGTTGTATTTTCTGAGTGTGTGAGTGCATTTCTGTGGTGGAAAATGATTTAATAAAGGCACTTGTTAAAACAGTGTGTGAAATGCATGAGGGATGATTGTGCTCACTAAATCTGCACTAGTCAGGAACTAAGTATTTTCCAGTGCAAATAGAGCCATTCATAGGAAGGCCTGGGGAAGAAAAGGTGTCCATATTGTGACGCACGGGAAGGATTCACATTTTCTGTCAGGGGCATCGGGTGCTGTGTGCAAGACACTTTTAGCTTCTTTATTTGACTGATCATTTGGAACAAGCATGAAGCGGGGATGGTGTGTGTGAGTGAAGGTACTGGGAATGGCACTTGCACTAACCTCAGTGTGGTATATACAATAGAAAATAGAAATAGAAATAGCATGTGAATAATGGAATACATGTAGAAATAGTGGAACGACAAAAGCAAATTCTGTGTTTATGTTAGGATTTTTAGGTATATCCCTTTTTTGTATTTAAATTCTAAGTTAATCAAATTAAAATAAGACAATATAATTTAATATGTAAATTTTGGCTTCTACATTTCAATAACATGTAATAGGCCTCAGGACAGCTTACTCTTATTTTATCAGACAGGTGTGTTTTTCTCAAGCTGCTCAATAACAAAAAATGGGAATGCTGCTAACTGCTAGTCTCTGACCCTCTATAAAGGCAGAGCTCTCCCCAAAGGTGGCAATGTAAAGAGGGACCCCAGGGTGCCAGGAGTTATCACCACCCACAGTATGTCGGGAGGGGTAGGCAGGAGCGCAGTTTCTCTGAGTTGGGTTGGCCATCTTTTCATTATGCTGTGTCAGCTGTCTATGTAGCTCATCTTTCCCACTGCTCTCAAGATTTTCATGGAATTGTTAACACGGAACACTGCTCTAGTATCATTTCTTTAGGAAAGCACTGCTCCTCGGTAGGGAGGGAAGCAAGGGGCGGATCTTCTCTCTACTCTGCTACCTTGGTTTCTCTGTCTACACTACCTGCATGGATTCTATCCAGTATCATTAACCCCAGTCTGTGTACTAGCGGTGTCTTCACTGGGGGAGGGGAAGGAAGGCATCAGGAAAAGTCTTTTGTGTATGTGGGGGGGGGGGGTAGGACAGGTTACCTTTTTTGTAGGAATCAGCCATGAAATTTGAATAAGATTTCAGCTTCCCTTTTTCTTTTCCATGACATCTCCTCCCGTCCCCCAAAAGGCTTTGGAAAGTTTTCATGAGTTCTAAGTTCCTGCTCCTTTCAAATAGCTGCCCTTTAAGCTTGTAGAGCATCCAAAAGGCCTGTTGAGATGGCTCCCTTTCTAGCCAAGGAGCCAGCTCCCTGTCTGCAGGAGCCAGCGTGGGAAGTTAATCATGGCTACCCTAGCCCTCGGATATCCAGATGTGTCTGGGTGCTTCTTGTCATCTGCCCTTGAAGTTGATGCTTTTTGCGTATTTTGAAGCCTCTCCCCGGACCTTTCTACAAAACATTTTAAGGAATATTAAGTTCAAATGACTTAAAAGTCTATTCAGCAAATCCTGATGTAAGTCAGGGGACCGGGTGTTAATCCTAGCACTGGCTGGACAAACACCTCACCTCGGTGCTGTTACCCAGTGTAACATTTCCCCGCCATTTTTTCAGCGGTCAGTTATGGATTGGTTGTACTAGGGTCCCCAGGTTTATTCCAGCTCCTAGGGAGGTAAGTGGTACATATTTTTAAAATAAGGCCAAGCAACACTAACAAAAATGCCCTGTGATGTGCTAAAGGAAGTCAAAACCAGGCAAAGGGCGTTTTAATTGAGAGACTAAGGTAGAAGATAGGACTCAGAACTGGCAGTGTCACGAGTCACAGAATGAACGGCAGCCAATGGGGTTTCTGTTGCCCCATCTTGCTGTGGTATTTAACTTCTAGTCATCTGCATGACTAAGGGAGGAAGACTAATTGAGTATTTTTATAATTGTTGGCATTATAAGAGGTTGGGGCACCAGCAGGAGACAGGAACAGCCAGAGCAAGTTCACTTCATTCTGTCAGTTGGCTCCATGCCTAGATTTCCAGCCGGGACCACAGTAAAAGAGATGTAGATTTGTTGGTCCCCCCCCCCCCCCAATCTTTATTCCTGAGTTTTTTTTTTGTTTTTTTTTTTTAAGAAAGTATAAAATAACTGTTTCTTATTCTCAACTATTAAAAGTCATATGAGGATTGGTGGAGCTCTTTGTCTAACAGTATAAGGCCTCAGGCTGGATCCCCCACCACAGGGAATAAAAAGCCTTCAGATTTTTTAAATTGGCACAATTTGCTCCCTATTGTTTTTGCTTTGTCTTCATCAAAGTTATGTTACCTTTAACAGCTAGGCTGCTGTCACTTTTTTAATAGCTAAAAATTCCCTCCCAGAAAATGACTTTTAGAAAGAAACCAGTCCTATGGCAAATTGTTCCTGGGTTTTTCTTGTTTTGTTTTGTTCCTGTTTCCCCCCCACCCCCCCTGCCATACAAGAAAATAAACTGAACAGGATTAGCGCAGACACTCTTAAAACCTGAGAAACCAAAGTGGGTTTAGAATGGGGAAGGTGATGAAATCTCCCTTTGGAGAACTAAAGGGATGAACCGGTTCCCGCACGCCTTTAAGTGCAGGAGCAGATAAACTGGCCTGTCTTTGGAATGAGGCTTTACCTCCCGAGAACCAGAGGCAGCCCTTCGAATTCACTCAGAAGGCCGCTAGGCCGAGTGCATGACCCAGTTTCAACCGGCGTCGGCTCACGATTCCCATCACACAAACACGTTATCGCCTACCCAGTGTAAGTCAGTCTGTGAAATTAGCCTAGAAAGAGTGCAGGTGCCAGGCTCTTGAATCACGGCAAGACACAAGATGGTTGTATAGTCTCATCATTACGTAAATGTATCTAATGCTTTAAAGTTACCCAGTTAGGAATATATATGTGTATATATATAGTAAAAACTGAGACCTCCTCAGCCCACTCCCATCTCTCTATGCTGAGGAAACCATTATTGACAGTCTGCTTGTCATTCTGTACATCTTCTGGGCTTTTAGCCTCAATATTATGTAGAAGTGGAATTTTGTTTTGTTGGTTATTTCTGTAACAGAGTCATAAGGGAAATAGCCAAAGGGTGTGATGGTCTGCCTTATGTTACTGTAACAGATAGCTGAGGCGGGTTCCTCTCTAAGGAACAGACATTTGTGTTTAATGAGTTTTTGGAGGCCGAAAGTCCCAAGATCAGACTCCCCCATCTGTTTGGCCTCAGGTTGGGGCCCCCGCTTGGCTGCAACATGAAAGGGTGGAGAGAGAGATGGCCATTTGCAGAGGAGGCCAGGCACTGGGAAGGACTTGAATTTATTGCAGCATGCTCTCGTAAGAACCCGTTTGGAGAGTCAGCATTAGTTGGCCCCTTCTGCATTCCCAGCGATGTGACCATCATTAGGTCCCAGCTCCTAAACGTTCCTCCCATCCGAGCATGCCCGCACCTCGGACCAGCCTAGACCATTCATCCAAATCAGCAGGACCCGTCCAGATGCTGCCAAATTGTCCTTTTAAAAGGTGGCTGGCGATGATGAGCGGGAAGTCCTGGACTGGAATGGAGCTTCTGTCTGGAGACATAGTAATAGTCTTGGTGTCCCGAGTCCATGTTGGTAGGGAGATGCGGACATTTCTTTTTTTAAAGATGATGGAGAGAGAAGTAATATGATTTGATGGCTGGACAGGATGGTTTTCTTGGATGAACCTGAAGTTTCTGTGGGGACAGTGGCTCTGCTCACTGGGACTGGAAACAGAAGGGGCAGGACAGTCTCCACACTCAGCAGATAGCTCCACCATTTTTACCAAAAGGTCAACCTAAAAACTGCTAACAGCTGACCTGGTTTCTTTTTTCACTGTACATCAAATGTATCACCCAGTCCTGTCGGACTCAAAACCTAATCTAACTTATATAACCTGATTCTGAAGGTGGAGCTGACAGTACTCACCAATGAACTAGAGATGCCTTATAAGCTGGTTTTAGGGCCTTTGCCACTACTTTTTCTCTTCTCAGCCATGGCAACTCTCACCTTGCTGACTGCAGCCACCTCCAACTTTTCTCTCTGCAGCTACCACACACACACACACATACACACACACACACACACACGCGCGCGCGCGTGGATTTAAAAGAAAAAAGTCATAAATCAGTTTTTTCTTTGAATAACATCCAGCTCTCTTACCCTTTCCAGCAGTTCCTATTTGGTCTGGCCTTTAACTGCTCACTTCTTCCACTAATTTCCTTGTTGAAAACTCTTAGCTTGCAGAGACCATCTTTTTGCCTGCCTTAGGTACAGTCTTTGTATAAGACACTTAGCCATTTCTGCCTGTTACTGCGTTCATAAGCACAGATAACACCTCCGAAAGGCCACTCCTTCTTTATTTTCCTGTTTTGTTTATTAATTGCAAATTTGAATTTTGAAATAAATGTCTTATTTATGCCCATCATCCTTCTGCCCCTCCCCCCCCAAAAGTGTAAGCCACCAGAGGGCAGGCCACCAGCATGCAGAATGAACTCCACTGCAGGGTGAGCTCAGCAAGTGGGCAATGGAGGGATGGGCAGATGAGTTAGCAGTAGAGGGGTACGACCTTTTCTGTACCGAGGCTGATCATTTTGTTCCTGCCTGAATCGCAAATTAATTAATTATGCTCGTAATCAGATAATTATGCTCACTTGTGATTCATGGTGCCTAGGGCTCTGTCTGCAAGCCCATCAGTAGGGGGTGCTGGGATATAGCTTCTGAGGCACAGCTAGCTATCTTGAAGCTTCGGTTCTGGGAGCCATTAGCTTTATCGTTTGTGGCGAAGGAAATGTACTGAGTAGTGGGGCTGCATTGTCTATATATGGCAGCCACTCGTTAAGTGTGGCTGCTGAGTACTTGAGATATATCTGACCCAAGTGGAAACGTGGTAGAACTGAATAGTATACACTCAAGATTTGACTACTCAGCATGGAGATTAATAGCACAAGATAATTTTTATATTGATTATGGTTTTTTAAAGAGCAGTACTGTAGATGTGTTGGGTTAAAGAAAAATACTATTAAAATAATTTTTAACTGTTTTTCCCTCTTTTAAAGTGGCTAGTAGAACTTTGAAAACTCCTAAGAGGTCACATTTGTAGCTTGCTTTGTGTGTTTCTATGGAAGACATAGTCAAGTGTATATTTTTAGATTATTTTTAAAAAATAATTGTGTGTACACATATGTGCTTACATATATGGGTGGGCGCCCATGGAGGCCAGAGGCATTGGACCTCCGGGAACTGCAGTTATGAGCAGTTGTGAGCTACCTGCTATGGGTGCTGGGAAGCAAACTCTGGTCCTCTGCAAGGGCAGCAAGAGCTCTTAAATCCTTAGCCATCTCTCCAGCTCCTAGCGCCAACTGTTCTACTTAATGGCTGCTGGCAGCCCTACCCACACAGTTTGCCTGGATGCGGCACCACCCTTGCCCCTCCCATCACTTCCCAGGAAAGTCAGCTTTGTCTTGTGTATAGGCCCAGTATTCTTGGAGACCATAGTGAACTTTGCTGCTGGTTTACTCTTTTCCCTTTGTGGCTGTATGGGGGAGGGTGGAGTGGGGCCCTTTGTTTCTTTTCTGAGGGAAACCAGCAGCACTGTTGATAAGAATATAACAAGTTCTTAGCTGGACCAGCGGCACTATACTGGAGAAGGGGCTGTTTGCTTTGTGGTAAAGGAAGCCCCACCAGAAGAGGAGGAGCTGAGAGGCGGGAACTAAGCTAGGACAGTGGGAAACCCTGCGTGCTGATTATAGTTAAATTGCTCCTGTGTTTACTATGAACCCTTTGCTTCTTGCTCACTATAGCGCTCCGTTCAGTTCTCAGGTTCAAGGCCTGGCATGTAGGTAGTAGTCGTCGGTATGCACTGGCCAAATGAATGAACCAAAAATTACATGGCAGTTTCTCCAGACCATGAACAAGCTATGAAAGACGCCATTTTCTTTGTTCATTGTATAACTCATGTCTATGATGCTACTTTGTATTATCTGTCCACAGCTTCCTTTTTAGAAGAACATTTTTTACAAAAGACATTTTTTCCCCCCAGTAACTATTTAAACTACCACACCAGAAGTCCATCTAACAATGCATCTAACCTAAGGCTTGCGCAGGCATTTATGTCATGTTTCTTAATATTGTTCCTTAAGGAGAAAAATGTATAAAGAGCAAAGGTTGGATTATTTTTTTCCTTTGTGTTTGTGCTTTATTCAATTTATTTACTTTTCCCAGCACTGGGGAGTTGACCCCTGGGCCTGGCACATGCTGAGCAAGTTTTCCATGGCCAAGCTGCATTCTCAGCTCTTCCTTTCAATTTTCTTTTTCTTCTTCTAAAACCAACTAAGAACTTAACGTTTCTCATAATGAAATTGGTGGCTGTGCTGGTCTTCATGCTGTCGGAGGTGCAGGCTCTTCTATCTGATGCTCGCCTTGTCTCAGCAGATAGTTCCTGGATGCTAACGGCTGCTCCTCTTTTCCCATCAGTTAGAAAAGAGGGGCTTAAAGGAGAGAAAGCTCTAGTCCCGTCGATTGAGTCAGCATACCTTTTTACGTTCGTTCGTTTGTCTGTTTAGTGGTAAAATTCACATGACATAAAATTAATTGTTCAAGAGTGAAAATTCCAGTGGCTTCTAGTATATACAGAATCTTTTGTAACCATCACTATCCATTTCATTGGGCTGTTGCTGTCCTACAGGAAGCCCAGAACCTACCAGGCTGTTTCTAATTCTGGCTTCTCACTAATCCCTGCCATCCTTTTCTATCCTATGGATTCACTTTTTCTAAATAATTTATTCCTCTATTTTCTTGAAAAAATATTTTTCATACAATATATTCTGACTACGGTTTCCTCTCCTCCAGTTCCTCTGAGATCCTCCCCACCTCCCCTGCCGTCCTTTCTGTCTCTTGTTCAAAAACACACAGGCATATAAAGAATAATAATAATATAAAAACAAAAACTAACTGGAATAGGACAGGATGAAGAAAAAGAACCAAAGAAAAAGCACAAGAAACACAAATGCAGGACAAACACATTTGTACACACAGGAATCCCATAAAGATAAGACTGGAAGTCAGTCGGCCCCCTTCTCTCCATCAATACCCCCCGACACACACATACACACAGGACCTGTAAAGTTTTTTTGTTTTTTGTTTTTTAAGATTTATTTACTATTTATACAGTATTCTGCCCACATGTGTGCCTGCCCACCACAAGAAGGCACCAGATCTCACTACAGGTGGTTGTGAGCCACCATGTGGTTGCTGGGAATTAAACTCAGGGCCTTTGGAAGAACAAATGGTGCTCTTAACCTCTGAGTCATCTCTCTAGCCCAAGTTTTTTGTTTTGTTTTGTTTTGTTTGTTTGTTTGTTTGTTTGTTTTTTAATTGGGAGGAAAAAAAAATCCCTGACAAAACATGAGACAAAAAGTCTCCAAAGATGCCATTGAGTTTGTTTTGTCATTTTGTGTTGGCATCTACTGCTGGGCACAGGGCCTGCCTTTAAGATGATTTTGTATTTCCAGGGAGACTCAGTTGGAGAGAACTAATTTTTCATTTGCAAGAGAGTATCAGTTATAATGCTTCTGGGTTAGGGCATGGGGGTTTGTGTCCACTCCTTGCAGCTCTAGGCCTCCACCTGGCACAGCCCTGGGCAGGCCCTGTGCATGCTGCTGCAGTGTTTCTGGGTTCATATGTGTGTCAGTCCTCCTCTATCTAAAAGGCCTTGTTTCCTTGGTGGCCTCCAGCCCCTCTGGTTCTTATAATCTTTCTACCTCCTCTTCTGAGCCCTGAGGGGAAGGATTTGATGGAGACGTTTAGTCCATTCAGGACGGAGTATTCCAAGATCTCTTATTCTTTTCACGTTGCCCAGCTCTGGGTCTCTGTGTTTGTTCCCATCTACTGCACGAGGAAGCGTCTCTGATGTTGGCTGAGCAAGACACTGAGTAGAGCAGGATGTGGTTAGGAGTCATTTTATGGCTGTTTTCCCCTGGGTCCATGGCCTGTCTAGTCTCAGATTCTTGGCCACCATGGCAGTGTTGGTCATTTGTCCCATCCCATGAAGTGGGCCTTAATCCAGCCAGATAGTGGTTGGTTACTTTCCCAGCTTTTGTGCCACTACTGCCCCCTATATCTTGCAGGAAGGTCACCATTGCAGAGCGCAGTGGTTGTAGCTGGGCTGCTGTTTACCTTTCTTCTCTGGTATTCAGAGCGCCTTCCAGTGCATCAGCGCTGCTTTTCATTTTCAGGAGGTTGCATTTATTAATTATTGTTCCTGGTGCCTCTGCTGTCAGTGTTCTGTTCAGAAAGCCTTTTCCTGTGCCAGTGAGTTCAAGAATAGTTTATATACATGAGACTAAACCGCATATGATTTTTTATGTTTATGTTTTTTATGTTTTATGTTTTTTATGTTTCTCTCAGTATAATATTCGTACAACTTTTACACATTAAAATATGTGTCAAAATCTCTTTCTTTTTATGGCTGAATAGTATTAGTATTGTGACTGTATGTTTGTGTTTCTGTGTTCAGCTGTAGTTGGGCATCTAGGCTGTTTCCATCTGAACTCTTGTGAAGAGTGGTACCGTGTACATTTGCTTATCAATAGTAAGTACCTGTTTTCACAGATAACTGGGGCAGGTGGCCTCATATTAAAAAGGTAGCTGAGAAGAAACAAGGAGGCAAGCCAGTAGGCGTCCTTCCATGGCGTCTGCTTCCGTTTCTGCCTCTGGGTCCCTTGGCTTTCCTCAGTAATGGGCTGCAACCTGGGCGTTGTTCCCTGAAAGCAAACCCTTTCCTCCCCAAGTTGCTTTCAGTCATGATTATTAGTGGGAGCAACAGAAAGCAAACTAGAGCAGATATTAAATTCTATGCATTGCTGGTTGACACAGTAATGCTCTTTGTGTACTACTATAAAAAAAAAAAAGTCTCTCTTCCTACACTCTGGGCAACAATTTCTGTCAATCAGTGGGGAGTAAGTAGCCAGGGGATGGTGATGGTAGCCAAGATGCCTGTTTTGGCTGTGGTAGTGGTCCCAAGAGGACACTGTCACTTACTGGCAATAGCTGCAGAGGACTGGGAGACTGGTATTCCTATGAGCTTTGAATCTCCTTCCCTCGAAGGAATTCACCTCTCCGCATTGTCCACTCTTACTCCTAGGACTCAGACCATAAGTTAAAATCTAGACTTACGTGGTTCTTCCAGTGCCCTTACCTGGAGCAGTGCTGTCTGTGCTCCAGTCCTGGCCTATTCAGGCCTTTAAGTGCAGGGTCAGAGGTGGCCTAGCATCTTCCTTTGCTTAAGCACGGAGGTAAGGCCCTTCTGTCTGAACACTCCTGAAGCTGGACCCGTATCAGGGATGATAGTGATGGCACTTGCTAGCATCCAGAAGACAGATCTGGAGCTAAACTGCCTCTCCTAGCGTTGGCTCAGTGTGAAGTCAGCTTTAATCAGCCCTCTTCCTCTGGCTTCCATAGGGGGAAGCTGGCAGCTTTTCCTTTCAGGGTAGTGACCTACCTGGGAGCTCTGAAGAATGATCCTAACAGCATTCCGAGAGAATCCTTCCCTGCTGCTCCATGTAGGCATAGCGTACATGTAGGAGGGTGGGGCGGGGTGGGGAAGGCAAGACAGCCTGGGCCTCTATGTTTAGTGTGTGGGTGGAGAGGCCCAACCGTGAGGTACGCGTCAATCACACTTCATGTCCTTTTGGGAGGCCATAACTTTTAATAACTCTAGCGATCATTCGCTTTTATTCCGTGGGGACTCATTAAACTGTGACATTGCTGTAGCACTGCGGGCATCCCTGTCCACACCTGCAGCATCAGCTAGCTGCGTAGCTCCTACGGATGCAGCCTTTTAACACCCCCCCTCCACCCACCCACCCCGCTCAGAGCACCGTACCCCACCAACAGTAGAATACCCACCACGCAAAGAGTTAAATGAATGTGTGTGCCTCTCCCCTCCTACGCTGAGTTCTCAGAGTATGTGGTGAACCACCTTGAGGATGTTTAAAGTCCACTGCTCTTCTCCTCTTGCGTTCACAGGTCTGCTCATGTGTGTCGCATACACCGTGTCCTCCACCTCACAAGCTGCAGTTGCTAAGCTCCCTTTTGAACTTGCCTTTCTCCTGGTGCTTCCTCTGTCTCGAAACTTCCCTTGACATTTCTCGCCCCCCTCCTGAGTCCTCCAAACCTACCCCCCCATGGTGTGCAGTGCAATGCATCCCTTCCCCCATCTTCATCCCCGCGTGGTGCAGTTCTGCTCAATGTCTGTCACAGTGATCACTTCCGAGAGGGGTGTGTGATCCAGGCCAGAGAGCACAAGCTCCCTGGGGATACTCGTTGAAAGGAGTCCCTTTTTTTTTCTACAAGGGCCGTAGTGCTGGTGGCACATAATTGGTAGCTGCTAAGGGCAATCTCTGTCACCAATGGAGGGCAACCTGCCCAAAAATCAAACCAACAGACAGAATGGGAGGAGCTCAGTGGGGAGAAAGAACAGGTTCAACATTAATACCTAAGTCCCTTGTTACACTTGCAGGCATTTTCACCTTTGCGACAACTCGGAGAATGTGACGTTTTGTTTTATCGTTAGGCCAGTCTGAGTGGGTCTCCGTGTTACATTGATACCATCATCCCATGCATACGGTAAGCCTTTTAGTCTGCCTCTCATTTGATGGTGACATAACCACCCCCACCACCACCCCCCCACCCCCCCCCCCCCCCCCCCAGAGAAGGCAGAGGTGGAGCTGCCTTCCCTTTTCCCTAGCTGAAAGCAGTTTTTGATTACTTGCTCATGTCGGGTCACTGCTGAGACTAACACACAAGATTCCTAACTGCAGAGCGAGAGTCACTGTTTGTACACTGTGTTGCCTCCCCTGGGTAGGAACGGGGCTCCAATGTAAACTTCTCCCACTGTTTGCTCCCCCAGGGCACCTCCTTGCTCTAACTCCTGCAGAGCCACTGTGCTAGAAGCTTTGTCTTTGTTTCAGGACTGCTCTCCAAATGGCTGTCTTTCACTTTCCACCATCTGGATTCTGTCTTAGCAGTCTGTACCAACCTCCCGAGTTTTATCTTTTTATTGCTGCAGGTGACTCGTAGTGGACATACCCTCTTGTAAGAAGGTCCTTTTCTCCTCCAGGTGATGATCGCTTTGGCCTTACTGCCCATTTGACTCGGGTTCTTATTCTCTGCCATTTCCCAGCAATCTGAGATCTCTGAACATTGTAAGCCCCTGAAGCCTCCCCACCCCACCCCACTCCAGCCCCACTCCACCCCCGTACTCCTGCCATATTCTTCCTGATTGTTTATTTAAGCACCCCCTCCTGTATCAGAGAGGGCAGCAGCAGAGGTGTTAGCACACGCCATTGGCCTTGCTGGCTTCTTTTCCGTCTGGATCCTTTCAGCTGCGCTGATCTCTACATGGTCCCCACTGCAGGCAATTCTCTTTCCCTTGGCCTTTGCCAGTCTGTTCATAATCGTGATGTCTTTGCGCCTTTAATGTCTGAGTTCCGTTTGCCTTGTGAAACTTCAGTAGTAACTTTCAACTGTCCATTCATACCCTGCCCCTGTTCCCCCCCCCCATTTCCTTTCTCATTATACTAATTTTTTCTAAGGGTCCCTTTCCTGGGGAAGTGTACACACTCCCGGAGCAGCCTAGCACAATGGTTGGAGTTAGGGGTGGTCATTAACTTGTTTTAGCCAATTGTGAATAGAAATAACATGTCGTGAGCAGGCAGCAGACTTTAAATGCCAATGCATGATTTACCTCCCTCCCTGTTGCAGTGATTGCTAAACTCTATGTCAGGCCTCCATCATGCGTGAGTCCCAGGGGGACCATAATGGTTGAGCTTCCCCTGTCAGCCTACCCTGCCATGCAGTGAGAACAAGAGATATGTTTCTGCTGGGTTTAAGCCACTGGGATTTAAAGACTGAATTACCATTGCCTAAGAAGAGGCCGATCTAACATAGAGCAGGCTTTCTGAAGGTACTGGGGTCAGGACAGTACTGGTGAGCAGTCCCTGGCGTTCAGTGGCCAGTGAGTTAAGAAAAATGCTTCTGGGTCAGCTGTCACACTAAGACCATAAGGAAAGGCTTCTGGGGCTTCAGGGAAGGAAGTCTCTGCATTTTTGTAGACTCATGGGTGTTAGGTCTCAAACCCAGGACAAATGGCTGAGGTGCCCTTTAACATAGCAGATCATATGCTGACCTCCAGATTATCGCAGTCTCCGTCAGTCCCTACCTGTTACAGGGTCCTTCTGTCTGGCATGCCCCGCCCCCTGCCCTAAATGTCTTCAGCCCAGAGGCTAGTCTGCCCTTCTCCCTGCTGCCCTTCCCTATATAATTAGAGCCATTTCAGTTACCTTTTGGTCTACCCTTGAGCCTCTGGATCAGTCTCCTGGCTCAGGCCACCCCCACCCCCCTTGGTAAGCGGCTCCTCTCCCCTTCCCCTCCCCCAGCCCCTCACGTGGCCTGCTCAGGGTCATGTTCGACTCCGGCCTCTCCAGATGTCTCTGCCTCTGACTGTGTTCTTCCTTTTATTACACCAAACCTTCTCCTCCATCACATCTCGGAGCAGGCATGCACTTCCTTTTTTTATTTATTCAATCAGGAAAGACCAATTCCCCATTTCTCTGATCTTATGTGTGGATGCAGCACCCGGAGTTCCTAGGGAAGTCATCACGGTATCAACATGGTAGAAGGTCACATACAGGGAAAAGCACAGAGTAAGTGGAAGCCATGACGACTCGAGTGCATCACCACCCTACCCTGGACTTTGTCAGTGAGGAAAGCCAACGGATCCCCTTTAGTGTTTAAGCCACCTGGGTCGGGTTTGCAGTAAACGTCAAAATATGGAAGTAGCTCATTCTGCATCTGTTGCTTCTATTTCCCACTAGTCCGCACAGTCTCAGAGAAGTAATAAGTAAAAGTAGCATCCCTTTTCACAGACCTACTGTGTACATGCCACCATACTAAGTGATTTCCACACAGAAAGCGATTATGCTCCACATCCAGGTAGCAAGCCCATGTATGGGCTCCCTGAGAGAATCTTCTCTTATGTATATTTGTTTCCGTGGCAAATAATACATAAGTGGGTACAGGGCAAATATTGGACTAACTGAACAAACATACATTGAAATTTACCCTACAGTATTGTTGAAGCCCCAAGTCTCACCGAGCTCAGAAAGACACAAGATGGGATGTGCTGTTAATTTCAAGCCTGAACACACAAAGGACACTGTACGGACAGCAAAGGCCAGGAGGGAGGTGGTGCACGCTTGCCTGCGGTTGGGAACAGGGACAAAGGCTTGGAGAAAGCCAAGTGTAATCTTAAAGCAGGGGTTGGGTGTTGGGGGAGGCAGAGTGTACTCAGCATGGTAGAGTTGGGAGTGTAGATGCCACCAGAAGTGCTGCCCTCACTCCCTCCAGTTGAGGCTTAGTAAGTGTTAGATCTTATGTTTCACTGTTCTTGTCATAAAAGACAATAGAGAGTCATTGTGCCCTGACTGTCTCTTGATTATTTGGTGCAGGTACCTAATCTGACTACTGCTTACTCACTTGTTCAGATTATCTGCACATAGTAGGCCCTTAAATTAGGTTTATAAAATTGCATCCGTCTGTCCATGTGCCATTTCTCTCCAGAGAAAGCATAAATTTCCAAGGGCATGTGGCAAACATTCTGTCTCTTTTCTGGCTCTCAACTTACTGCCGAGTACGTTCGCACGCAGTAGGCCCTCAGTTAAGTGTCTATGTTTGTTGGGTTGACTCCAAGGATTTGGCTTTGGGGATGAAGAAGTTATTTGCCTCGTGAGCCTGTTTCTTTTTTTTTTTTTCTTCAGTACATCAGTGCTTCATCAAAGCCCTGTCAGATCAGATTCTCAATAGGGTATCTTAAATACATGCTATTAAAATACCTAAATAGATGTGCCATCTGTTTGAATAGACTGAGCCTGGTGAATCAGCAGGAGAGGTGGGAGGCTGATCCAGCCAGACATGAACCAGTTGGGTGGGGACCAGGCAGCTAGCTCCTTCTTTCTCTCCCTTTACCACCCTAGAGAGCTCTCACTGGAATACGCAGATGTATAGAAAAAACAAGATCAACCAGCCAGCAAAATGTGAAGACTGAAAGGAGTCATGGGGCGGCATCTGGGCTAGCTAAGAGCCAGCTCTGCCTAGGGCCCTCGGCCCCACTGTGGGCGGTGCTGAAACTTATGTCAGAGCAGGAGAAGGAAGAGCCAAGGGACATACTCCTCCAGTGACTGGGCCTTTGAAATCTAGATTGTGTGTGTGTGTGTGTGTGTGTGTGTGTGTGTGTGTGTGTGTGTGTGTGTGTGTGTGTGTGTATGTGTAAGTTTATAAAGCATTTTTAAAAAAAAAATCAATTCATGTTGAGAACTGTCACTAGTGAAGTCACCTAGGACTTAAATCACTAAAGTAAAATGCAATGTTAGGAAAGGGCTTGAGAAGACACTTGCTTATTTCTTGCACATTCTCCCTGGTGACGTGCCATCAAGCCTGGATGTCTAAATGCCCTAGGCTGCCAGATCCTGTCCACAGCCAGCTTTAACCCCTGCCGTCGCCCTTGTACTGCAGTGGTCAGAGCTGGCCTCTCTTGATGCTGCCATTAAGGAAACAGATTGCAGGCTCACTTATCACCTCATGAAATCATGTTGAGAATTTTTTTTTTTTTTAAATTCTTACGTTGCCAGCAGTATGGGGAAAAAACATAGACCAGGTCTAGATGGGGTTTTTCCACTGAATCAAAAGCAAGTGACTTCTGCTCTGGCATGGGAGGGCCCAGGACATCTGTGAAAAGTTTTTCCTAAGCTCTGCTCTTCTTGGTAACATTTAACAGACGAAGCTTTGCACACAGTAGGTGTTCAGCCTTTTTGGCTCTGATTTCTCTGTTCTCCCCTTATATCCATGCCCTTCACTCAGGCCACTTGCTCCTCTTCTCCCACCCCCTTCCCCCCCCAATACCCCCCCCCCTCGACCTCACAAAGCACACACGGTTCTTCCTGCGTTGTCCTCCTGTTTGGGTTTTTCTAATACTTTTTTAGTGTAAGGTGTTTATATTAAATGAGACAGGGATAAGAGTACTGTACTCAAGCCCTAGGTTCTGGTCCCAGCCTCGGCGTTGCCGTTGGCTCCTGGGTGGTGGTTATGTGCCCATATTCCTCATCGCTGATGTAATGAAAGAAAAAAAAACCCTATCTATTTGTCTGTGCCTCTCTGTCTCTTCTTCCCTCCCTTCCCCTCTTTCTCTCTCCCTCCCTTTCTCCCTTCCTCCCTCCCTTCCCACACTCCCAGGATTGTCACCAGTATCCCACAAGCTAATACATAAGGGACCCTCTAGGCTGTACTTAAAAAGCATGCTAACCAGAGATGGTCCTCCTCAGTTGATGCTCCCAAGAAAGCAGGTGTAAAAGATCCCCCACAGTGTGCTTTCCTCTCCTTTCTCTTGGCAAGGCTAACTGCCTGGTTTCTGGGGCCCAAAGGGAACACATTTGTCTGATCAATTCACTGGGGTCCAGGGTCAAGCCCTCGACTTTGCAGCATCAGGAACTTGGTCTTGGCAGAGGCTCTGAGGTGATCAGACTCAGCGATGCTGACTCATGCTAACCCACAAGAGACTGATCTATAACCAGCATGGCAGTTGATTAATTTACAGTGGGAAACATTTGGCCCGCTCTGGCCCGTCTCTCCCTCAATGCCAGCTGCATGGGAAGAGAGTTCATTGGAAGGTTGCTCGGTGAGCAGGAAGCGTTGAGAAGGGAATGCTGGAGGATGGGAAGTGTTCAGTGTGACCAGGCTCACCCAGGGCCCCATCTCCTCCACAGAACACCTCCCCCACCCCCACCCCAGACAGTCTAGCATTGCAGGCATTACTGGAGCACTTTGTTCTAGAAGTAGGCTTGCTTGAGTCAGAGTGTGCCAGGAGTGTCCCCCCACCCCCACCCTGGTCCCATGTTCCCTCTGCTGGCCCAATCTTCTTCTGCAGGGGAACTGGTTCTCATGTGTCTGCAGAGCAGGGGAAGCTAGTTGCTGCCGCAGCACCTGGGTCCCTGGAAGCAATACGAACTTTTGTAGTGCGTGGAAAATTCTAACTTACTAGGTTCAGGGAAGGGGGTGGGTCTAGGAAGCTGAATATTTACAGGGTTCCCAGTGATGCTAAGGCCAAGGAATAGCTCTTGTTTCAGAATGTCTTACATCACTTTTCGATGACGTTGCATCTTACTGGATTTCCATCGGATCCCCGTTAGGATGGTCGTGTATGCTAATTTTCAGGACAAAATGTTACTCTCTGGTTTGGGGGGGAGGGGTGTGTGCCAATCACCATTGCCCTTTGGGCTTGGCTTCCTCTCCTCCTTCCTGTCCTTCCTCCTTTTGTCATTCCTCTGCCACCCCTCCCCCCTCCCCCCCCCCCGCTTCCCTTTCATAAATATTTATCGATAGCTAACGCATAAGGAAGCGTAAGACAGTGTTACCGCAGCTGACACTCCCAAGCGCCAAAAGCAAAGGCGCTCTGAGGTGACCATGGACTTTTGAGAATTTGGATGCAGACTGGTGCAGACTGCACTGAGGCCAGCCAATAACATGGGAGACCTGGCATGAACAACCTAGAGAACGGGTGGTGAGGAGCAGTGGCTCATGTGTGCTTCCCGTGTTGATGGATTTTTGGATGTACATTTATACTTCCAAGGTGTCTTATGGGACACTCCAAGTCCGTAAGCCCATCCCACGTCTAACAAGCAAAACAGCCACTCCTCTTCCCCAACATCTTGCCAGGGTCCTGGCAGTGCCTGGCTTCTACCAGAGCACCGAAATCAGGGAAGCAAAGGAATTGAGTAAGCACCTATCTTGTGTGTGTGTGTATATGTGTGTGTGTGTATATATGTATGTGTGTGTGTATGTGTGTGTGTCTATGTATATATTTTGGTTTTTAGAGACTTGGTTTTTCTGTGTGGCCTTGGCTGTCCTGGACTTACTTTGTAGACCAGGCCAGCCTCGAACTCACAGAGATCCACCTGCCTCTGCTCTCCTACCCCACCTCGAGTGCTGGGATTACAGGGGTGCGCCACCCTATCCAGCTGAGGAGGCATCTTTCATACCCAGGTATTGTGTTCCTCGAATGGATCCCACCACAACAGATTTCAAAATCCTCATTTTCCAGGGGAAATTAAGGCTCGGAAAGGTTAAGTACTTGCTGAAGGTCATACAAGCAGCAAGTGCTGGGATGTAACTCCAGGTTCACTCAGTTGCACGTCCTGGGTTGTTTTCACCATTCTGTACTGTTTGCGAATGGGGGCGGTGCTTGCAGAATTTTGAACATGAGCTTCACAGTGCTGTGCATATGTATTTATAGATAATTCCTATAATTTCTCTCTGCAAAATGACATATATAAATACACAGCTTCTAAATATATGCTACAATGATGACTATCACATTCCTACATATAAAGTACACTAACATTGAAATCTGCATTTGGTCATATAGCTAGTTCTGATTTACTTATAGAGAAAAGTAAAGGCCACAGTGGAGCAGAGTGGGGATTGGGGTACCGGCCATCTACTTAGTGCTTTCCAGAAGGAGCCCTATTTTCCTCCTGTGCACCATTGCTATCAGCCGAAGGAAGATTTGATTAGGTCCTTAGCGTGCTAGGTTCCATAGGACCTAGTGACAAATGGTTACTGTGCCTCTTAATTGTTTTAGATCACAGCATAGAAATGGTATGCTAGAGTAAAAAAAGCCTGAGCACTGAGGCTGGAGACATGGCTCAGCAGACAGGGCCTCCTGCTGCTTTGTGGATGAGCTGAGCTTGGTCCAGCACCCACAGCATGCCACTCACACCCACCTGTAACTCCGTCTCCAGGATCTGATGCCCTTTCTGGCCTCCGTAGCCACCCATAGGCACACAGGCATGCTCTCTCTCTCTCTCTCTCAATTTTTTTTTTTTTTTTAAGAAAGCTGAGTCATATTAACAGTCTGTTTCAAGCTGGGCATGGTAGCGCACACCTTTAATCCTAGCACCTGGGAGGCCGAGGCAGGTGGATCTCTGTGAGTTCAAGGCTAGCCTAGTCTACAAAGCAAGTCCAGGACAGCCAAGGCTACACAGAGAAACTCTGTCTTGAAAAAGTAAAACAAAACAAAACAAAACAAAAAACTGCTGTTTCATAGACTTGTTTATATAACATTGCAGTTAATTCTCAGCACGCTGTATTAGTTGCTTTTCTGCTGCTGTGATAAAACACCATGACTGAGAGAATTTACAGAAGAGCTTATTTGGGCTTATGATTCCCAAGGGATAAGAATCCACCGTGGCACGCGAGACCGTGGCAGCCATGTGGCAGTTACAGCAGCAGGAATGGCTCCCAAACTGCCAGCAGGAAGCGTAGAGTAAACTGAGAATGGCAGGTGGATTTGAAACTTCAAAACCTGATCCGGGAGCTTCATTGCCCCCCCCCCCCCCCCCCCGCAGGCCACACGGGAGCCTCCCCAGCCTGCACCACCAGCCAAGGACCAAGTCTTCCAGCCTCCGGCTCTGTAGGGGACATTTCCACTCAAATCACCACACACACCAACTCGGTTTCTATGTATCCATCTCAGAGGAACAGAGGAAACTGTTTGCCCAAGGTCACAGGACTATTAAGTAGAGAGGCCAAAAAGTTGAGACCAGGCCCAATTCTAGGGCCGGTTGCTTTCTATACAGTTGTATCCTTTATTTTCTTGTTTATGGATCTTACTCAAAGAACTGTGTAGGATATTTATTAAAATTCAACTTGAGACTAGGCAATTCATGGTCTGTAAGAAAGGAGAACCCAGCCCATGTAAAAGAGTTTTTTTTTTCCCACTGAGCAGTATAATTATATCTCCCTTGGAGAAGGGAGCTTTGAAATAGTCACAGTCTAAGAGAAACTATAAACACATCACAAACATGCCCGTCTCTAAGAGGTAATGTCTGGACCACATCCCAACACTGCCTGGTCCTGAAAAGGGAAGGAGGTCCAGATGCTTCCTCTCTCACTACCCGAGGCCAATAGGCTGCCCTTTCTTCTCTGCGTGCTTTGTACTCCATGTTGTGCAGGCGGGTTGGAGAGGCTCGAAAGGAGCTGTCTACAGATTGCTCCAGCTAATTTCCAAGCCCTTCTGCATCACATACCGAAGCCTGTATTTTCAGTGGTGTCAGAAGAGTTGACTGCATTCCTGCAATGCATCAGCAGGTTAAGTGACATTTTTACATTTTTACTAAACCTACAGGTGACACAGTCGGAAAAGACAGCCACTACCCTAAATCAGAATTCAAAATTGTCTAGACAGTCTGGAGTGTCTTGTCTAACTCAGTAAGATAAAGTATCTCAGAAACAATCGCAGAATTCTATGTTTAGAGCAAAGGGAAAACCAGCCACATAAATTCTGGCTTGAGGTGGGTTTTTTTCATATGAAAGGATTGGAGACTAATTACCCACAAGGTGAATATTTGCCAACATTGTGATCCAGCATTCCACTGGAAAAGAAAAAGAACACACTGATCTTTAACTACATGAAGGGATGCCCGGTGCAGTTACAAGTACGTCTGGTCTTGTTGCAATGGCTTGTGCTCAGAGCAAACCTGGGGTGTTGGGTTCTGTGGCAGTTACCACGTTACGTGGGGCTATTGACCAACTGGAATAAGGCTAATAGAATGGTGAGGCTAGAGAAACCAAGAGAGTTTGCGGAAGTGGTTTCATTTACTTTAGAGACAGATGGAGGGTGGGGGTGGGGAAGTCATCAAAGGAATGCTACCTCATTGTCTTCAAATACTTAGGATTCTGGCCTGTGACAGGTAGAATAAATTTGTTCAGCTCTGTCAAGATGTAAAGCTAGACCAAGGAGCTGAGGTTAAAGAAAGCAGATTTCGGTTCAGCCTCAGTAAGAGCTTGCAAATAGCTGAACCGTTGTCCTTTAGGTGAGGTGAGTCGTGAAGACGCATCACCAGTTTCATGTCTATTCCTTGAACCAAACAGAACACCACAATGTCTGTTTTGCACTAGTTGGATTCGGCTGTAACTTCATCTGATATTTTATGCGTATTGTGTCCCAAATTGGATGCCGCTAACTATCTGAAAGAGACAAGCCTGGGCTCACAGCCACTTTCTGCAGCACCTAGGAACACCTGATCCTATAACCCAGGCGTGCTTAGGAATTCTTCCACTGTGGAATTGCAGTTTCCCAAATAACAGGAATCACTTTACTTTTTAAACATCTATTAGGTAATTACTGTTTCTGCTGTGGGAATATTTTTCTTACTCCAAACATTGTATTTTATTTATTCTTTGTGTTCTGTTTGGTAATCCCTAAATACCATTTTTTTCTGCTTTTAAGAACAGTGAACAAGCCTTTAGTAAAATGAAAGAAAAGGACATTTCTGCTTTGAGATTTGGCTGTGCCACAATAACAGTGGCATCAGGGGACTCCTCCTGGAAAATCTAGTCATTAAAGACTCTCCCTCACCTTGAGGCTCACCCACTAGGAAAGCACATTATGTCACTCTTGAAACCCTTATCCAGGAACTTATGAAAGTCAGATCTCAAATTTCTATTTAAGGGATAGAAGAGACAAGGGAAGCCTGCTTTGACACACTCAACATTTCTGACACTAGATATGTGCAGCCCCCTCAACACTCCACATGCCGTCCTGTAGTAGACAACACCTGGGTGTCCTATAATTAAACTCTGACCATCAACACAGTGGTAGATCTCACAGGTTGAGGCCTCAGCCCCCCCAAGACCATCTCTCATTTCAAATGCCAGTTGTTGTAAACCCCCAGGTGCAGCATCTGCTTCTGACCCTCTGGGTGTGGTTGGAGTTCCTATGACTAACCTCCCTTGACTCAATTAATTTCCTACGACAGCTCTCAGAACTTCCATTTATGCTAGCTTTTGCTTTACCTTTAAGTATAAAGGTTTGTATGAAGGGGTACAGGTGAACTGCCATGTGAGGAGATGCAGGGGACAAGGTGTTGGGGAACAGGGCAGGGCCTTCCATAGTTGCCATGTTCTTTCAGGAACATGAACCCTCAGACACTTGCACTTTTATGTATCCATCTCTCCACCTGAATCCAGTCTTTTATTTTTAAATAAAGGTTTCTTCACATTGGCACAATTAGTTAAGCCATTGGTCACGGTTAGCATCCCAACTTTCAGTCCTTCTTCCCCCGCCCCCCCCCCAAGAGATCTGTTGATTCCAACCTCTAATCCAGTGGTTCGTGTGGTGACCACCCCCCAACCATAACATTTTTGTTGCTACTTCATAATTGTAATTTTTCTACCACTATGAATCATAATATAAATATCTGATAAGCAAAATATTTGATATGTGACCCCTGTGAAAGGGTCATTCACCTCACAAAAGGGTCACAACCCACAAGTTGGGAAGCACTGCTCAAATTGCAAGACTGGTTTACATGGCAACTATGCTTCAACCTTAGAGTACCCAAGAGTGGGAGTGCCTGGCCTCATGCCGCCCTTCATCTCAAGAACATACAGAAAGGCACGCAGCACCCTGAGGCGGCAAGGCTTTAAGGTGGGTGCCCCTGGAAATGGAGAGCAAATTCACTTCAAGTATCGCAAGAGAGTATAAGCCTGACTCTAAAATACTTTAGCTAATATAACAAAAATAACAACAACAGTAATAAATGTTACTATAACACTTGCTATGTGCCAGGCCCTATTGAAGTCACTTTATAGATTGTAATTCATTTAATCTCTATAATAACCCAATGGTGGGTGCCATTACCATCTCTATTTTATGGGTGTAGAAACTATGACACGGAGAAGCTATGTAACTTGCTTCCCAGAGCTAGCAAAACAGAAAACTGGTTTTTAGGCTTGTGATTTCTGACTCCAGAAACCAAGTTCTTGGATACTATAGTACTAAACATATATCACCATATGCTACGGCAAATATACCACCATGCACTACTTTCCACACACCACCACATAGCGTCACACGTATAGCACCATATATCATTGCGTGTATACCACCGTGTGCTATTACACATATGCCACCATATACTACCACACCACGTTTCCTCCTGTTTTAACAATTCAGTTCTCTGAGCTAAATACAAGATACAAGCTTCTAATTTAAATATCTTAAGGTGTTTCTAAATGCATGCATGCTTGTGTGAATTCATTTATTTTTGAGACAGAGACTCACTGTGTAGACCAGGCTGCAGTCAAAGTCAGCATCTTCCTGACTCAGCCTTTTGCTGGGATTGCAAGCATGTGCTACCACGCCCAGGTCAACATGTATTTCATTATAAAAATAAACATAGTAGCTAATCATTCTGACTGTAATATCAGATATACCTGGAGTTACATGCAAGTTACTCACTGGAAATTAAGTTTTTGGTTTTCTTATATGTAAATTTTTAAATGCTAAGAAAGATTAAGAGACATAAATATGTAATGTGCTTAGCGGAGTGCCTGGTCCGGAGTCTGTGCAGGAAATGCTTTCACTCGTTAATATGTATTAGGATCACATGAAGTATGGAAGACTGAGAATTGGAAGGAAAAAAAATCACATAGAGTCCTAACACTTACATGGATTCTGGTGTGTTTTCTTTTGTTTATGTGTGTGGGAAAGTGTTCTTTTGCTGTTTAGGACCTGAGACAAGGTCCTTTGTTTGTCAAGTCATCGTTGTTGGGGGGGGAAATGTGCAGAGGTAACTCTGGTGAGTAAAAGCAGAGTGGCTCTGCATAATAAACAGAAAGGGAAAATGAGAGTCCCTAAGGAGAGAAATGGCCTGGTTTGGATTTTCTGAGCAGTTTCAACAGTGACCATTGGTGGCCCCAAGTTTCAGAATGGCTTCTATAAGGACAGATTCAATCTGTGATATCGTTTATTTGAGTTTGCACTTTTTTACCCCTAGAGTAATGATGAATCTGAAAGCTGAGCCTACTTCAAGTCACTTTTCTCATGGCGGCTCTCTCCTCCCAGGGTGGCCATGGCAGCCCTCTCCTCCCAGGGTGGCCATGGCAGCCTTCTCCTCCCAGGGTGGCCATGGCAGCCTTCTCCTCCCAGGGTGGCCATGGTGATCTTGTCTCCTCCCAGGATTGCCATGGCGATCTTGTTGATGCTGTTTCTCTGTCTCAGAGCTCTATAGCACAGCCTAAACCATGTTAGCCACGGGGGCTATCGATGCCTTATTAGTAGAACATCTACACCAAGAAGGCCTATTATCTCTGCACTTGGCTTAAACACAGCTACTAGAAGCAAAGGAGAAAATGCTTGACCAAACTAATTTATGACCACGAATGAATGTGGCCACGTGGCTGTGGTTCTTCCACAGCCACTCCAGATGGCAGAACCATGAGCCACGGTGTGAGCTCTAAAATGTTTACATCATTTTTGAAGCGATCACATGTTAATCCAACACCTTGTTACAGCAGAGGCCGAGTTAGACCGCCTTCCACTTTGCTAGGCCAGGTCACCATCAGGTACAACTGTTACTATATAAAAATACAACCAAGCCATGATAGAAACTGTTGTGTCCAGTGTTGTCTGAAAGGAAAGAAGGTTAGCACTCCCCTTGACAAGGATGGAAGATGCCCTTGGGCCTAACAATACCCATATGGTTAAGGCATTGCCACCTACTTGGTGGCATCTAGCCACTGTTTTTGACACACATGGTATATACTCCCTTATAAACAGGTATTAGCCACATAATACAGGATAACCACACTACAATACACAGACCTAAAGAAGCTAAATCATAAGGAGGACCCTAGGGATAATACTTAATTCTCATTCAGAAGGGCAACTAGAATAGACACCAGAAGTGGTTGAAGAGAAGGAACAGGACGGGAGCCTACCATAGATGTCCTTGGAAAGACTTCACCTAGCAGAGGATCCAACACAGATGCTGAGACTCACAGCCAAACGCTGGAGTGCAACACAGGGGGTTTATGGAAGAGTTGGGGGATAGAACCTAGAGGGAGCAGGAGCTCCACAAAGAGACCAATGGGGGCTGGAGAGATGGCTCAGAGGTTAAGAGTACTGTCTGCTCTTCCAGAGGTCCTGAGTTCAATTCCCAGCAACCATATGGTGACTCACAACCATCTATAGTGAGATCTGGTGCCCTCTTCTGGTGCACAGACATACCTGTAGACAAAGACACTGTGCATATAATAAATAAATAAATCTTAGAGAGAGAGAGAGAGAGAGAGAGAGAGAGAGAGAGAGAGAGAGAGAGAGAGAGAGAGAGAGAGAGAGACCAATGGAGGCAACAAAATCTGGGTGCCAGGGTGGGGGGGTGGGGTGCTGCAAAGACTGATGCACCAACCAAGGACCATACATGGTGAGGACCTAGACCCCCTGCTCAGATGCAGTAGATAGGCAGCACAGTCTCCTTGTGGGTCCCATAATATGGGGAGTAGGAGCTACCTCTGACATGGACTCTGGTGCCCATTCCTTGATCACTTCCCCATGGCAGGGGCACTTTGCCAGGCCACAGAGGAAGAGGATGCAGGAAGTCCAGATGAGACTTGATAGGCTGAGGTCCGATGATAGGGGAGGAAGGCTCCTCCTTTTTGAGGACTAAGGGAGGGGGATGGGGTAACTGGAAGGAGACAAGGGAAGGGGCTACAATTGGGGTGTAAAGTGAACAAATTAAGAATAAATAAGTTTTTTGAAAAAGAAAAAAAATGAGACAAATTTCTTAATAAAATACATTTCAAATACCTTAAAGAAGAAAAGAAAAAGAAACTGTTGTGTCTGGATCCCTGTTCAGAGCATCAATTCCCTGAGAGGAAAGAGAGGTCCTAATCAACTAGGCTTATGAACAATGACTCCTCCATCTCCTGCCCTCCCCGGCCCTCCACCCCCCCACTCCCTCCCCGCCCCATGTAGAGTCCCTAATGTCCTCCGCAGCAAAACCACGGCCACTTTGTAATTATGTACATCCAAGGAGTAGATTCTGGACAACTTATCACAACCCCAAGATGTCTGATTGTAGCTCAGAGTTCCTGCAAGATGCCAACACAAGTGAAATTGTCTCAAAGCAAGAGTGACAAATAATCCATTAGAGGTGAGAAGGGAACACCAAGAAAGAAGAAACAAAACTCTCTTCTTGAGTTCCTTGAATCATGTGGCAAACTTCACAGCCTTAGCTGACAAAACCCAGAGTCCTCTCCATGTCCTGACTTCTCCCAAGTGACAGGCAAGTCAAAAGGAGTTTCCGGCTCTTCTCTGCTGTGGCCCATGAGCTCCAAGTCCAGTAGGAATCTTGGTTTGTTTGGTGTTGGTTTGTTTTGTTGGTTTTTCAAGACAGGGTTTCTCTGTGTAGCCTTGGCAGTCCTGGAGACCAGGCTGGCTTCAAACTCAGAGATCCGCCTGCCTCTGCCTCCCGTGTGCTGGGATTGTGGTGTCCTCCACTGCTCCCATCTCAGAATCTTGTTTTTGATTGCCTTCTGGATGTGCTACTGGTAGTGTTTGAAAAGGATGGTGTCCTTTTGAGGAACTTCCCTGAACACCAGCAGCTGAGGCACGGATCACACCTATGCACACTTAGGCCTCACCCTTCCTTGCCAGCAGCTGAGGCACGGATCACACTTATGCACACTTAGGCCTCACCCTTCCTTGCCAGCAGCTGAGGCACGGATCACACCTATGCACACTTAGGCCTCACCCTTCCTTGCCAGCAGCTGAGGCACGGATCACACTTATGCACACTTAGGCCTCACCCTTCCTTGCCAGCAGCTGAGGCACGGATCACACCTATGCACACTTAGGCCTCACCCTTCCTTGCCAGCAGCTGAGGCATGGATCACACTTATGCACACTTAGGCCTCACCCTTCCTTGCCAGCAGCTGAGGCACGGATCACACTTATGCACACTTAGGCCTCACCCTTCCTCGCCAGCCTCCACCATGTTCTTCACGGTGGTGCTGGAGGCCGCGGCCTCATGTGCATTCTTTAAGTAAATCTGGACTCAATGTTTGAAAATCTTCTGTGTTCAATTAGATAGGTTAAAAGAAAAGGAATAAAATAGGACGGCGCCCCTATATTTTTATGACTAACCTTTAGGAAAATATGTTTTATAGAATCAAAGACTCTTGCGTCAGTTACCTGTGGGCAGGTTTTGGGCTGATTTTAATCAGGCATGTTGAAGCTGGTCTGAAACTGAGAGGGACTAGGTTTGATAGAGACTTTTGGAATAGAGGGAGGAACTCCAGAGATTTTAGATGAAAAAATTAATAATAAGAGAATGTTTTGTGGGGGAAATTTTACATGTTAAGCTCTGGGTAGAAAGTTTGCCAAGAGGACCCTTATCCAGTGCGCAAAATAACCTGGAGTTGAGATGGGAGTGAAATTCAGAAGCCTCAACAGATTCTAAAGAAAAACCAGGACCTTGTGTGTGTGTGTGTATGTGTGTGTGTGTGTGTGTGTGTGTGTATGTGTTTTGGGGGGTACAATTGGAAATAAGGGCAGAGTAAGGAGAAGGTGCCTCCACATTAACACTCACAAGAACCCAGCCTGAAGAGTCCAAGGGCTGAGGTTCTGGCTTGCTGCACGGATTGATGTGGGAAGTGGAGGCACACAGAAAGGACTGAGAAATCTCAACCACCTAAGGACCCAGACCCAGTTCTCACAGAGCATTTCAGAGAAGCTCTTCTTGAGAGCATTTCAGGGTTGTCTCGATCCCCTATCAACTGGTTATTTTCAAGTAGGATCAATGGTAGATAACACTAAAGACATTTAGAAAAAGTTATATGGAAATATACTACTGCAGAAGCCTCTACAAACACACACACACACATACACATACACACACACACACCACACACACACACACACATACACACACCACACACACACACCACACACACAGACACACAGACACACACAGACACACACACACCACACACACACATACACACACCACACACACACACCACACACACACCACACACACACAGACACACACATACACACACACCACACACACACACACACACCACACACACACACACACACACACACATGGGAGAGAGAGAGAGAGAGAGAGAGGGAGGAAGGGAGGGAGGGAGGGAAGGAGGGAGGGAGGGAGGGAGGGAGGGAGGCAGAGTGTTATCCTATAACAGAATGACCCTACTAGACTCCACATATTAACAAACAGAGTCCCATGCCAGGAATAGATTATCTCTTTTGGCGTCATTGGTCAGTGAGGTCCCATAGAACCCCAAACATTACAGGGAATATATTGCCAATGCTATTGGCTACTGAAGATATTACATATTTGAGTTATAGAACATGGAGAAATCAAGCTAGACGCTTCACTCACTATTGGCTAGCTTTTATAACTACACATGCTACTGGAAGAGGAAGTTATCAGTCTTACCCCGCCGGACAGCCTTTGAGCTACAACAATGACCGGCCTGGTAAGACATGCCCATTAGTGCAAAAGTGCCATGAACATCGTGGGAGTAACTAACTATTTTCTGATTGGATTTCACATCCCACTCCACAAGATGAAGCCCATACCTGGCACCATTATCAGGTAAGAACCTTTAGCCAGACTGGTTATGGGCCCTACGGGAGACCCTATTACTATTACTCTGCTAAATGGACATAGTATTAAGCCGATTTCTAATGACTTGTTGTCATTCCATAGATTAATGCTTCTCAACTCTCTCAGAGGACATGGTATTTGCAGTAGACGGTGATTAAGATGGATACTTACAACTGCTTAAAGTGTGGAGAATAAGAGACTGCAGACTGCTCAGCTCTGAACGAGACTGCTGTATCTCATTCTCTCCCCCAAAGGCTCAGGGGTCATTGTGGAAGAAGCGATGAGGGGTCAGAGTTGAAGAGCAAGAGGTGGTGGCTGGCCACAGAGAACAGTGTCTTGTGGACACAGCGGGAAAAGTGCACATGTGAACTCAGAGCTGTTGTGATGACATGCGCAAAGCCTGGACAAGTCCAAACCAGACCAAATACCAGCATGGAGAAGAGAGGTTGGCACTAGGTTCCCCTAGCCAAGGAACTCTAGCCAGCAGAAAGTTGTTGGGAGATGGACAATGGGTTTCTTTTAAGAGTGTCAGCCTTTAGTCCCAGCATTCGTTCGAGGCCAGCCTGGTCTACAAAGTGAGTCCACGACAGTCAGGACTACAAGAGAAACCCTGTCTCAAAAACAAAGAAACAAAGAGTGTGACAAATCAACCATGGCTGGAAAGCCACACCTCCAGGAGTATATAGGCAGCATAAATTGAGCTTGATAGTTTTTTTTTAAAATTACAATGTAACTACATCATTTATCCCTTTCTCTTTCCTCCCTCCAACCCCATCCCACGTACCCCCCCATCTCAAATACATTGCCTCTGGCTTCATTTCTTTGAATATATATACACATACACATAATGTATATGTGTGTATATATATATGTATAAATATATACATACACATATATACATATATATACATATACATTCAATAAATATATATGCGATCTTCTCAGGCTCTACACTGTTACTTGCTATGTATATGGTTTCCAGGCTGATCTGAAATTAGTGTTGGATAACCAGTCAGGGGACTCTTTTCTGAAGAAGACAATTTTCTCCTGCTCTCAGCATTCCTTACTTGCCTGTAGTTCTCTGTCTGGGATTGGACCCCATGAGATTTCGCCCTTCCATGTTAGCATGCTTGTTGGTGTCATCCTTGTTCGCTCTTATATTTGGGCAGCCATGTTGTTGAGCATTCATTGTGTATCTTCTCTGACAGTCCTAGGAGAATGTCACAGCAGACACCCTGTTCCTTTGACTCTAACAGATCGTTCTGCCCCCTTTCTGCATTGTTCCCCAAGCCTTCAGTATTGTAGGTGGACCTCCGTATGACCACCACATGACCACCACGTGACCACCATGTGACCTCCACATGACCGTCACATGATCACCACATGACCATCACATGATCACCACATGACCATCACATGATCACCACATGACCATCACATGATCACCACATGATCACTTGGTCTCCGCAATTGTTGTGGTTTGTCGTAGTGATTTCTGTTGCAGAGAGAAGTGTTTTGTTGTTGTTGTTGAGGAATGATAGCTACACTTATCTGTGGGTTTAGGGCTAAATATTTAGAATACAGTGCAACCTCTGGAAGGCAACCAAGGGCAACAGTAACATCCTATAATGTTTGGGGTGTTTCTTGGGCTCTTCTGACTGACAACTTGTAAGGGGCTTCTCATACCTGGCATTGGTGTTTTTGTTAGACAGCCTGTAGCTCTTAAGGGTAGCACTGCTAACCCAGATGGAAAATTTTCATCTAGAAGATTTATTTTTATATATACACATAGACTTATAGGTATTATATGTAATTCTAGGTAAATAATAACATGATTCCTTATGATTTTAAAAGACATTTTTACTGTTATTTTACCTTCTTTCTCGAACTTCTGTGTTGCTCTCCCTCTCCTCATTTCCCCATTCTCCTTCCTCAACTTACCTTTACCCTGCTAAGAGGACCAGCATTGCATGGGGAGGGGAGGGGTGCTGGGTCTGGGTGAAGTTGAAGAAGAGAGTGAATATAATCAAAATACATTGGACACGTTTTTCAAAGAGCTAATAAAGGTTTTTTTGTTTTTTTTTTTTTAAGTGAGACTTAAAGAAGGTAAAATATACTTCTCTCAAATAGCATCAAGTTAGAAAGCTGGGAGTCTACGCCCAGTACAGTAGCACTATGTTGTAATTAGTGTTGCAGTCCCTGCCAAGTGCGTGTACTTATGCGTTTATGTGTGAATGCACACGTGTGTACAGGTGTGCCGTGCCAGTGAGGCTGGAGGTTGATGTCCCACTGTCTCCTTCATCACGAGCCACCGTAACTGTTTAATCAGGATCTCTTACTACACCTGGAAGGCACTGTTTTAGCTGCATGCCTCCACCCCATCCCCAACACTAGGATTACAGATGTGTGCCCCTTTTGTTTGTTTGTTTGATGTCATTTCTGGGGACCCCAAATCCAAGTCCTCATCCTAGCACAGCCAGCCCTTACTTGTGGATCCATTACTCCAGGTCCAAAACTTACTTGTTTTTTTTTTTCAGTGCCAACATCTTTAGCTTGTGGTTTCCACCTTCAAGTTTATTGCACCTATGGCCACCACACCCACCACAGAGGGAGGAGGAAGAGAGGAGGGTGGGGCATATACTTGTTGACTGGCTCGGTTGGCTCCTTTAAAGAGCATTTCTTGTAATATTCCACTGCGTAATGCCTGTTCACACCTTTTGTCAGCACTTCTCCTTGATATGACAAACCCTAACTGAAAGGCAGACTATTGAAATATAGTTCTTAGGCTTGGCAGTAGAATGTGCGTGCACCTGTACTGGGGGGTGCCTGTGTGGATGTGTGTGTGCATGGCGTGCCTGTGTGGATGTGTGTGTGCATGGTGTGCCTGTGTGGATGAGTGTGTGCATGGCGTACCTGTGTGGATGTGTGTGTGCATGGTGTGCCTGTGATGTGTGTGTGCATGGTGTGCCTGTGTGGATGTGTGTGTGCATGGTGTGCCTGTGTGGATGTGTGTGTGTGTACGGTGTGCCTGTGTGGATGTGTGTGTGTGCATGGTGTGCCTGTGTGGATGTGTGTGTGCATGGTGTGCCTGTGTGGATGTGTGTGTGCATGGTGTGCCTGTGTGGATGTGTGTGTGCATGGTGTGCCTGTGTGGATGTGTGTGTGCATGGTGTGCCTGTGTGGATGTGTGTGTGCATGGCGTGCCTGTGTGGATGTGTGTGTGCATGGCGTGCCTGTGTGGATGTGTGTGTGCATGGTGTGCCTGTGTGGATGTGTGTGTGCATGGTGTGCCTGTGTGGATGTGTGTGTGCATGGCGTGCCTGTGTGGATGTGTGTGTGCATGGTGTGCCTGTGTGGATGTGTGTGTGCATGGTGTGCCTGTGTGGATGTGTGTGTGCATGGCGTACCTGTGTGGATGTGTGTGTGTACGGTGTGCCTGTGTGGATGTGTGTGTGCATGGCGTGCCTGTGTGGATGTGTGTGTGCATGGCGTGCCTGTGTGGATGTGTGTGTGCATGGTGTGCCTGTGTGGATGTGTGTGTGCATGGTGTGCCTGTGTGGATGTGTGTGTGCATGGTGTGCCTGTGTGGATGTGTGTGTGCATGGCGTGCCTGTGTGGATGTGTGTGTGCATGGTGTGCCTGTGTGGATGTGTGTGTGCATGGCGTGCCTGTGTGGATGTGTGTGTGCATGGCGTACCTGTGTGGATGTGTGTGTGCATGGTGTGCCTGTGTGGATGTGTGTGTGCATGGCGTACCTGTGTGGATGTGTGTGTGTGTACGGTGTACCTGTGTGGATGAGTGTGTGCATGGTGTGCCTGTGTGGATGTGTGTGTGCATGGTGTGCCTGTGTGGATGTGTGTGTGCATGGCGTACCTGTGTGGATGTGTGTGTGCATGGTGTGCCTGTGTGGATGAGTGTGTGCATGGTGTGCCTGTGTGGATGTGTGTGTGCATGGTGTGCCTGTGTGGATGTGTGTGTGCATGGCGTACCTGTGTGGATGTGTGTGTGCATGGCGTGCCTGTGTGGATGTGTGTGTGCATGGTGTGCCTGTGTGGATGAGTGTGTGCATGGCGTACCTGTGTGGATGTGTGTGTGCATGGTGTGCCTGTGTGGATGTGTGTGTGTACGGTGTGCCTGTGTGGATGTGTGTGTGCATGGCGTACCTGTGTGGATGTGTGTGTGCATGGCGTGCCTGTGTGGATGTGTGTGTGTACGGTGTGCCTGTGTGGATGTGTGTGTGCATGGTGTGCCTGTGTGGATGTGTGTGTGCATGGCGTACCTGTGTGGATGTGTGTGTGCATGGCGTGCCTGTGTGGATGTGTGTGTGTACGGTGTGCCTGTGTGGATGTGTGTGTGCATGGTGTGCCTGTGTGGATGTGTGTGTGCATGGCATGCTTGTGTGGATGTGTGCGTGCATGGCGTGCATGTAAGGGCCTGAGGACAAACCACATGGGCTACGGGGATAGAGCTGACGTCATCAGCTTTGGTGGCAAAACCTGTGCTGGTTGAGCCACCTCACCAGCCCTAGACTGCTTTAAGTTAAAGTTCTCTTAACAAGGTAAATGAAAATTAAGGATACTAAGCAGGCAAGTGGCCACCTGGGCCGTAAGTCTCTAACCACAGAGTTATGAATTATGTGATGGATAGAATTCTAGATGGACCCACATCCTCAAGATGCCCTCGCGTCGTTTCCAAGGAAGGCCAAGACAGTTTGCAGACACTTCCCGATGCTAGAACACTGGGTTTACTCTAACTCGGGTAAAAGAAGCATAACAGTGATGTTTAAAAGGGGAACTTGTGAAGAAAGCCAGAATTAAGCATGAGAAAAATGACAGTAGTGGGTAGGGAGATGGGGTCATAAATATTTTTGTGTGTATGGTATGCTGTTGGGATAGAGTTCTGACCTTGCATGTGGTAAATAAACACTGTATCTACACCTCTAGCCTTGGATCATAGCTTCTAATTTTCTGTTATGTGCTTGTATTACCTTAAATCTTTTTTTTTTTTTTTTTTAAAGCAGATGATTCCTATTGAGTTCCTTTCTCTCATCTTAAGCCTTCTTTGTAGAGGAAAGGCATTTGGTGCAGCAGCTCACTTACAGTGAGACATATGCCCAATGTGAAAACTAGGCCAAAAGGCCACGAAATGTGTTAAGAATCAAGCCAGGGCCTGTGAGCTTGTACTCGTACAAACATTGTGTGTGTGTGTGTGTGTGTGTGTGTGTGTGTGTGTGTACTATTGATCTCCATGTCATAGGAGAACTGTAATGAGCTCGCAGAAACTCCCAGAAGGGAAAATTAGATGAGAAGGCTGTTCTCTGAGGGCCACTGGAGAGCAAGCAGCACGGCAGACCTGTATAAGGGTTCTAGGCCTGTCTACATCTGCCTCTAGCCAGGCTGCATGGTTCTAGGGAAAACAAGCAATTTAGTTTTAAAATAAAGAAAGGAGAAAGGTTGTATGCTGGCTAATTTCCTCCTTTCTTTCACTTTTTTTCCCCCATCAGTTTGACAGAAGCTAGAGCCATCCGAGAGAAGGAAACCTCAATTGAAAAACAAAATGCTTTTCTATGAGATCAGGCTGTACACTAGCCTGTAGGGCATTTTCTTAATTAATGATTGATGTGAGAAGGCCCCACTTGATGGTAGGCGGTGCCACCGCTGAGCTGGTGGTCCTGGGTCCTATAAGAAAGCAGGCTGAGCAAGCCGGTAAGCAGCACCCTCCGTGGCTTCTGCATCAGCTCCTGCCTCCAGGTTCCTGCCCTGCTTGAGTTCCTGCCCTGACTTCCCTTTCGGACTACTACCTGGAGCTGTAAGTGAAATAAACCATTTCTACCAGAAGTTAAACTTGGCCATGTAGTTTTATCACAGCAATAGAAACCCCAAGACAGACGATAATTAAAGTTTTTTTTTTTCAATGTAAGTAATTCCGTGCCTATAATTATTGACAGGAGAGAACACTGTGAAGTGATTTGAGAAGTGGAGTGAGGGAGAGAGTAAGTGAACAAGTAGCGGGATTTGAAGCGATTTCATGAGAAGGAAAAGCTGTTGGTAGAGGAACGTGAAAGCAAAGGAGCCATTTGGGGATGAGTTTTACATAGTAGTACATAAAATCCTCTTTAATGAAAATTTAAAGATTACCTATTTTGTTTTATGTATACGAGTGTTTTGCTTGCATACAAGTTTATGCACCACATGCATCCTTGTTGCCCACAGAGGCCAGAAAGGCATTGGGTCCCCTCAAACTGCAGTGATGGGTTTAAGCTGACATGTCAGTGCTGAGAGTCAATCCTACGTCTTCTACAAGAACAAGTGTTTTTAGGCACGGACCCGTTTCCACGGCCTCCCCACCCCCTACCCGGTACAGAGCCCTTTAAATCAGAGATTTTACTCAGCTGATGAATTGAACCCCACTGTTGTATAGAACATGCTGATTAAAATTCTGGTAACCAGCAATGATGCCTTGTGTGCATCTGGTTATAAGCAGCTAATTAAAAGGCCTAAAATGAGAGCAGCTACTATAATCCCCCCAAGTCAATGAAATGCACTAGTTCCCATTAGGAAGGTTTTAATGGGACTATTTTTAAAATAGCATCAATCCTACCATTCTCCCAGCCTTCCACACAGCTTCTTCTAATACGTGTTCCTCCGACTCCCGGTCCTTTTTAACCCCCACATCCTTTTTCCTCCTTTAAGAACCTCCAGTGATCAATGTATTGGCCTTTAGTTGAAAAAGGATGCATGCACTTTTTACTGAAACAGTAAAGGGATGCTTCTTCCTCTGTGCGTGCACATGTGCATGCTCATGAACGTGTGCTATAGTTGTCCTAAAATATTTTCTTGGAGGATATCTTACCATCTATTACGCTCCCCTAATGAGATTGTTTTTCAAATGCAAATAAGAGCCCTAATTCTGCTGCAGAAATGGAGCTTCTTCCCCCTGAGCGCTCACACTGGATACATCTCTTTGCCAGAGCAGCTCCTCTCCAAACAAAGCACTGCTGCTCTCCCTGTCGCCAGCGACTCTGGAAGAGGGAGACAAGTTCTGTTTCCTGGGTTGATGAGCAAGTCAAGGGGCAGGGTGTTAAGAGGAAGGTGGAGATTCGGCCCAGGGCAGGCTCTTCTCTGCAATGTGGCCTCACTCCCGGTCTCTACTCTAGTGTCCTTAGGCCTCAGTCTTAGATTTCTTTGATAAATTTCAGGATTCCAAAGTCTCTGGTCTAGGCTCTTGTTTTACTGTTCAGTGAGTGGCTCTGATGCTGTTCTACCCAAGTCAGAATCATCTTCTGCCCCACAGAGAAAACCCTTCATTTCCAGCTTCCTTCCCTCATCATAGCCACCTCCTTTAGGACAAGAGATGAAAACAAAACAAAACAAAAACCACCACCACCACCACCACCACAAACTACAACAAAACAACTGCACTGGTTGTTTTTGTTTGTTTGTTTGTTTTTCTAACACCTGTAAGACATACTCCTCACACATACTGAAAAGCCAGGTGTGGTACATGCATCTGTCATCCAGTATTTTGGAGGCTGAGGCAGGAGGATTGTGAGTCTGAGGCCAGCCTGTCCTAAGTAGGGAGACCCAGTATCAACAAAATAAAACAAGAATTCTGGGAGACATTTCTGTGGGTAGGCCTGCTTGAGCTTGAGTCTCCAAGTCTTATTTCAAGTCTCAGTTGAGCACGTTACCAGAGAGGCAGCGGCGGGGGTGGGGGATTGGAGGGAGTGGGGGGATGCAGGGGTACCCAAAGCAAGAAGTTCTAAAGAACAACGCAGGCACTTGCTGAAGCATGGGGTGATTCCTTATCCTGCTGTGTAGTTATCCTAAACCCACTTTTTTTTTTTTTTTTTTTTACCTGCAGCCTGCTTCCATTCTTTGCTGCCCAATTTCCCTGTGCCTGGCTAGAAGCCACCTTTCTGTTCACTCTTGGTTTAGCGAGTCTCTTGACTTTTCCTTCAGTCTCTGTTCACATGACTTTGTCAGGGGAGCCTAGGTTAAGGCTTTACGTGAACCTGTCTTGTGGTTTCTTTTGCAATGTGGGCACCTGCAGGGTTACACTAAATGGGCCTTCCTCCAAGACACTGGCATGTGATTTCAAGGCGTGCCATAACTGACTTCCTTCAGCTGCCAATGCCTTTCAGACAGCCTTAGCTTTCTCACCATGGCCACACTTTTTTTTATTTTTTATTTAAAAAAAAAATTTTTTTTTTTTAGCTGTAGTTACAGACAGTTATAAGCTGCCATGTGGGTGCTGGGAATTGAGCCTGGGTCCTTTGGAAGAACAGCCAGTGCTCTTAACCACTGAGCCATCTCTCCAGCCCCACCATGGCCACACTTACTGGAGTCGGTTCCAATCTAACGATTGGGCATAGGAGATGGGGGATGCGTCCCAGTGCCTGGTCATGTCTGCCCAGTTTGGTGTTCCTCTGATGGGCATTTCTCCCTAGACCTTAAGCTGGCTGAGATTTTTGAAAAGGAGGAATGGTGCTTGAAAAGGAAGATTCTTACTGATCTCTGTGCCATCCACTACCTTTAAAAGGACTTGATGCTGATGTCCACGATGCTGAGACACAGCTCTCTCTGACCACTCCTCTTCCCCTATGTCTAAGGTTATATGATGGGTTCCCTGAGAAGAGTTTTCATTCACGCTGCAAATCAAAAGTGAATAGACACCCAAAACTAATCATTTTCCTCTTGCTTCAGCTGTGATATACTTCAGGCATCCAGGAGAGAAGGTTCTGTTCGAGCCTTAAAGAGACTGTAAGGAAAGAACCCATCTCTCTTGCTTGAGAAGTATATTGAGGTCTAGAGGAGGAAAGCGAACTCAAACACAACTGCCGTTTAGTCATTGGGTTGCTCTAACGAGATACCTGGGGCTGGTGTTTTATACAGGAAAGAGGTTTGCTTAGTCCTATTTCTGGAAACTCAAGAACACAATTATCAGCATCTCCTTGACTCTGGGTGAGGACCTTCCACGGGAAGCTGGGTATAGTTAATGGTATCATGGTGGGGGTGTGTATACAAGGTGGAGAAATGAGACAGGAAGACAGAGAGACGAGGGAGGGTCCAGGCTCACATTAAAAAAAAAAAAAAAACAAACCCACTCTTGCAGGTTTTTAACCTACTCTACAAGACCACCATTCATTGTTTCTGAGGCATGGGGCACAATGACCTAATTACCCTCCACCACTAGCTCTCACCTCCCAATTTTCCCCATTTAAATACTGTCCCACTGGGGACCAAGCTTCCAGCTCATAAAGCCTTAGAGGGCAAACAAACCACAGCAAACTGGCCCCAGCTCTTGTGTCTATCCCTGACAGCTTCACTGTGCATCTGAGCAACAAAGCCAAACTTTGACTCAGAGTCACACAGCATCCTTTGTAGGGATGTGCATGCACCGTACCCCCTCCCATGGCCATGGCACAAACGGGTGTTTTTTATAATGTTGTTCAGGAAGCATTGTTTCCTAGGCAGGCTTCAGCTCTTGGCAATAAGATACAGTCCCTGGAAAGGGAAGTGTAATTGCTCAGAGATGAAGTTTCCTAATCTAGTTTGGATCTTATTGTTGGGTAATCTGATTAAATTTGAGTTCCCCTGTACGACTTTCTCTCATTCTTTACCTAAAGCAATTACTGCTTCCTTCCAAGGATGGCTGACCACTGCCCCGACATTATCTTTCTCTGAATATTTGTGCCTTCCAGGTATTTTCATCTTATAAATAAAGCCCAGAAGACAAAAATAAGCATGATTCCCGACAAAGGTCACCCTACCTCAAGATTAGGACCATTTGTGTTTCATTAACAAGGGTCAGATCAATTCTCAGGTTTGGAAAGACAGGCCAGGCAGCCCCAGTTCCCTCCCAGCTGTGCGTCCTTCCTGGTGTCTGTCAACCTGCCAAGAGCCAGTGTCGCATCTCTGCCTTGGTGCCCATCATTATCCTGGTTTGGCTGGGAGGCCCTGCTGGGTTTGGAGAGGGTCAGGGCACAAGGCCAGGCAAGATGAGAGGCCACAGAAAAGAAATAAAGAAGGGGGGAAAAAAACCCCAAACATTCCAGAGAAATACATCAACACAGTGCTGATAGCAAACTCTGGCTGAGGACTGGCAAGAAAGTGAAATAGCCCTGGCCAAGGTCAAAGCAGTGAGGACATTCTCAAGTTGGAAACTGAAATCAATTCTTCTTCCCTTTCAGTCTGGTGGCTGCATCTGGTAGGTTCTTAGGAAAATAGAACATTGAGAGTCAGCCCTGGAAACCGTCAGGAAAGGCAGTAGGGCCACAGGCCTGGATCTGGGGCCAGAAAGGATGCACAACCTTTTTTTAGCCACTGGATCTTTGCTGACAGTAGCTGAGCTGGCCCAGGGCCTACTACAGGCATGGTGGGGGCTCTCTGTTCTTATAAGTTCCCTCTTTTATGATTTAAAAAATACTTGTCATATATAAATATACCTAAAGCCATGCTCTAATGAGGGTGGGGCTACAGAGACACACACTCAGTTATGCCACTTAACATTCAGGGCAAGAAGCTGTTATGCTTCTCACCAGACACTCCAGCCAGAAAAGGTTGCGGGGACTTCGGATCGATGAGACACAGAAGCAGGGAGGTGGGAACACAGGGAAATAAAAGCTCTTTTTCTCTCCTTTTGCTTTACCGCTTGGGAGAGTGCACAAAGGTGACTATAATTTAAGGCTAGAGGGAAAGCAGTGCCCAGGGAAGAAAACTATCACCCAATGAACATTTTTCAGACGTGAAAGAAAACCTGTGCTTAAGAAAATTTCAATGTCAAAGACACATTTTTCAGAATTTTGTTTTTATGTTGATCCTTAAGTTAGCAAATCAGTTGAGAAAGGGATGTATCACAGTCCGTTTTCTGTTGTTGGAACAGAACACCCAAATATAGGGAATTTATAAACAATAGAGTGTTTTGGCTTATGAAATGGAGGCTGAGAGCTGGGTGTGGTGGTGCACACCCTTAATCCCAGCACTTGGGAGACAGAGGCAAGTGGATCTCTGTGAGTTCGAGGCCAGCCTGGTGTAGGACAAAGAGAGTCTAGGACAGCTAGGGCTGTTACACAGAGATACCCTGTCTCAGGGAGAAAGAAAGAAAGAAAGAAAGAAAAATAGAGGTTGGGAAGTCCAAAATAATGGTTTTAGTGTCTTGTTAGCATGCGGTGAGGACCGCTGAGCTGCATCACATGAAAGGACCCTAAGCATCCTGGCTCACAGCTTTCTTCTTACCAAGCCACTGATGTCATCATGGCAATCTTACACTCCTGACTGCATCTCATCCTGTCTTTCAACATGCCTCCCCTCTACACATCATTAATACAAGCTTGAGGATTGACATTTCCGATGTAGGCATGCACTTTTTGGGGCCACATTCAAACCACCACAGGGAGAGAATACAAGGTACACAGGGCAGCTCTGACAGACTCTATAATGAAAAAAGATGGAGGCCAAACACTGACAGTTATTGGCGTGTGTGTGTGTGTGTGTGTGTGTGTGTGTGTGTGACATGTTATTCCAGACACTTGGTCTTCAGAAGCTACCAAGGTAAAAGATAGACAAGGGAAGAGCTCATCTTTTATATAAGGGTATAGATCTATTCACAAGGGACTTGAAAAGTACAATGTGACATATTTGTTAGAGGAGCACTCTATATACTACAGGTGATACAAGCTGATTTTGACTTCATTTAGTAGAGCAGAAAACCCCCATGGAAGAGGCGACAACTTGACCTGAAATTTGGAAAAGGCTTTTTATTTGTTTCATGTGTAGATATCTTATATGAACAGTTTGACTCGTTAGCTTGAGAAAATTTAGTCTCCTCACTTTCCATTAAAAGGGCAGCTACAGCGACGTGGGTGCTGACTTGTTGGGGGCTAGTATCACTTGTTTGTCCGAGTTTACTCAGATGCTCCAATAGCCAACCAAAGGTCTTGAGGTAACTAAAATGCAAAGTCCAGAGGTGCAAACTAGAACTCCTCTAGGGAAAACAACAGGCTCGCTATTTAGGTAAAGCATTATTCTTCTCCCTCAACCATGCGTAGTCACTGTCACCTCGTGGTTACAGCTCAGATCATATTTATAATCCAGTATTGTTGTCATATGTAAAATCCAGAACCTGCCAACTATGAAAGTCAGATGTTTGACCACCTTACTCAGCTATTTTGTCTTTGAAGCCCACTTGGAATTCATTGAGAATGAAGGGGTTTAATGGAGCCACAGGTACTGACTTTGGGAGGGCCGTGGGAGAGGACAGTGGTTCAGGTGCGACAGTGGGTCTAGGCATCACAGGAGAGCTGCTCACATGGCTGCTGTAAGCAGGGCTCAGTGCGCATTTTGTAAAGGCCCAGATAGCAAATATTTTTCATCTTTGTGTACCACATAGTTGTCTGTTTCAACTATTTCATGATGCAGCATGAAATAAGCCATAGAAGCTGTGCAAATGAATGAGTTCTGCTGTGTTCTAATAAAAAAAAATGTATTTATAAGGAGAGCAAAGTAACTGGAAATGGTCCGGGACACTGGTTTGTCAGCCTCAGGCTTTAACCTTGGACTTGACTCTCTTCCATCCATCCCTATAGCTCTCCTATTTCTTCAAAATGATGTTTCTGCCCCTCGTTAGTATTTTCCAATCAATGGTTTCCATTTATCATGTGTCATGTAGGAATTGTACGTTATAGGTAGGAATAAAATAACGTAACGGTAAACAAGAGACAAAACCATGGAGTTCAGCTATTACTAGGAAGAGACAGGCAATAAACATAAAAATTGTGCAATGTCAGGTAGCAATAAATGCTGTGACAAAGCATTTATGGAAGACAGGGAATTGCAGGCTATTACTTTTGATGGGATACAGAGAGTCTCTCTGAAGAAGTCAAACTTCACAAGACCTGAGTAAATGAAGGGCGGAGGAAGCTATGGAGGTAAGGGTGCCCCTGGCAGAGAAACAGCAAGGACACAGCGCTAAAGGCAAGTACATGTCTGTAGTGCTGGGGCCAACCCAGAAGCCAGCTTCCATGAGAATGCTGAGAGAGGAGGTGTGCGCACGCATGCGCAGTTACAGACATTGGGTCAGAGAAGATTCCAGGGCTCAGATTAAGCGGCTCCTTCAGGGCATAGAACAGTCATGATCTAATTTGCAATTTACCAGTGCTGTTGTTCTGCCTGCTGCTTGACAACTAGATTGTAGGAGCATTAGGCGGAAAAGCAGCTTTGGGCAGTGGGTGGGGCTGTGTAATAACTCCATGCCAATGACGCTAGGCTGTTGGGAGAGAGGTTGCGTTGCATTCGCATTGTCCAAGACCATGCTTATGAATTAGATATTGACTGTAAAGGGGAAAAAGAAGTCAACAGTGGCTTTAAACTTCTTGGCTTGAGGAACTGAATGTTACCATCCTCTGCGATTGCATGTTAACACTCAGTGGCATTTCCATAGTCTTGTCTGCCTCTTCACAGGGTCTTACTATGTAACTCTGGCTGGCCTGAAGCTCATTATGCAGACTAGGTTGGCCTCTAACTCGCAGAGATTTGTCTGCATTGGCCTTCCAAGTGCTGAGAATTAAAGGCACGTCCTACCAGGCCCGGCCTTATTTTGAAGCTTTGTTGCTGTCATCGAGAGATATTTCAGAGTGTACTAAATTCTCTATCTTTTTTTTTTTTTTTTTACTATTTTTGTTTTTTCCTTTTTTCATTTATTGTGTGTGTGACACAGTGTGTACGTGAAGGTCGAAGGACACCTTAATGGAAGTCAGTTCTTCCCTTTTACCATGTAGTTTCCGGGGACCAAACTCATCTCACCAATTTTGCTGGCAAGAGCCTTCACCCCCTGAGCCTTCATCCCCTGAGCCTTCACACTGGCCTTGTTATTTTCCTAAGTTATTGCTGCGAAATTATAACTAAAATCTTAATTTTAATGATCTAGGTCAGATTAATACCAATTCAGCTTCAATAGAATATTTAAAAATATATTTCAAAATAGCTTTGTTACCTTCTGCACTTTATTTTTCCTCAAACAAATTATATTTTTATCTGCTGTAGCTATCAACATGATTTTATAATTGCTGATTATATACATATATTTTAAATCAGGTGAAAAATGAGTCACAGCAAAAGTATGTTTATGTGGTCCTTTATTAGTAATTAACTTTTGAGTAATATTTATTTATTTATTTATTTTATTTATTTATTTATTTTGGTGTAGCTCTGAGTTACTGCCAAACATTCTTTCATTTCATTATTCTTTTATTTCTTATAAAGCAGGCATACTAGTGACAAAGTTCCTCCTTTTTGGTTTGTCTGAAAATTCGTTAGTTTCTTTTTTCTTTTTGAAAGATAATTTTAAAAAAGGATTTATTTATTTATTATGTATACAGTGCTCTGCCTCCATGACAGAAGAGGGCATTAGATCACATTATAGATGGTTGAGAACCACCATGTGGGTGCTGGGAATTGAACTCAGGACCTCTGGAAGAGCATTCAGTGCTCTTAATCTCTGAGCCATCTCTCCACTCCCTTGAAAGATAATTTTACTGAATGTAGAATTTTTGGTTGACTGTTCCTTTTGTCTTTTGTATAATGGAGGGCTACTGACTTTTTTTTTTTTTTTTTTTTTTCTGAAGGTGTTTATCAGCTGTAGGAGTTCCTTGGTAGAATTTTTGGGGTCATTTATGTATATTGTCATATCATTGGCCAATAGTGATACTTTTACCTCTTCCTTTCCAATTTGTATCCAAATTGATCTCTTTCAGTTGTCTTGTTGTTCCAGCTAGGACTTCCAAGTACTATATTGAACAGATACGGAGAGAGTGAACAGCCTTGTTGTGTCCCGGATTTCAGTGGAATTGATTTAAGTTTCTCTCCATTTAGTTTGATATGGGCTATGGGCTTGCTGTATATTGCCTTTAAATACATGTAGTGCAGGCTGGTCTCGAACTTGTTATGATCTTGAATTCACTCTTTTCCCTTTATTTCCTAAGTGCTGGGATTAGAGGTGTGTGCCATCATGCCCAGCTTGGTTCTCTTTTACTTGTCTTATTTTATTTTATGTTTTTAAAGAAAATATGACTTACAGTTTAATGACATTCCGCTTAGTGAGACACTGCCATGCATTTCTCTGTGGCTTCCTTTCTTTGAATATATTTGTGAAAGATGATATAAAATCTTTGCTTAGAATAACCAGTGTCTAGACTTTCTTGCTAACAATTTGCTGAGTGTCTTTCTGTTTGTTAGTTAATTTTTTGCTGCTAACTAGTCATTTAAATAATGTGTTGTAAACATTTTGAACCAGATTGCTCCTTTTATTGAAATATATTGGTTTTACTCTTTTAAACAGTTATTTATAGGCCGGGCATGGTGGCGTGCACCTTTAATCCCAACACTCGGGAGGCAGAAGTATGCAGATCTCTGAGTTCAGGGCCAGCTTGGTCTATAGAGCGAGTTCCAAGGATACATAGAGAAATTGGCTATATAGAGAAATCCTGTCTCAAAAACAAAAACAAAACAAAACAAAAAAACCCAAAAAACAAACAAAAAAACCCCAGCCAGGCGTGGTGGTGCATGCCTTCAATCCCAGCACTCAGGAAGCAGAGGCAGGTGGATCGCTGTGAGTTCCAGGCCAACTCAGTCTACAAAGGGAGTCTGGGACAGCCAAGGCTACACAGAGAAACCCTGTCTCAAAAAACCAAAAGAAAAAAAAAACCCCAAGCAAGCAAGCAAACAAACAAACAAACAAAAAACCCACAAAACAAAACAAAAAACCCAATAACAACAAAACACACACACACACAAAAAAAAAAACCCCAAAAACACAAAAACCAAAAATCAAAACCAAATCCCACCAACAACAAACCCCACATTTATTTATTTTTATTTTATATGTTGGGATGTCTTGCCTGCATTTGTGTGTAGCGCCTGGGAACGTCAGAAGAGGGGGCTAGATCCTCTAGAACTGGAGTTAGTGATGGCTGCTAGCTACTGTGTGGATGCTGGATACTGAACCTGGGTCCTCCTGAAGAGCAGCAAGTTCTCTTAACCACTGAGCCATCTCTCTAACCTCTGTTGGTTTTACTCTCATTATTATTATTTGTTTAGTCATTTTCCTGAACTAATTATGCCAATTTTTCATTTTTCCATCAAATTTAGTCCCTGAAGGTTGTGCTTGGTAATCTCAGTGGTATCTCATGATGGTACAATGATTTCCTTAAATGCTTTAAGCCATAAGTCTCTGGTCGTTGTTTATGCGTCTTGTGTGCCTGTTGAGACACTCCAACAATTGACAGCGTTGGGTTATCCTGCGTTTACTGCTTACATGGGCACCTCAGTCTCAGAGATTACGGTCAGGTCTCAGGTCACGCCTAGATGTTGACATCACCATCTCCGTGTTTTCAGAAATACGTTGGGAGTTTTCTAAAGCTTTCTAGGGCTATCTCATCTCATTGTTTTGGTTCCTCTCCAACACTTGTCTTTCTTCCTCACTGGTAGCTGTGCTATTAAGCGGTTGTCACTGATTGTAGTTTTACATCTATCCCAAAGAAAAGGCTGTTAACATGTAAGTGAGCTCTCAGTCACAGTAAATAAAGCTCTGCAAGCATGGTTTCCAAGTTGCAAATGTGTCCATTGTCTGGAATGGCTCTGCTCCCTCACAGGGGCCTCAGGCCTGCCGCCTTTCATAGCTATCTCACGTTTGAAGCTGTTCATTTCCGGCATTACTAAGTAGCTGGGAAGAGAGTGGGAAAAAGACATGCTTAAAATACCACAAGCTAGGGGTTGAGAGACGACTCGGTGGTTAAGAGCACTTGCAGAGGACCTGGATTCAGTTCCCAGCCTCCACACAAAAGCTCCTTACTATCTGTAAATCCAGATCCAGGCAGGCTATGATGCCCTCTTCTGGCTCTTGCATGTAAAGTGTACATATACACAGTCAGGCAAAAACACTAATGGGAATAAAATAAACACAAATAATTCTTTTAAAATGCCACAGATCTTTATATTTATGTGAAGATTTGACCATTTTTATTTAACTCAAGAAATTCCTTTTCAGTATTGTAAACCTTTGGCTAATTTATAGATTTTTGAAACCTACAGCTTTCTGATTCTGTGGAGGAGCAGATTTTGAAGGTCCTTATTCCTTCATTCCACATGACTCTACTACTCAGTAATGCGAGGCTGGGTTGCAAAGTTAACATCGTGTGATCTGGAGATATATCTGCTGGGTTCATATCTTGGTTGTGCTGAGATATTTGCCTCAGTTTCTTTCTTTCTTTCTTTCTTTCTTTTTTTTTTTTTTTTTTTTTTTTTTTTGAGACAGGGTTCTTCTATATAGCCTTGGCTGTCCTAAACTTGCTTTGTAGACCAGGCTGGCCTCAAACTCACAGTGATTTACTTGCCTTTGCCTCCCGAGTGCTGGGATTAAAGGCATGCGCCACCACGCCCAGCAATGTAAAATGAGTATATGGATTGTATCTATCTTGGCTTTGAAGATATTAAATTAATTACTTACCAGCCAATAATCTAGGATGGTAGTTGGGAAACTCTGACTCGGGGGCGGGGGGAGGGTCAATCTTAATCATTTAACTTTTTTGTGGCCACGAGGTAAGGCCATTTTTTGTACTTATAAATGCTTTACAAATAAAAGTTTAGTTTTAAAATTATTTATTCATTTATTTTATGTGTTTTGCCTGCATACATGCATATGTACGTGTATGCAGTGCCAGTTCAGGCCGGAAGAGAATGTTGGATACCTTGAAATTGAAGTTACAGATAGTGGCCATATTGGTGCTGGGAATTGAACCCCAGTCCTCTGGAAGAGCAGCCAGTGCTCTTAAACATCCCCCCTCCCCCACCCCAACCATCTCTCTAACTGTGAAAGTCTGTTTCTTCTTACATGAAAATTATATAAAATTCAAGTTTCAGCGTCCCAAAATACTATTATGGCGATTTGTTTATGTGTTATCTATCTGTGACTATTTTCATGCTACAACAGAAAAGCCAAGCAGTTGTTAAAGGCCCTCCCTCACGCCCCCAGCTGCTGCTCGAGCTGCGAGCCGCTATCCTGAGTGATGCCCACCACCGACTAGAGCCCATAGGGCCTGTCTGAGGTCACGCTACCACGTTTCTCGCATGGAGGACTCCGCATGACTCAGGCCCAGGTCCATCCATGCAGGCTTGGGACTCCTGAAGGGGATCCCTCATACATCTGAGGTGGGATGGTAGGAGCCAGGGCCAGGGCTGGGGTCAAATCCAGCTGCTCTATAGTGGAACTGTGCCTCCCTCCCTGTTAGGATTTAAAAACAGAGTGATACACAAGAGATCTGGTATGGAAAGATTTATTGTAGAAGTGTGGGGAGAGGAGTTAGGGTCTGTGTGGGCCAAGAGGGTAGGGAGAGAAAGAGAAGGGGGAGGGGGAGAGGGAGAAGGAGAAATGGGGAAAGGGGCTCCCCTTAGGGACTGTGCAAGAGAGGAGAGCAAGAGTTAGAGGGAAAGCCCAGTGGTGGGTCCTTTTATAGTCTGCCACATACCTGGCAGCAGGTGATGATGTCACAGGTTGCTAGGCAGCTTAGAGGCAGATCAGATCGGCCAGTAGCAGATGGGCCTGTGAGCTAACACGCCCCCTTTCCCTTCTCGATCTTTCAGGGCCTGCTCTCCCTGAGCAGTCCCCTCCATTTTGCCCTGAGCTCAAGGGCCCCTGCACCCTGAGTGGCTCCGTGGAATGGGACATCTGCCAAGTTCTTCTAATTGTGGGAAACACCAAATGACCTTCTGCAGGCTAGAGAAAAAGATAGCCCTGCCCTTCACCCTGAGCCTGTGTAAACATCCCGCTATCATCCCCCCCCCCCCCATATCCCAACAGGCCCTTTACTCAGAAAAGTGTCTGTCACTTCAAAGAATGACTGAGTGTTCACTTCAAAGAATGGGCGAATGCTTACTTAATCCTGCCCTGAACACTTGGTTGTGGGTTTTGTTATTGTTGTTTTGTTTTGTTGCTTTGCTTAAAAAAAAAAAATCACTTCTTCCTCTTTTGCCACTTCAGTTAGCACCCGAGTCTGACTGTAGTCCTAGCCTGCTAGCTTCTCCTGTGGTAAATAAAGTTGCTTCCTGGTGTACTAGGTTTTGGCGGTGTTCTGTCCTCATTGATTGTACCACCCCCAGACCCAACAGTTGGGATCAACATTGCCTGGTCTTAAAAAACCTCAGCTGGTTACCACCTTGTGAATGCAAGGGCCTCACCAAAGAGACTGCCATCGTGACCTGACTGCTCTGTGCTATGGTTGGGGGATGGGGCAGCGGTTATTGTAGGTAAAACAGAGACAATATCTTGTGGCATTGGGAAAAGTCCAGAGAAGAGAGCAAAGTACAACTGACTGGCCAGGGCCAGGGCTGTGTGTGAGAGAAGGGAGAATGAGAAAAGCAAGAGAGCGAGGGAGGGAGAGGGAGGGAGGGAGGGAGGGAGGGAGGGAGGGAGGGAGGGAGAGAGAGAGAGAGAGAGAGAGAGAGAGAGAGAGAGAGAGAGAGAGAGAGAGAATATGTGAGAATTGCAAGGAAGGAGGGTGGACATCTGAGAGGATAGAAGCTATGAGAGGTGGCGAGGGCCAGGATAGGGCCTTTGAAATGCATAACAGATGATACTGAGGGCACCTGGAGACCAGCATTGGCTTTGATATGCTGATAGGCAACACAGGTAGCCATATTTCCCTGGCTGGCAGAGGTAAAGGAAAGGACTCCTTTCAGGCAGATGGGAAGCAGTTTCACAAGTTCCTGGGGAATGCTGGCTTTTATCTAACAGCCAAAAGTCTAGCTTGAGCTCATTTCTGGATGTTTGGAATGCCCTTTGGAGTTTGTGGAGTTGGAGTTTCCTTGGTACCTGACACCTAGTCACTTTTAGACAGGGCTTGCCAGCCTTGGACATATACCACTGGTGAATGTGAAAGCACGTATAGTCCTGTGTTATTTAATCAGGCAGATACAGTCTAAGAAGTGCAGCATCATTGTGTTAATGCTATAGAGTGTACATACAAAACCATAGATCCTGTTTGTTAGCATATGAGCAGCTCCACAAGCCTCTCTCTAGGCTGCCTAGCAACTGATGATGTCATCACTGCTGCCCACCACTAAGTGTGTGTGTGTGGGGAGGATATAAAAAGGGCCAATGTGCCACCTTCTCTCTCTCTCTCACTCTCTCTCTCTCTCTCTCTCTCTCTCTCTCTCTCTCTCTCTCTCTCTCTCTGTGTGTGTGTGTGTCTCTGTCCCCCTGGGATGCCCCTTTCCCATATTTTCCTTTCCCACCTGTCTGCAATAAATCTCATACCATATGTGTTGCATGGTACATATTTCATGCTTAACAGCGTTGGCCAATCAAAATAGCTTCATATAATCAAACACAGAAGAGATGAGCTGGCAGGCACACCATATGTATCTACAAACTACAGCGTTCAGCGTGCTGAGGTAAGAAGATTGGGAATTCTAGACCGGTCGCAGGTATATGGGACACTGTCCCCTAAAAACTGGAAAGAGGAGGCATCGTTGAAGGAAGGAAGGAGAAGTGGGGAGAAACAGAAGAGAACTAGAAATAGAAGATGTGGCATGAAATTGAAGAGACCTGGTTAAGTTAAGTCTAGCTGACTCTATGACGGGCTTCAGTTTCTTGTTAGCTGGGAGCAGGCCGGAGCCTTTATTCCCCAGAAATAAGCTCAGCGGTCACTGGAAATACCACAGAACACGGACACCAATCAGGGGTAGCCGGGACACCTGGCCTGAGGAAGATAAGGTTGCTTGGCTACCAGTTTGAAGAGCCCCTAACTCTGACCAGTGTTACATAGCCTCAAGAACACCTACCAGTTTGGACCAGTTTGAGCCAGTTCAGAGAGGCCCTAGCCCTGGACCAGAGCCCTAACCAACCCCAGATGTACCTGCACCCTTGCTCCTGATCTGTGCCAACAGAAGCAAAGATCACCTAACCCACCTTGGAACGTCCCTTGATTATCTATTAAGAAAAAAAAACAGGCCTGCATGCTCAACTGGGGGTCTTTTGCCATCTTGCTTTGCACAGGCAAGGACCCCCCAGTGCACTGGATCTCTGCAGAATAAAGGCTCGTTGCTTTTGCATAGGACTTCAGACTCCTGGGGGGTTTTGGGGGTCCTCTTGATCTGCACATAACAGAATGACATCTTCTATAGTAAACTTTTTATAAGTAAAAGGAGCACATGTAAAATAACAGTAGTATGTAGTATGTAATTTAAACCGGTGACATAATCATTATTATAAAAATCAAGCCCTGTGTATTGTACATAGTTGTATATATGATACTTTTATGTCAGCACAGTAGGTCAGCATCTATCAGTATCACAGACACATGAGTAATGCATTGTGTTGTGAGGTTACAGTGGCAACTGCATTCTGGCGACAGGAAGTCTTCACCATACCTGCAATCCGTTGTTGGTGGAAATGATGTCACGCAGGCGAGTGTCATCATTAGCTCTAGGTTTTACCAGCCAGCCTTAGTCACCATGCTTTTGAACCAAGGTAGTATATTTCGTGTGGTTCGCGCTGACCTCCATCCTCCTCACGTTGTGCTCACCAGTCTCTGCGTGATCTGGCTCCTGTCTCCCTCTGATCTCATCTCCCCTCTTGCTCACCCTTTCCAGTTACCCTGGCCGTCTGTCACTTCTGGGAACGCGCTGAGCAATTTCCTACCTTAGCGTTTTTATATTTGCCTTTATTTGAGGAAGTTGTTATAGACGTGGAGCAATTATTCCTCAGCTCCCAGCTTAAACATCACACTCCAGACAGCCTTTCCCAGACTTCTATTTCACACAGAGACTAAGTATCTATCTCCCTCTCTTGCTTTACTGTTTCTTACCTATATATTTTATTTACTTCCTTCATAGAAATAATAATCATCTGTGATTATTTCATTTATTTATTTATTTGTTTATTTGGCTGTTTGCCCTCTCCCCCACTAGAATTTTAGTTCTTTAAAGACAGAAATTTTGTTTCTTAATCTTTATTGTAACAGGAGAATGATCTTAATAAATATTTGTTGGGTGAATGATATCTTAGTTTCAGTCCCATGGGTAGGTATACTGCTTTTCCTGTTTATGTTTTTCTCAGGTCCCTATTGTTAGCTCACAGGCAGATCTACTAGCCTGCCTCTAGGTTGTTTAGCAACCTCTGACGTCATCACCTGCTGCCACAGGTGTGTGCCAGTTGGTGTTTCGGCTGTGCACCAGATATAAAGGACCGACCTGTCACTATGCACTCTCTCTCTTTTCTCTCTGCAGGTCCTCCTGATTTTCTTTCTGTCTTTCTCTCCACTCTGTGTTCTCTTCTCTCTTATGCTGTCCCACACGTCTGTCTCTGCCTCACCTATCCCATAATAAACTTCCTTGCACCACACCTGTTACGCAGAGTGTAATTTATATATCACATAACACCTATGCTGAGGACCCTGAGTGTCCATGCCTTTTCCTTTTAGAGCTGTTGTTGTTTTAGCATTTTGAGACAATGTCCCATATATAATTTTTCTTTTTGTACAAGGTTATTCATGGGTTGTCGGCTAGTCTGTTGCTTGGCTGGCTTTAGTTAGATACTCTTCATTGGCCTAATGATTGATGGCCAGGAATTCGGAAAGAGAGTATGCAGGGACAAACATGATTTCCTTCAGTGAAAGACTCTGGACAGATGTGGAAGAAGACAGAGGTGGAAGAGTCGAGTCCATTTGGAAACCAACTCTGGATTTCTCTCTCAGCCTGTGTTCAGTGCCATTGCGTCTTCTTCCTCTGCTCTCAGATGAAACCCTGAGCAGACCTCACAGCTTGTATCCTCACATTTAGCTAATAAAAAAACTGCCTCCTCTGATTATTTGACTCCCTAAAACAGTCTTCATTCACTAACTAACATAGCTAGTCCACTGTAAGTAAGAATTCTCAACCTCATTCAAACACACAGCTTCTTCTTCCTCTTGACTTGGACTTGGTTCAAGTGGAAGCTTGCTGTTCCAGTGGATGTGGGTGGGAGCGTGTGGGTTTTTCCCTGGTCTTTCTCCTCTCTCTGGGCTCTCTGGCTCCTTTCAGTACTGATGGCATGTAAGGGAGCCAGGAGAGGTGTGGGACAGAAAAGTCTAATGAGAACTAATGTAGTGGATCCTCGTTTTCTCCAGTTGTGGCAGAGAGGCAAGGAAACCCAGTGGTGGGTGCTTTGAGGCTCCTCAGGGGTTGATATGGGAGGAAGAGCTTTCTTGTAGCCTTTTCACCAGCTTTGAACCCCTCTGAGACCCTCCTGGCTCCGCTGCTCCTTCGCTGCTCAAGGCGGCCTCCCCACACACTAATCCAGTTCCCGCCCAATCGCCTTCTCCTGCCATGCTTCAAGCATAATATCTCTGCTTTGTTGTTAGCGGGTCTGTGGTTGCCCGAAGCTGCAGAGCTCTGTTCTGCTGCCTCAGACTACTCTAGGCAGCCTAAAGATTTTTCTCGTATTGGTCCTGGAGACATGCAGAACTCTCTGGTGTTTCTTGGACATTGCTCTGGCTGCACTGGAGGTGCCATGTTGGCGGAAGGTAGCCATTGTGGGAGAAGGAAAATAGCATCGCACTTCCACACTCACTCTAGACGGTTTTGAATCTCTAAACTCTGGCAGTGCAGTGGCAGCTCACTAGGTATGATGCGTGCGGTCCTAGGTTGAATCCCAGCACTGTGAAACAAACCAAGGCTAACCTTTCTCCGCATCATTCACCCTATTTTTAGAGGTAGTGGGACAGATGATCGACCGATATTCACAAAACTGCACCTCTGCTTTGGGGATGTAGCACCTCACTTTGGAATGTGGGAGTAGTTGGCATTTGTTACATTAGAGGCTTTAGCCAAGCAAAGGCTCATTTTAATCCCATGTCACATATCTTGTGTGCTCTGAAATACCATGTCTCATACATGAAACACTGCAGTGTGTGTGTGTGTGTGTGTGTGTGTGTGTGTGTGTGAGAGAGAGAGAGAGAGAGAGAGAGAGAGAGAATGTGTGTGTGGATGTATGTGTGCATGTGTGAGTGTGTGTTAGTGAGTGTATCAGTGTGTGTACATGAGCACAAGTGTGCCTGTGTCTGTGTCTGTGTGTCTGTGTGTCTGTGTGCTAATTTTTATTAATTCTTAGGATAGTCCCTCTAGTTTTCAATTTTGGAGATTTTGCAAGAGCCTAAATGTCTTAGTGTCATTTGTCGCCGAGCATGCTATTGAAATCAAATCAAAGATAACATGAATAAAAACATTTTTTCCCCTTGCAATAGTTCCAGGTGTTTAGGGTGGGGTGGTATAGTTTTACTGCACTTGGGTTCCACTTCTATCCCTTGAGGCATTGTTTTTGTAACATGGCTTATGAGGCAGCAGAAGGTAGCCCCGCATTATTACTTATGTGTTGGTGGAGTGAGAGAGAACAATTTCTAATTTCTGCCAGTAAAATTCTTTCCCGTTCCCGTCTGCTGAGCCTGGGCTGGCAGTAATCACGTTCTCTCTTCCCTTTCCCCTCCCAGCCTTAACAGACATGCATTTGTGTCCATGCTGGATTGATATAGGGAAAATGCCGTAAAACTACTCTTTCTGTGGAAGCATTAATCCCTTCCTGAGTTCAGAAATTAGGACTAAGTAGCCTACACATCTAATTGTCTTTTCTGCTGTAAACAGGAGCAAGCTTATAAAGACAGATGAAGCCTCAAATGCTCTGTGACATTTTTTTTTTTTTTTTTTTTTTTTTAGCAGCCTGCATCTCTTTAGCCTTTGCTAATTATTTTCACTCCACTCTCCTCTCTATTCATTGGCTCACTGTTTTCTGTACCTTTCTTTGTTTGTGTGTGGGTGATGCCATCCCAGACCAAAATAGAAGCCCAATATGTCTTAAATGAATGGGTGGCTTTATAGTAGAGTCTGCCTCCATGGGCTTCCATGGGCACTATGACATTTTAAGAGGCCTCCCTTGAGGGTTGTTTGATTAGAGAGCTGTCCCGGTATACAGAGGTCAAGTGACCATGAAGCTGAAGGAAAAAAAAAAAAAAAAAAAAATCAGAAGATTGAGGTCCTTGTTCAGGCTAATGCTGAACCCTGTAAGATTCAGCACAAGCAAGCGTGCTCTGACCTGAACTGATCTCAAGAAGCTAGCTCGAGCTAGCAAGCATGGACTTCACACAGTTGCTTAGAAAAACAAAGAAACAAAAAAGCCCAAATAAACCGTATTTCCCATTGCTCTCAGCTAATGTCTGAATGACAAGTTAACACAGCTCTTGGGAATTCCCCCCACCCAGGAAGCTGTTTACATTCAGATTTACTTCATAGGTAGTGAGAGGTTGAGTAGAAGACAGTCTTGGAGGGCCTTGAGCCACCCTCACACAGAGGCTGGTTTCCCTGCTCTTGAAACCACACCCTTCTATCAGGAAAGGAAGTTCTATCTGTTGGAAACTCTCTGGCCTTTCATCCCTTTATGCTCTTTTTTTCTTTTCTTTATCTCTTTTTTTTTTCCTCCAGTGCTATGGACCAAACCCAAGGCCTTGAAGGCTATGCAATCTCTCTGTTTCATAACTATATCCCCAGTCTGTATTCTTGTGACTTTTTGTTTGTTTGAGACAAGGTATTTCTTTGTGGCCCTGACTGCCCTTGAACTCATGTGTTATGCAAGCTGGCTTTGAACTTACGATCCTCCTGCCTCAGGCTCTCATTTGCATACAGGTTATGTGACTGGCTTCCTGGCCCTTAGTCTTAGAAATACCAGATGCTGATCTTTTATTATATGCAAACCCATGTGTTAAGTACAGTAAGTCCATTAGCACATTTAATTCTCCAACGTTCCATCTTAAATTTTGATTAGTAGTTCTCTCTGGGCACTTCTCTGTTCCCATGGCTTCAACTGTTACCACCATGCTTCATTTTTAAATATGTATATTAAATATGTATATTCCCATCTCACTAATACGCATCACTAAATGTTTCCCCACAGCTGGCTATCGTCACCCTCTAACTCAACATCTCAGAAACTCTTTCCACTCTCTCCTCCCACTGTGTATTACATCACTTATCTTTGCCATCACTCACACTGTGTGTGTGTGTGTGTGCGTGCGCGCGTGCATGAGCATGCATTTTCTTCCTGTCTATTTTCTCACAATACTTCTTGATGCCTAATGTCTGCGATGGACTTCCTGGAAGTAGAGTGGTTTTCCTGACTCCAGGAACTTGGTTCTTAGGTGCATTCTGCCACTCTCTTTGACAATCTGTCATCTATGTCTCCTCTATGCTACTCTGGGGACCAGTTGTCCACTGAGTTGAGTCTACATTCTTATTCTCACTCCACTTACTTAAATCTACCCATGCCACCTTTATTATCTTTTGGTATTTTAATGTATAGTCTTTGTCCTAGAGAAGCTCAGGTAGTCTGTCACTTCTATCTCAAGGTCTCTTTATAACTGTCCCTTCATCTAGATTCTTTCCTCTACCATTTTTTTCCACATTAAAAAAAAAAAAAAAACCACCCAAGGCTTAAGCCTGAACGTACTGGCATATGCCTGTGGACCTGGCACCAGTGAGGCTGAGCAGGTGGGATCGTGAATTGGAGGCCAGCCTGGACTGTCGAGTAAGACCCCACCCCCTCCCTAACAGAAACAAAGAGAAAAGCCTGAGGCTCAGAAATTGTCATCCCTGTCACTGAGGACTGATGACTTCAGGTCATACATGTCAAGCAATTGAGCTGGGCTTAAGCTATTCTTCTGATCCCCAAGAATGTGTTATTTTTCTTTAGCTACATTGGCTTGCTTCAGAGCCATATTAGTATAAGATGAATTTCACAGATGGAAACTCAAATTGCATTTGTGTAGCACCTGCCTGGTAATAAAATTTACCAGTCCAGGCCAGCATTAGCCTTTGAAGACTGTCTCCCTTGTGTTGGATCTCTGCCATTGCAAATTAAGACATTAATACCTCCAGCCAAATTAATCTGCAAAATATGGCTCAGTTTTTAATATTTTTTCCATCTCTGGTCCCAGAAAAGAAACTTAAAAATCAAATAAAATGAATTACTTCAAAGCCACTGAAATTCTCCACTGAGCATCAAATCCAATCAAGGGGCGATGCTTCTAGCTATCCTAGGTTTGTACTTTAAGCTTCACCCAAAGTTCCACTGTGACATCTTTTTTTATGAGTCTATAAAAGGATCTGACAGCATATGTTCAAGCTGAGCAAGCTAGTAGGACGCCAATAGCATGCTTTTGTAAACTCCTGACCATGGGCTTCCAACACAAATAAGACTTCTCTGGGTCTTGCTTTTCATATGAGGACATGACCTTTAGTTCAAAAAGGTCTCGAAGGTCATCAAACTCTTATCCGAAGCCTTTTAAAGGGTTCTTAAAGTGTGTACATGCAATTTTGTAACTTGGGAATTTGTTAGGTGAAAACCAAATATCTCTCTCCAACTTCATTTCCTCCTGGAATAAAGGGAAGGAACAATTGTCTGTTTCTAGTCTCTCAGGGGTATCAATGGATTAATGATGTTGGTAAGGATCATTTTAAAAAGAGATATCTTATTTGCATTAAAAACCACACAGAGAGGGTCCGATTGCACTTGAGTTTTATTGCTTGTGTACGGGAAGACTTCTTGTCGCTTATTTAGTCAGCCTTATTATCACCACCACATTGATTTCTGTCAGAAACAAACAAACAAACAAAAACAAACACGAAATCCAGATTCACAGAAGCAAAAGCATCACATTTTATCCAAGCTACACTCATGGCCCTGACACATCTTTAAGAAGGAGAATTTGGAACTCATAGTCGTTAAAATTTGCCTGTGGGCTCTTCTACTCTTTCCTAAGATTTTAGTGCCTTGGCTCTAGAGATTCGTTGCTGGCAGTGGCAGAAGGTGTGTCAACTTGATCCCCAATCTCCATGCCATGGTGGAAAAATAGCACATGGTGAATACAACAACATTTTCAGTGGAGCAAAACCGCACCTTATCCTACAAACAGATGCCTCTGGCCACTCATTCTCTCACTGCGTCAGTGCCTGCTGTGGGTAAAGACTTCTTTAGTTAAAGGGAGAGTCAAAGATGAACAAGGCAGTCTCTGCCTCCAAGGAATTTATAACCCGAAATGAATTTGTTGTACTATATTTCACATTTGATAACTAAATTGCTCTGTGCTTGTTCTTTTATACACGAGGTGCCATAAGGCACGTAGGGCGAGAAGTTCAAAGACTGGTTTTTGCACTGGCTCTGCCGCGGATCACTTTCTTCAACCATGCAAAGTCACTCTACCTTGGTCTCTGATGTTGTCATCTGTAATGTTAGAAAGTTTAAAGTTCCGTGCTTTCCTTCAATATCCATCAACTACTATTAGAACAGCAACTGGATGCAAGGCACTGGTCCAGTTACTTGAGTATCTTAGCAGCCTAAGAAGACACTGATTCCCCGTCTTTCTTCTCCTTATTTTCTGTTGGGGAGGAAAACAGACAATGGAGAGCTAATCTAATGCTAAATTAATAATATAATATATTAGAACTTAGCAGTGCTATGCAACAGAAAGTGCAGTGTGAGAGAGAATCGGGAATGCAGGGCGGAGGGTGACTGCAATCTTACATAGAGCGGTCAAGTCTGCTTGTTTTAGCTGTCTTAGCAACGTTCGATTCATTCCATGGTATAGTCACTATTTGGTAACAGGGAAGACTATTGGAGAAGAGCAAACACCATAGAAATGGCTTTGCTCTTTCCTCTCCTTCCAACTGGAATCAGATATGTGACCTAGAACTTCTCACAGAAGCCCTTACGTAGATAACAAGTTATTGAAATGAGCCATGTCTACTTTGTGATATTCCTCAAGTGTGAAACAAAATTAGGATTTCAAAAAAAAAAAAAAAAGAAAAAAAAAAGCATGTACAATACCTTGCTACTCACTATTGTTTTTATATTAATTTTGTGCTGACATGTTAATATTGTGGTTGGGCCAAGTAAAACATATTTAAAACCAATCTTTTTTTAAAAAATACTTTTATTTTATTATACATGTATAAAACAAACTACATACAGCAGGGAGAACCATGTGACAATCATGAGAATAATGAGTTCTATACATGTTACGTTCATAGTGACTTGGGCATCTGCATTTGTCCCATTTGAAGTAAGTGTTTTTCCTGTCTTGTTGGGTCTAAATTTCTGAATGAAATTCAATATCTATCCTATCACAACTCTAATAGCTTAACTTCTTTAACTTAATCTAAGACGATCTTGTCTCCTAATCAACTAAGCTTGGTTGTAAAACTATCCTATCTATCTTGTCTTCAATGCCCCTCAGAGACTTGAGAAGGAATAAAACTTAAATTCCTGAGTGAACCAGCAATGTGGGTTAGCAGTTTAGTGCCTGACCAGTCACCCAATACCCTTTATAATGTTGGAGCCTCCTCTTCAGCTTTCTGGCCTAATATCTCTGCCAGGCTTGTTCTCAGGGCAGGAACTATTGAGGACTTGCTTACCCTGACTTGGCAGGGTGTGGCCATTGACTCTGCCTGCATCTAAGTTGCCCATTTTTAGGCAGATTTTGTTTGTGGCAGGTTAAAACCAATCTTATTCATCTGATTTTACTTTTCAATGTTTAACTACCACAAACTTTGAAAGTATACATACTGCTTGAGTGATGTTCCTCTTGGGCAACACATCCTGAAACCTGGCATAGGAATGTGGTCATTAGTGTACTTACAGATTTTTTTTTTTGTCTTTTTTTTTAATTAATTTATTCTTGTTACATCTCAATGTTTATCCCATCCCTTGTATCCTCCCATTCCTCCCCCCCCCATTTTCCCATTATTCCCCTCCCCTATGACTGTTCCTGAGGGGGATTACCTCCCCCTGTATATTCTCATAGGGTATCAAGTCTCTTCTTGGCTACCTGCTGTCCTTCCTCTGAGTGCCACCAGGTCTCCCCCCTCCAGGGGACATGGTCAAATGTGAGGCACCATAGTACGTGAGAAAGTCATATCACACTCTCCACTCAACTGTGGAGAATATTCTGACCATTGGCTAGATCTGGGAAGGGGTTTAAAGTTTACCTCCTGTATTGTCCTTGGCTGGTGCCTTAGTTTGAGCAGGACCCCTCATATTGTTCTACTTGTAGATTTCTAGGACCCTCTGTATCCTTTTATTTTGCTATTCTCCCATGCGTCTCTCATTTAGAGTCCCGTACTTACGGATTTTTGATTTGTGAGTATGCTCTTTATTTTCTTACTGGCTCTCTTTCCTTTCATCTTTCTCAAAACTCCTTTACTCTGTGGCCTTTGGGTCAAGAGATGAAAGCATGAGGTCTGCATTTCTAGGCCTGAGGATATGTTATGACCACTTTAAGAATGTACTTTGTGAGGGATGGGTGAAGAGAGGGGATTCTGGGATAGAGGAGAGGTCCACAGAGCCACCACATCTTGGTAGCTGTCGCATAACCATTTTTATCATGTTGTCTTACCAATGAAGATATATTAGTCTTTAGTCTTTATTCTGAACTTTAAAATACTGTCATACATGGTAAGGAAGGGAGACACCAGTATAGAACAGTAGATAGTCCCTCAAGCCACTGCCAACTATGGAGATCAACAGACTTTAAAGGGTCAGATTTAAAATTTAAAAGAGGAAAAGCCTGTGTAACATACACATAGCTCTTGTTTTGTTTAAATTTTGGATATAACATGGGGCAGATTAAACATAACAGTTTTAGACAATTTGCGTTATAGATTCCCAAGTTTCCTGAATCTTATATTTTTTTCAAAGTATTAAGAGCCTGAGTGGATGATGAAAGACTGCCCAGCTACCTTTCTCTAAGCAAACAAAGAGCTAAATCCTCTAGCTCAGAGAGTTTTCAGTCCCTTTGATGACGATTCCCCAAGGACAGCAATAAATCTTATTGACTGACTACAGATCCCATCATGCCTCTGGGGAGCCCATTTCAGTATTTTGTCCCTCTACTAGGAAAAGAACCCTTGCTTGTGCACGATCCAAACCAGGGTTCTTTACTGTAAGGCTTCTCTCCCTTCCTTCCTTTTTTCTTCTTTTGTCCTTTTATTATCTTCCCTGTCTCCCTCATTTGGGCTCATGAAGGATAACTGATGAGCATTGGTCTTTTCTAAGTTTTTCAAATATGCAAGCTGCTGGCGTATAATGTAGCTCTTCTTCCCATTTGCAGAGCACTGTGTGACCTACAGAGGTCTGTGCTGCTATGCAGCGCTGCTCTCTGCCTGTGTCTCTCTATCTGTAAATCTTGTCCTATTTTCTCACTTGCCAAGGTCACTGGAAATGTTTTTTTTTTTCTTTTACTTCAACTTCCCACTTGGATGTGTTCTTGATCCTGTGGGATTAGAAAGTTGTAAACCAAACCATGACACTACTAAAGTGTGCCTTCAGCAGGCGACTAGGGGAAACCAGATTGCCCCAAAGAACATAGAAACAAAAAGGATAAACAATGGTAGACCATGAGGAAATTAGTGACCGGTCATCAGATAGGAGCTGTACATTTTGGAAGAGAACAAGATCATGTTCACTGAAAAGACCAAATTATATTGTATATCCGAATTACACAGCCTCAATGGACTCAAAAAAGTAGGCTGTTTATAAATTCTCTGGCCAGTTTTTTTATTCAGAGAATTTTTTTTTTAAAGTAACTCTTTTTCAGGACCCAAAGGCTTAATTTTCTTTTTGGATCCCCATTGGTTTGTTCAGTCTAACTCTAATTTTCTTACTGAGAACAGACATTTTATGTACAAGAAATATTGTCTTGTTTCATTGGTTAAAAGGATCATTGACTCAACAAAAATGTAGACTACTTATGAGTGAATTGTTTACTAGTAGGTCAATAATCTTGGTGAGAAAAGATAGGTGATGTTGCCTTTGTGACTGGTTGGTTGGAAAATGGCTATTTCTAGAAAGGCGGATGATAATTCCAGGTGTCTGCTATAACTGCAGTTGTCTAGTTCTTCCTGGCTTCTTCACTGAACTGTGAGCTCCTTCAGAGTAGACTGTGTCTTATTCATATTGAGGTCCCCATGTCCCTTCAGGCAGGCTCAGAACACAGAGGATACTCAAAAGTGACTGAATGACTATATGGATGAATGGATGGCACAAGAAATCTATTCATGAAGAAAATTGAGTGGCAGTGTCAATATTACAAAGAAAAACTTATCCTTTTTTTTTTTTTTTTATGAGATACAGTCTAATATGTAGAACAGGCTGGCCTCAAACTGCCTCTGCCTTCCTAGGACTTTACCTTTGTGTCTCAATAGGCATTAGTAGTAATGTTTGTGTAGTAGTTTGTGTCTGATCTCACTCTACAATGATGCACCATTAAAATACTAATGTTCCATCATTTTATATAAAGTGTTTTGAAAAATGAAATAATATTGGGACATAAAATAATTATATATATTTGCATATGTATATGCCTTTTATATAACTGTCTGTACATCTATCTGATAGGACAAGGAAGTAAAAATCAAAGTGCCTGTTAACAGGGCCTAGATTTAGTCAAGTAACGTGAATCTTCACTTTGATTTTCATTCTGTTTTTAGAGATGGGGTTTGGTTTTGTAGATAGGGTTGGACTTGGCCTTGAACTTGCAGGTCACCTAACTCAAACACTTGAGTACTGGGATCAAGATGTGTACTGCTATATGCAGTTTGAACCTGATTTTAATTGAATAGCGTAATGAATTGATGGGGGGTGTTGAGAGACACTCAGGCAAAAATTAAAATTGTAGGCAATTGAATAAAAGAATGATCAGGAGTTGGGAGAAGGATGAAGAGATGGCTTAATGGATATTGCCATGGCTGTGTCCCCAAGCTTGCCTCCCCCTCTCTCCCCTCTCTCTGCATCTCTCCTTTTCTCCCCTCTTTCTCCTTCTCTTCTTCTCTCTCCCATACACATGTGCATACAATGCACACATGCACATGAATATGCACCCACATATGCAATGCATGCACACATCAGAAATACTGGAAGAAAATTGATTTGGGTACAATTTGATTGATTTATACCATGCAGAAAGTGCAAAACCTCCTCAGAAGGAACATTAATATAAACATATATATCTACTTATCAATATTTGTGCCAGTAGGCATTTAGAAGGAATTAGTATGCTTTATGTTGTGGAGCTGGTGCTGGAACCCAGGATCTCATGCTCCATCACTGAGCTACATACCATCTAGCCCCGGATAGTTTTGTATTCACTGCGTTTCCCAGGTTGTCTTCAACTCTAGGCTCAATGATCCCTCTACATCAGCCTCCTAAGTAGCTGGGGCTATGGGATTGTACGTGCTTGGCTTGAACTAGCAGTTCCTAAGCAAGAGAAAGACATGGTGAGAAATTTGTTTGGAAAGCAATGCTGAAAGAACTGAAATCCTTAAAAGGGTGTTCAGCTATGAAAGGATCATGATGATATGTTGGTGGAGGAGGAAGAGGAGGAGGAGGAGAAGAGGAAGAAGAGGAGGAAGAGGAAAAGGAATACTACTACTAATAATAATTAGGAGGAGGAGGAGGAGGAGAAAAAGAAGGGGCTATAAAGAAAGTGGTGACTTGGGATTCCACAGTAAAATGGGCCACAGGGCTTTGATCAGGGTGAAACTAAAGAATCAAAAGTTAAATTTGGAGTTTGTGCTTAAGGACAAAACAAGGACACACATGTCAGTAATGACAATGGAGGTTTAGGAAGGCATAATGTTTTTACGGGAACAGTTTCTGCCATGTTAAGATTTAGTGCAATTTGAACAGCTATCTCTGGAAAATGACTGGAAACTTGAGACCAACGAGAATCAAAGATAATTTCTGAGTGTTCCATCCCCTGAGGCTGACTGCTCTGTACTTCAGAAATGATTCCCTATTTATTTGTTTTACTGGCAGGGTTTGGATCAAGTTAGAACACAACCCTCACTTTACAGGAAGGCTATATAAGCCTCTAGCTGAGAGGTCTTTCTGTTTATTCATATATCCCAGAGGCATGAATCAAGTACCTTTTCTGTCAGGAGAGGGGCTTAGAGATACAAAGACACTTTTAACCCAGGCCGTGAAGTCATTCTTGCTTGGGGGTCAAGCCCACTGTGTGTATCAAAAACTGTCTCCAGCTCTGCCCCACCTGCTCCTCAGAGAACCTAGGCTGCTTCAAAATCCTCCAAAGCAGTTGGGAATTCCCCCACAAAGTATTATAAATTTGGGGTACCACCATAGCAGCCCGTCCACACACTTAAGTGCATAGATAGTTCAGGATCTAAGCCTACTTTAGAGCTACAAACCGTGATGAACAGATTGAGGCCCGGTCAGATGTGAGGCTGATGTGACAAGGAGGAGCCATGATTTGCTTTTAAAAACTGGTTCCTAATCATCACAGGGCTATTCCTCAAGGTCTCTGAGAATCTAAATCCCTTTTTTTTTCCTTTTTTTCCTACATGGATTTTTGAGGCGTGACTTGGGCTGCTTTCTTATGGAATCCCTTTTTTTTTTTTTTTTTTTTTTGCCTTTCTGTGTCTGTGTCTCCTGTGTGGTAGCAGAGCCTTTTACCAATTTAAATCTTGGTTGTGCTGGGCTAGTCAGCCTTCTCTCAGGTACCTGCCTGTCTACATGAACATTGCCTTTAGACTGGACTGCTCTGCCGAGGCCTCTCCCACCACTTTCTCTTCCCCTGCTCTGCTCTTTGAAATGGGTATGAAAATCTGCTTTAAAGTGTTCTCCTCACAGACAACGGCAATCATGTGAGGAAATAACGTTGTACGTCTAGATCCAAACAATATAATGCATGTCTTGGACATAAGAACTTTGTATCTGTCCGTTACTGAGTGTTTTTAAAGGTGCTGATGACACTGGCTCCTTTGTAGATGCTGCTTTCCCCTAACAGGCTCCTCATGGCTGGTTGTGCTCATCGGCTATACCTCGGTGCAAACCTCACCTTCTGGAGACCCCAACCCTCTCAGGGATTTCCAACTTTAAGATCAGTTTGACAATTTTACGCATGCACATAAGGTATTTGGATCATAGTCACCACTCTTATTCGTCCTTTGCAACTTCTTTGCCCATTGTTTTTGTTTTCTTCCTAGTGTAAGCATAAGAGACAGCTCTATACCTTATTTCTTGTTTAGTTTTTTTCCCTCTTTCATGAGACTTTGAATTCTAAAAACGACCCAGGAACTATGCTTGCTTAGTTCAACACGAGGTCAACAGCACATAGATTTAAGCATTTGTCTGTATTACCTGCATTACAGATGCTTGAGAAATAATGCGGTAGATGGTGCTTGAATGGGATTTTATCCTTATAGGAGAGAAATATGCTGACATCAACTCAATAAAACCGTGCAATGAACACTGTGAATTTAAATAGGCCAAGAGAAAACTTGTAAAAATATTTACACTCAAAAAAAAAAAAAAATCCTAATTGTATTTGAGAGGAAATGCTGTCCTGCTGAAGTCACACAGCAGGCTATAAGTCCACAAACCCCAGCTGCGCTTCAAGGCTAATCAGCAATCAAGCATGGCTGGTCCCCTGACCTAGATTTTGCTAAAATCTCTCCTGAGACTGTCAAATGATTAATTATTGGATTAACACACTGAAGATTAATAGTGCCTCTTGGCTCCAATGGTTTGCAAAGCTGATTTTAAGTATCCAAGTCCTTTTGGCTTATCTTTTGGGAGATTAGTGCTTTCTCTCTGCTGGTAAGTTATTTTCTGTAGCTTCTGTATACAACCTTAAGGATTCCACTGTTAATCTTTTATTTTCTTTCAGGACACTTAAAAAGGCCAAAAGAATGGCTAGGTATGATTGAATTATAGGTTTTTTTTTAATGTTAAATAGAATTCTTTGTCTACGATTAGGGTTCCCTGAGATTTTCCTCTTCTGTGTCAGTGCCTCCCTTGTTCAGGTCTTCCTTAGGCAGCCATGTTGTTGAGACTTCATGGGTGTGCTTCTTTGAGCGCGTGTCTAAGAGACACAATCTCACAGGAAACATCCTGAGCCTCTGAGTCTTTTTCTTTCTTCAAAGATGTTTCTAAGCTGCTTTGTAGAAGACTCTACTGCAGCCAGGACCACAAGATCACTTGTTTCTGCATTTTGATTGGTTGTAGTTTTTGTACAGATCTCTAACTCTGTTGCAAAGAGAAGCATTTGAAAATCTCCTTCCCTGGGGAAGGTCCCCTAATTTCTTATCCAATTGGTAGTAAAACCAAATTTATATAAATTTTTACAGACCTTAAAATAAAATAAAATACCCTTCTTTTTCCCCTTGGTAAAACTAAGGTTTAAATAGTTGAACCTGACGGTAGAGTAGGAGCATAAGATGATATAATGTTTTATAGCGTACATATAATTTTTTGGCAAAAATTAAACTTACCTTATCCTTCCAAAAGTATGAGAAGCAGGCAAAACAAACATCATTGCGCAGATGAGGAAACCAAGACTAAGAAAGTTGAAAGATATTTGCAGAGATACATGGCATTTTAGTCATGAGAAATGGCTTGAAACAACATTTTTTGACTACAAGTTCTGTGGTTTCCTTTTCTAAAAAAATCACAGCAGCCACTCCCTTGTCCTTTATTCTCCCATGACCCACCCTCCCCACTTCACACAGTGGTTTGTTTGTTTGTTTGTTTTTTTTAAAGGTGGTTGACTGTTCTGAGAACGTGCTCAGGCAGACATATTGAATTACGAATTCTGGCTGTGCAGGCGGTCATCCTCCTACCCAAGTGAAAAAATCCTGGCAAGGCCATCTGTTTAGTTAAGCGTTTGCCTGATGGCTGTGGGAGGATCAACAACTGCACCATCATGGACTCAGGCCCTAGAGAGTAAATATTGAAACGTGTGTTTGTTTCTGTACATGTGTGGTAGGGCTCAGTGATGGGCACACTCTGAAGATGGAAATAATAATAGTCATTGTGATCCCGCCAGCCCCAGAACCACTGCCTCACTTACAGGCAGGCTGTGGTCTTGTCGATGACCCATCTTTCCTCCCATTCGTACATTGGCCCCACCCAACCAGAGCCCTGCTGTCCCCCTGCACAGGCCTTGCTTCTCTCATTCTTTCTCTCCCACCTGTACTTTTTCCCTTGAAGGAGGCCAACTGTGGATATCTGTGGTTCTTCACTATGGATTTATTTCAAGGGCATGCTTGCATTTCTGCTTCTTTATTCCCCCCTTCAATATGGTGGCCTACCTCACTCTATGTATCAGTTGAAGCAAGTAAAGGTTATCGAGGATTTGGCGAGTAGGTTATATATCAGATGTCGTGGGGAATGTACAAAACAAGCAGGAAGTTGTATAATAAAATTTAGTTTGGAAGATAGAGAATGAGATCACCAAATTAGGGCGTTTTCAAGAATGAGGGAGTCGGGTGTTAACTCGGAGAAAGAAGAGAATTAATACAGTGTCACATGGTGGCTTAGATGGGCCTGGACCAAATGAACCTCATTCTGAAATCCCTTCAAATATGAGCACAAGCCAGCATTTAAATGCGTGTGCTGCGCCGTCTCTCTTTCAGAATATGTCCAGCAACTGCCCTCTGATCAGGTTGACAAATCACCTAAGTTCCCAAGGTCAGCATGTTAGAACACCTTGGAATTACACACGGGAGTGAATTTCAAAGGAAAAAAAAAAAACACGTCACGGGGAAGTGGTTTAGAGAATTTAGAAGAATTTTAGAGAAGTGTCGAAGACAGTTTTCCAATGTCCAATGGAAGATAGAGGTTTGTTCATAGCCAATAGCAAGCATCGAGCTAAAGCAAAACAATATTGGCGGGTAGAGAACAGAGTGTGGGGATTGGAGGCGGGGACTGAAAGGCCCAGAGATTCCATATTCCTGACAGGTAACATTTATCAAGCAATCAGAAGGTGGGTCTGTGACAGGTATGAGTTTATCATAGCATGGTGCCTTATTTGAGAGGTTATTTTAATGTATGTGGATGTTTTCCTTGTGCGTATATGTATATTGCGCAACGCACGTGAGATCAGAAGAGGGCATGGGACCTTCTGGAACCAGAGATATAGATGGCTGAGAGCTGCCGCGTGGTTGCCAGGAAACAAACGTGGGTCCCCTGCAAGAGCAGTTAAGTACCCTTCGCTGCTGAGCCATCGCCACCGCTCCAGCCCTCCACTGTTGCAAGCTTTTTCTTCCTCCCAAAAGCTGTGATGAAAAGTAATTCAGACTGACTAGGCTGCGAAGGTGAGAAACTTTTTAGAGGTTTTATTTTCCAATTACATTTTATTTTCGTCAGAGGAAACGTAGGCACGCAGCTTTAAAAAGGCAAGTGTAAAATTTATAACCAAATCTTGTACTTTCCTGTCTGCTTTCCCATCCTCAGCTTGTCCTGCCCGCGTCTCTTAGTTTCCTTGTACGCTGGCCATAGTTCAAAATCACGTACACAGACTTCTGTGGACTGCCCTCTCTTTTTAAAAAGTTATTTGGTATGTTTTGTTTTATAAGTGAGGGTTTCTCTTTTGTGTACTTCCATCTTTTCTTCCCATCCCTGCTCTATCTTCTCAGCAACTACATAATTTTTAGGTAAATTAGTATTAAATGTTAACACTACGATTGCATTAAAAATACTGTTTACAGCCTAACTAGATAATGTACTGTGGCTTTTGTTTCCTTGTGGAACAGCATTCTGCTTTCCTTTGAGTAAGAAACGCCGTGGTTTTAAAATGACTTTGTTTTTCCATTGTTAACTTTACTCCATAGATTTTGGAAATATCTCAGTACTATTGATAGGGGCTCATCCTGCCCTGGCTGGCCCCAAACTTGCTATGTAGCTGAGCGTAGTACAGTCTTTATTGTTAAATTGATGGCATTTAGAATCATCATGGAAATAAATTCCTGGGCGTGTCAGTGAGAGAGATTTAGATTAGGTTAATTGCATGGACTGGAGTTCTGGGCTGAATGAAAAGTAGATGTGAGCTGAACCTAGCTTTCACTAGCCTCTGCTTTCTGCTTGTGGAGACATGCCCTGGCTTCTTCACTGGGTTACGGGCTACCCTTGGAAGACAGTGGCCTTGGGGGAGGGCTAGTCCCTGTGGCTAGACACTGAGTGTTAAAGAGCTGACAACGGGAGGTCATATATGGGCTAGCCACACTCTTCACAGCTGGGCAGCAAGTTCTTTCAGGGGTTATGTAGGTAGCCATGTCTACCACAGACTAGAAGCTCATTATAGAGAAATCTCACTTTTATTAGGATGCAGTTTATATACTGGATAATCCACCCATGTAAGACATATAATTCCATGATATTTAGTATGTTTGTAGTTTCAAATACATGCCTGTTATTGTCTCCAGGATATTTTCATTGCACCTCAGAGGAGCCTTGCCTCCACTTGCTATCACCCTCATCACCTCCAGGGTAATTACCAATCTGCTTTCTCTTTTTGCAGATTGTCCCATTCTGGACATTTTATATAAGTGAACCAGCATTTTATATAAACATGTTAGTGGATGATGGATGTCTTTCACTTAATATAATGTTGGCAAGGTTCATCCAGATTGTACCAAGTGCCAGTTCATTCCTTTTATTGATGAATAATATTGCATTAGATAGCTATTGTTTATCCATCCGTCAGTTGGTGGGTCTTTGGGTTATTTCTGATTTTTTTTAAACTTATAAATAACACTTCTATAAAAAACTCATATGTAAGTTATTCATGGCTGTTCTGGCTAGTTTTAGGTCTATTTGAAACAAGCTATAGTTATCGGAAAGAAAAGAATCTCTATTTTTAAAAATATTCTGCCATAAGATCAAGTTGCATGGAAGGTATGTTTTTTAATCAGTGTTAGATGTAGAGGGGCCCATCCCACTGTGGATGGGGACAGCCTGTACTAGGGGTCCTGGGTCCTATAAGAAAGCAGGTTGAACAAGCTGTGAGGAGCAGGCCAGTAAGCAGCACTTGTCCATGGCCTCTGTATCAGCTCCTGCCTCCAGGTTCCTGCCCTGTTTGAGTTCCTGCCCTGGATTCCTTAGACATGAACTGGTAACCTGGAGGTATAGGCAAAATCAACCCTTTCCTCCCCAAGTTGGTTTTGGCCAGGCTATCTTATCACAGCAATGGAAACTCTTAACTAAGACACAGGTTGGCACCAAGAATGAATGGGGTATTGATGTTACAGACCTGACCATGTGTTTGTTTGTTTGTTTGTTTGCTTTTTTGAGACAGGGTCTCTCTATGTGTAGCCTCGCTGTCCTGGACTTGCTTTGTAGACAAAGCTGGCCTTGAACTCATAGCAACCCAGCTACCTCTGCCTCCCAAGTGCTGGGATTAAAGGTGTGCCCCACCACACCCAGCCTGACTGTGTATTTTGAGAGAATTGTGGAAGGATTTTCGAAACTTTGGGCTGGATTAGCTATTGAATCTTCAAAGTTTGGGGAATCGTTTTATAGAGGCTTGGAGGATAAGCACGTCGAGGGCACTGCAGGTGATGGAGCGTGGCTTGGGAAAGTACAGAGAAACTTGAAAGTCCCTAAAAGACTCTATTGGGGGACGGGGAACAGGAGAGATGGCTCAGTGGTTAAGAGCACCACCTGTTCTTCCAGAGGTCCTGAGTTCAATTCCCAGTAACTACATGGTGGCTCACAACCATCTATAATGTGATCCGATGCCCTCTTCTGGCCTGCAGGTGTGCTTGCAGATGGAACACTGTATACATAATAAACAAATACATCTTAAAAAACAAAACAAAACAAGACAAAACTCTGTTAAGGTTAGGCCAGGCATTGATGGCACACATCTCTCATCCCAGCACTCAGGAGGTGGAGGCAGGTGGAGCTCTGTGAGTTTGAGGCCAGCCTGATCCATAGAGCAAGTTCCAGGACAGCCAAGGCTACACAGAGAAACCCTATCTTGAGAAACAAAAACAAAACAAAACAAGCTAACCAACCAAACAAACCAACAACCACCACCACCACCACCACCACAACAACAAAAAAACCAAAATGACTCTTTCAGAGCCGTTTGCTTTTTAGCTTAGGAACCTGTGGTTTTGGTCAGTTGTGGCTGAAGAACGAGCTGTGAATAAAAAGAGATCTGCAGCACTGGAGCGACACGTTTGCTTTACCACAACAGGCGATGCTGGAGATGAGAAGTTGGCAGTGAGTAAGAAGAGACCAGCCCCACTGAGGTGAAGTCTTCTAGAAAGTGCTCCTCCAGGTCAGGACGCAGGCGCTGAGCTTGTGCTAAGAGTCACCCAAGTGGCACTGCTTTTGAAGTCATGAAGGGATCATGGGAAGCAGATGAAGTTTGGCACTGTGGGAGTCCAGGAGAGGCCATTGGTGAAGGTGCAGCCTCAGTAGCAGTTGAAGGCCGGGCACTGAAGGGGTCATGCAGAGAAGTTGAGGCTTGGCACCACGAAGAGAGCCCAGGAGAGGCTACTGGTGAAAGTGCAGCCCAACTGCAGCAGGAGATGCCAGAATTATAGGATGATGGTCTAGGCTGGTGTGAAGTGGAGCTGGCCTGGTCTAGGAGACAAGCTATGTGTGCCGCACAGGATGGAGCCAGAGATGTGGCCTAAGCTCTTTGGAGGAGCCCAGAGAATCCCGAGGGAATCCCGGACATTGGACACTAAGTTATTTCCACTGTTGGAGTTGGTTTTGCTTTGATTGGATTGTGTCCTGATTCTTTCTTTCTTCTTGAAGCAAAGATGTACTTACATTTAACATTTTTATTTTATTTTATTTTATTTTATTTTATTTTATTTTATTTTATAGAAATGCACAGTTGAGAGACTTTGGATTTTTCAGAGATTTTTAAATATTTCAAAGAAACCTTGGGCCTTTAAGTGTTTGAATTTAAAGACCATGGAACTTTTAAAAGTAGGAATGTTTTCTTTTGTGATGTTGATATTAATGTGTGAATTTGTGGATGAACAATGGGCGTGGCTTTACTTACATTGGATATAGAACTTTCTGGATTACATGGTAATTAAAAAAAAAAGTTTACGGACGTGCCAGTTTGATTTTCAAAGTATCTATTCCATTTTACATTTCATGTTGCTTGAGAAAGCAACAGGGTTAGTGTTTGGTTTTTTTGTTTGTTTGTTTGTTTGTTTTTCATTTTTTTGAGACAGGGTTTCTCTGTGTAGTCTTGGCTGTCCTAGACTCGCTTTGTAGACCAGGCTGGCCTTGAACTCACAGCGATCTGCCTGCCTCTGCCTCCAGAGTGCTGGGATTAAAGGCGTGCACCACCATACCCGACCTGGCGGTTTTGTTTTTTTTTTTAATGTCCGCTACAACATTTGTTTTTATTTGCCCTTTTGTTTATGCCTACTCCAGGGGTTTAAGTGATACATCCCTATGAATTTCATTCATAGATTAAAATGTTGGACATCTATTCTCATATAACTCTGTATGGATATTTCTGCTCAAATCGTTATTCCACTTTAAAGTGGCTCACTTATCCCTTAATTATGTCTTCTCAGTAATTCCTTACAGACTCTAGATTCAAGCTCCTTATCATATGTGTAATTTGCAAGGGTTTTCTCATATTCTGTGTGTTGTCTTTTTCACTTCATTGATGGTGTTCATCAAAGAACAGAATTTAAAAAAATTATAAGGCAACTTATTTTTCCTTTCGTTGTTTGTGCTTTTGGTTTCACATTTAAGAAAGTATTCATTAATTCAACATTGTAAAGATTTGCACCTATATTTTTTTCTTATGTTTTATGGTTTTAGTTCTTGTATTAGGTTTTGACTCATTTAAAGTTAATTTTCATAATAGGTACTTGTACAAATGACTGTATCTAATTATTCCAATCAACATAAAACATCTATTAATGTTTATATATACATGCTATGTATGCAATATTATATTAGGCACTATAAAATATAAAACAACTGTTCTCTTTGTGGCCATTAATTTTAGTTTTTGCCCCCATGAGGACATTTGCCTAAAATTTACTTAATTTTAGAAGATTTATTTATTTTTAATTTTTGAGTATGGGTTTTCTACCTGCTTCTTCATGTGTACAACATGCATGTCTCGTGTCCACAGAGTTAATAAGAAGAGCAATTTGGATCCTCTGAAGTTATGAATGAGTGATTGACAGCTGCCATTTTGGTGCTTGGAACCGAATTCAACCCCCCTGGAATCACAGCAAGGTGATCTTTATATAATTGTGTTTGTTTCTCTCTTAAACTGGCTATCACACAAGTAATTGAAACTCTTGTATTTGTTTAATAATAAGCTTCGTAGGACAAGAACTGAGCTGCTATGTCGCTAATCTTAACCATTTATATGAATTTGGTTTCCACCCAGCATACATTCTAGAGATACTTGCACTTGGTAGCTTTCCTGTTCCAGCTCTCATCTTCTGGTAGTTCTTGGACCTCTGCCCATGGCTGAATCCCCTACCTCCTCTTCTAACTCCCCTGGCTGGCAGGAAGTCCAACCCTATTCTCTTTCTTGCTCAGTGATTGGCTGTAAGCTGCTTTATTGGCATATCAGAAGGACAATTGGGGAGCAGTGTTTACACAACATTGAGGCAAGATATTCTTAGAACAAAGATTGCATCCAGGGGTGTGTGTATGTGTGTGTGTGTGTGTGTGTGTGTGTGTGTGTGTGTGTGTGTATGTGTTACAGAATCAGCATTTGAATTACACAATAACTTTTGCCCACACTTAGCCAAGAAGCCATCTCATCAGAGTATACCTATTTTTATAATACTCAAATTAGAGTGTTGAACAAGATAATGGATATCCACAGAATATTCCAGCATACCATGTATTTGCTGGATTGTGCAGCTCCTTCTGAGTAGGTTTAAGCGCCCATGAATTCAGGGAGTCAGGGGTGGGGGTGGGGGAATACATCAGATACCTAGTATTTTCCAGGCACTAAATTAGAGACCAGAGACATAGAGAAACATAAAATGTGTTCTCTTTGTGCCCTCAAGCTCATAGTGTGTTGAAAAACTGACATTGTAAAGAAAATTCAACCCCTGCACAAAGCTATCATCATAATTCAATCTAGATCACCTTGTCTCTGATACAGAAGAGATTTTCTGAAATGAAAATCTGTCTTTATATTGTTTATTTTGCAGACCTCTATTTTTAACAAAGAAAATTACTTTTTAAACCATAAGTACACTGATACCTGGTGTTCCTCAAGGTGTTTTCCATGTTCTTAGTAAGCCACTGATGTCAGTCTGTTGTTGACGATGTTTGGAGAGGAACACAGAGCTCCTGCCTCTCACTCTGGCACCTTTGTGCAAGTTATCCAATCGTGCTTAAGGTTCTTCTATTGTCTTCAGTGGTTACTAAATGTTTACAATAATGCTATCTGTGATATTGACTTTCTTTATACATTTCATGTTAATTAAGGGGGAAAAGTTACTGTACACAGGAAACTTTTTCCCCATAATAATCTTTGTTCTATCTCAGTAAGTATGATTGCTTAAGAGGAGACCAAGGAGGACAGGAGGACGCAGTCCCGAACTGAGAGCTGTAGGTGGGCTGGGAGGGGGCAGTGTGCGCTTTTAATCCCACCCTCAGGAGGGCAGGGACAGGTGGATCTTTGAATTTGAAGCCAGCCTGCCTGGCCTACAAAGTGAGTTCCAGAACATCCAGGGCTACGTACGCAGAAAAACCCTGTCTCGGGCTGTGGGAAGAGCGGCAGTTGGGTCAGCGGATGGCTCTGTGGTTAGAGACACTTGCTGCAAAGCCTGATGATGAGAGTTTGATACCTGGGACCCACGTGGTGGAATGAGATAACTTATTCCATAAGTTGTCCTCTAACGTCCATGTGTAGGCTGTGTCTGCACCTGTACACAAGCACGCCTATAAGTGCACTCAAACAAATAAGTAAGTGTTTACAAAAAAATTCTACAGTTAAGATGTTATTCTACACAGGGTGGTAAAGTATTAGTTTTTAAAAGATAATGAAAGTGCCTCTATAATTTAAGAACATGGGAAAATAAGAAAAAGTATAAAAATCTTTACCATTATCTAACCTTTAAAATCTGCATATCTTCCCTTTAGATAATTGGTTAGAATTATTATTTAGATTATATTATCTAAATGTGTAAATATTCAGATTAGATATGTTATAATTGTATTAGATATAATATAATTTAGATAATTGTTAGAAAGTGAGCAAAACTTATCTGAGTTATGTTCTTATCTGAAGTGTATTTTTTTTTTTTTTTAATCATGGCAAGAATTCGCAGTTAGCTTTCCCATTTTCCCTCTCGCGTTCCAGTCTCTCTCTGGCTATGCTTGATTACATCCTGTTTTCTAGGATGTGGGTTAATGACACTTCTTGATCAGTCATGGAGCAATTTCCTTTGCTCATTACAAGGCTCCCAGTCTTTTTGTTTTGTTTTTTGAGAGTTTCTCTGTGTAGCCCTGGCTGCCCTGAACTCGTTCTGTAGACCAGGCTGGCCTCTACTTCAGAGACTCACCTGCCTTTGCCTCCCGAGTAGCAGGATGGAGGGCATGCGCCACCACGCCCAGCTTAAGGGTGCCAAGTTTTAATTAAAAATGTTGCATTAGTGACAGTTTCATACATGTATACGATGGATTTTAGTCTTTCTCATCCACTATTATCCTATGGCCCCTTCTCCTCCCACCCTTCTTTCCAACAGCTGCCCGCCCTATCTTCAGATTTCTTTTTTTTTTTTTTTTAACATTTTATTTTTTTTGCAAGTAAAAAACTTTCATTGGCCTACTTCTATATGAAAAATAATATAAATTAAATAAGAATCTGAAATTACTGATTAGAATCAGGAAATCCCTTATTTTTCACTTTTTTTTACTTTTTAAAACATTAAAAAAATTAATTTATTCATATTACATCTCAATGGTTATCCCATCTCTTGTATCCTCCCATTCCTCCCTCCCTCCCATTTTCCCCTTACTCCCCTCCCCTATGACTGTGACTGAGGGGGACCTCCTCCCCCTGAATATGCTCATAGGGTATCAAGTCTCTTCTTGGTAGCCTGCTGTCCTTCCTCTGAGTGCCGCCAGGTCTTCAGATTTCTATGTCTGTGTGAGACCCAGAGTCTGAATAGAATTGCTTGCATGAGCACAGAAGGGGGTTATTTACTGGAGTATGGGCAACTTATCAGTGGCTACGACACTGAAGAAAGGAATATACCTTTTCCCCAGCTACCATGAACTGTCGATGGTCTCTCAGGGAACAGTCAAGTTTCACCAGTCCCTCTTCTTCAATAATGAAACAGATGGGCCCCATCTTGTTCAGGGAGGCACAACTATGAGTGAGTTCATGAGTGCGTCAGCCGTGTCGTGGCCAGAAGGCGTTGTTTCCAACCTGTCCCTTTCCAACCTCTGCCTCTTACACTCTTTCTGGCCCACTTTTCCACAATGGGCCTTGAACCCCGGGGTGGGAGCGATATGGGTCTCGAATTTAGGATTGGCCATTCCATAGTAGTCAGGTATGTGTTAAGCACCATCCGCTGCAAAAAGAAGCTTCTCTAATGAAGACTGAGAGCTGTACTAATCTATAGCTATAAAAATAAGCATTTAGAAGGCAGTTTGATACTATGTCCATTAAGCAAATAACAGTAGTAGGTTCTCTCATATGGCTGATGCTCTCCCTGGGTACAGGTTGTTGACCAGGTTTACAGTAGCAGGCATGAGTTTTCTTCTGTAGAGTGGGCCGTCAAGTCCATCAAAAGGTAGTTGGTTATCCCCATAACGCTCACGCCATTATTGCACTAATGGGCATATCTTACCAGGTCATTCATTATTGTGGATCACAGAGATAACAGCTGGATGAGACTGTTAAGGACTTTTCCTCCCCTAGCAGCCTGATTAACACTTCTGGGACTATGAAAGGTAGCTATCAGGATGGCCACTTCCAGGCAAGAATCAGCGTGGTTTCTGAATATCCTGTGACCAAGGTATGTTGTGTCCTCAGCGTTAGGATCTTAGCATTAAGCTCTTGTGAGTGGCCTAGAATAGTGTCAATAAAACTCCCAATGCTTATTTGTTTACTTGCTTGAATTTTTTTGAGGCAGGGTCTCACTATGTCACCTAGGCTAGCCTTGAGCTTATAACCCTTCTGCCTCAGCCTTGATCATAGACATTCACAACTCCCACAGTTGACTAAACCCATATGACCAATCTTCACACTTCTAAAAAAAATTCAAAGGCATGGGCTTACTAGGTAATGCCATTAATCTTTTTCTTTTTCAGAGCTTGAGGATTTTTTTTAGAATGGAACAATGAGTCTTTTTGATTAGCTATTATAAGTGTTGTAGATAACACACACACACACACATACACACACACACACACACACACACACACACATACAAAACAACCCGAGACCAATAATACTTCCAACTCTTGAATAGAAGAAGAATATTTTAAGACTTCCCTGGATTTTTCTATTCATCCTTTTTCATTGTAATTTCACTGCGTGTGAAACTATCATGAGCTAGCGTTGGCAGGAAGAGAAACAGCCAGAACAAATGATTAAAAAGAGTGAGGCGAGGGCCTGCTAAGGATAGGGTGGAGAGCTACAGCTGCTCCCTCAGCAGGTGAGCAGGGACCTGTTCTGCTCACAAGGGGAACACATGGTCTACTTCCATCCTTGCAGCATCCCTGTTTCCGCTCAGCTCTCTGCTGTTGGTGGCTCTCAGTCCAGAAGGAACTGGCACGAGGTTTACTCCCTGGCGGGGGGGAGGGATCAGAAACAGAGACCAAAACCCCCACAGTGCCTCTGAACAAGGAAGCTTAGAAAGCCACAGAAGGGTGGACAGATTGTTTCTAGCAAGGGAGGTGGGCCTGGCTTCCAAAGCACGGACCTAAGGGGACACTGCTTATAGGTGACCAGGAAGAAGGGAGGGGACAATTACTGACAGGCAAACATTACCCTGCCCTGGTTAAATGTGCTGCCCTGTGTCTTTATACCATTTACAGGCCTGTTTAGGAAAAGTAGGTACATGGAAGCAGTCGCTCCTATGTTGGAAATTGCCACTTGGCAAGTCCCTTCCCTTGGCATGGGAAAGTGCTTCGTTTTTTACATAAAATGCAGTGGCACCAGAACACAAAGCTCTTTGGAAATCCCTCAAGTGCACTTTTTTTTTTTTTTTTTTTTTTTGCGGGAGGGGGACATGCCAGGCTGATGGCAGTTGCATGGAATCACAGAACATTAGAGTAAAAAAAAAAAAAAAAGCTAGAAAAGATGTGTTGCTGTCAACCTGCTGGAGGGTAATCAAAATCCCTGGCAATGGCCTGGAATGCTTATGGATCTATAGGTCTCCCCTGGCCAGCCACTCCGAAAGTGTCATTATGTGCACTGGGATTTTTATTTGTTAGCCTCTGGTGTCTAAAAGGGCTCTGTTGCCCCGCTAGACGGTAACTCTGCTTAAATCCCTTTTATTTGTGTGCATGTGTGCATTGTAGGAAGTGTCTACAGTAGTAGGTTTTCATGTCCCACCCCCAATATTCCCTCCTTTACCCTGCCTTCCATCTTCCACTCTGTTTAACCTTTCCTGTTGCATTATTTCCCTTCACTCACTTACATCACTGTATTCTATCTCCCCTCCCCTGGAATCTTCCCTACATGGCCCCTGACTGATTTACTGACCTTTTATAAATGGAAGCTACATCTGAATTCAAAGCTAATACACTATTGATAAAGACACCACATATTTAGGTCATAAAATATAGAGAAACCAAACTTGGTACTTGCCTGGAAGCTTCATCCCTACGAGTGCTGGAAAGTTCTATGCACACTACCCGAAGAGAAAATTATATCAGTCTTACCCAGATGTGAACCCTTTGAGATGTAGTAATGGTCAGTCTGGTTAGACATGCCCACTGGCATGTGCAATAGTGGCACAGATGTCACAGGAGTAACCAACTGCTTTCTGTGCCACAGATCCATAGTTGGGACTGTTATCAGGGCCAAGAACTAGTACCCAGAAAGGTCATGGGCCCTAGAAGAGATCTTGTTACTATTACTCTGTTAAATGGGCACAGTATTTTTTTTTTAAATCAAAATGTAAGAGTTTATTGTGGCAAATGGGCACAGTATTAAACAGACTTCTAGTGACTTATCATCACACCCAGAGCATAATTAGCACATCTCTCAATCATTATCAGAAAAGCTTTTGGTAGTAGGTAGTGACGAACACAGAGACCCTCAACAAGTAAAGCACAGAGGACAAGAGACTGGAATTATAAGATCGAAATGGGACATTTTTGTTCTTCTTCCTCCTAAGATTCAGAGGTCATTGCAGAAGAGGCTGAAAGATGGTAAGAGCCAGGATCTGTGGATGACTTTAAGGAAGCACTGCTTTCTGGACACAGCCGGGCATTTGCACATATGAACTCATAGCAGTTGTGACAGCACACACACAAGATGAATGCAAGCTCAAGCCAGGCAAAAATCTCAGCATGGAAGGGTGAGGTGGGCAGGAAGTCCCATCCCTAAGTCAGGAGCTATTGACAACTGAAAGCTTCTGGGTCAGGGGGAGTCTTCTTTGAATGTGTGCCCTTTGGCAGGTCAACTACATTCCAATAGGGAGCTACACAACCAAGAGTGAACAGACAGCACAAATGTAGCTGATAGGCTAAAAAATAAAAAAATTAAAAAAAAAATATATAAAATAAATAAATAAATAAATAAAGACTGCACAACTGGGAAGGAGAGGTGGATCTGAGAGGAGTTAGGGGAGGGCATCCATATGATCAAAACACATTGTACAAAACTCTCAAAGTTACTTCAAAAGAGAGGGGGGGGTGAAAAAAAAAGCTAAAAAGAGCCTTAGAGGTCATCCAGGCAGCTGTGTGTGCCAACAGACTCTGAGTGATTCATGATTTTCACCACGTTTGGCATCTGCCTGTGAATTTACATGATGTCACTGCGGTGCTGACAAATGAGCAGCGTGGCTCTAGCCAGCACCTGTGTGGGCTGCTTCATCCCCAGGCGTTAGCCGGTTAATCTGATGAGAAATCACTTCTCCCCAAGTCCATGGAGTGCAGCACCAGCACTCTCCCCTGGTTCTCCTTCACTGCCTCTAGAATTTCTGAGTCACTCTATTCCCCCTTCTACATTCTATGGCTACAGGGAGGGCAAGCTGATTGATGACCTCACTCTTCTGTCCCCTGCCCAGTCCCAACACCCACAGTCTCCTCCAATCAGGGAAAAGGGGGGGAGGGGAGGAGCAGAAACCAAGTCTTGTGTCTCAACCTGTCTTCCTCCTCTTAATCTGAGAATCTCTCTCTCTCTCTCTCTCTCTCTCTCTCTCTCTCTCTCTCTCTCTCTCTCTCGTCTCAGAAATTCTTCGCTCCCTTCTTCCTCTCCCCAAACAGCTCACAATGAGCCAAGCTGGAGAGTGGGTCAGACATGAAGAAATCACAGAGACTTGCCTCTAACAGTGGTGGTGCACCCCTTTAATCCCAAGCACCTTGGAAAGCAGAGCCAGGCAGATCCCTGTGAGTTCGAGGCCAACCTGGTCTACAGAGTGAGTTCCAGTACAGCCAGGGCTAAAAACAGAGAAACCCTATATTCAGCCCAACAACAACAACAACAACAACCCCAAAAAAACAAAAACCAAGAGAGAAAGAGAGAAACTACATCCTCAAGCAAAAGGGACCCTTCAGTTGCAGAAATAGTGACCTGCAGGTGGCACACCTTTCCCTCAGACTTGCTTGACTAAAACTCGTTTCCAAACCTGAGGCCACGAAACAGAGAGGAAGGAACACACTTCTATGTTCATCGGCAAGGGGGGGGGGTAGATAGATGGACACTGAGAGGAGTCAGGGAAGCCCCAAAACTTGAAATAAGCCACAACAGGAAGAGATACATTTCTTTTAGTAGAACTATTTATTAAGAACTATTAAGCAGTCCTGATCCTAAGTAGAGAAGTCTGGGAATTAGACTTAAATTCTGCATTGGTGGGGAAAACACGTTAAACCGTGAGCCAGTGGTTTTCAACACAGGCTTTACACTGGAATCATGCGGGAGCTTGGAAAAAAAAAATCTCCCTCGGCCCTATTCTTAAAAATGCGTGTTTAATTGGTCTGGGGTATATTTGTGTCATTGAAATCAGCTTGGGAAAATCGAATGTACTAGTCAAAGTTTGTGAGAGCTACTTTGAAATGAAATGATAATATGCGACAAGGGAACTTTCCAGAAAGAAAGTTTATTTTTTCAGCTCTCTGGAGAGACATAGCATAGACCGACCTTGGAATCAGTTTAGGGCTTGTCTTCATATGAGTTTGAAGGTGTTTTCTTTTAGACAGGGAGGTGTGCATAGGAGCCCCCTGGAGTCTGAACTTCACTAGTTGCCATCTGGGGAAGAGGATTATATAATTAGATGCTTTGTATGCTACAGTTAAAAAGAAAAGGCCTCTCAACCCATGTCTTAGATCCTCACGGAGAGAAGAGGGCTAAGGGACTCAAGGGCTCCCTGCCCGGCAAGTGTCAGCCCATGAGCATTCCCTTTGTTTCTGTAGCTCCTATACCAACCCTCCTCCTTGAAGCTGACCACCCCAAATGAAATTAATCTATCTTGCACTCACAGTGTGCTGCATTCATCTTTCTATTTCCTGCATTTGTCACACTGTATTACAGTTATTTGTTTCCCTGTCTGTCTTTTTTTCCCCCTGATAGACTGTGGATTTCTGAAAATCTGACTTTGCTTTTCATCTTTATGTAATAAATGTCAGGAGTGCCTGACGTGTGATAGGTGCTGAACAAATATTTATAGAACTGATCAGAAATCTTAGGCTGGGTTTCTAGGTAACACAAAATGCTATTTCATTTACAATGCAATTGAAATATGTTGTGTAGATAATGGATGGTAGAGAGGAGTGGCATGCAATCATCTTTTTCTCCACAGCAATATAAAATTTATTTAGTTTTAGACTAAGAAAGAACACAAAATGCATAATGCAGAAATTCACCGGGTATGATATTTCACATCTTGTAGTTCCGGGACTCAAAAGTCCAAGGCAGGAGGATCATGGTTGAAGCAATTTGGGTCTATATAGATAGATCTTACTGAGGGAGGAAGGAGAAGGAACACAGGCAGCCAGCAGCCCAGGGGCTTGGAGGACAGTGCACATGATGTGGAAGACTGGCTGGATGTAAGTCTGAAAACTGGGGAACTAAAATTAAAATTTCTTTATAGAAAAGCTTTGGACTTTGAAGTGTCGTAGGTCTCAGAAGACACTTAAACAAGAAATGTCAACATCAGATTTTTCATAGGAAAAAGGATCAGTTTAGTGGCATTCTGGTGGATCAATTGTAGCTCGTTGAAGTGGGGAAACTAGGAGATTGGAAGAGATGTGAAAAATGTGTTTTCAATCTTTAATTCCAAATAATAGACATCAATGGTTAAAGGCTAAATTATAACTCGCCCCAAATTCATCTGCCAAAGTCCTAAGCCCTCATTCCTCAGAATGTAACCACATTTGAAGAAACAAATACATTAAAATGAAGAAAGTCAGGGTGCACCCTGAGACAGTAGGACTAATTTCCTTCTAAAAAGAGAGTGTTAAGGCAGCCATACAGAAGGAAGACTCTAGAGCAGTGGTCCTCAACCTTCCTAACGCTGTGACCCTTTAACACAGTTCCTCATGTTGTGGTGAACCCCCTAACCATAAAATGATTTTCATTGCTACTTCACAATGGTAATTAGGAGTCACAATGTAAATATCTGTGTTTTCTGATGGTCTGTGAGAGGATTGTTTGACCCCCAAAGGGGTCGTGACCCACAGGTAGAAAGAACCACTGCTCTAGAAGATAACCCTTCTGTCTCTTTCATCTTAGGCTTCCAGCTTCCAGATGTGAGGGGGGAAAAAGTTTCTGTTGTTTAACTCAATTCCCAGCATCCTCATGCAGGTCACAGGCATCTGTAACCCCAGTTACAGGAGGTCCGATGCCCCCTTCTGACCTCTGAGGGCAACAGGCACACATGGTACACAGACATATGTGCAGGCAAAACACTCATACACATAAAATAATTAAGAATAATTTTTTAAAAGGAAGATGTAGGGTTTTGACAATCAGAGGCTTTCAAAAACCCTTGAAAGCTGGAAAGATGCCTTCTCAGGTAAAAACAAGGACCGCGCGCAGCCTGATGACCTGAGTTTGATTCCTTGGATCCATGTGAAACACTGCCTCTGTAACTGCAGTGCCTCCATAGTGAGATGAGAGACAGAGACAAGAGAAATAGTCAGACGCTCTTGGGCCAGCTAGCCTGGAATACTGTGTACAGCAGCAGAAACCAAAGGAAGAGCCTGCTTTAAGACGGTAGAAGGTGAGCACTGACTCCGAATGGTTGTCTTCTGTCCTCCTCGTGTGCTATGACATACATGTGTGTAAAAATGTATAATTTAACAAATCTTAAACAAAGATAATGATAGTTATCTATTCTAGATTTTCCCAAATTCATATATAAATTGATATTTCTAAGTTTTCCCTTCACCTACAATCAACCTCTCTCCCTGCCCCCCCCCCAAATACACTTGAGTGTACCATCTGATGTGTAATCTCCAATGTATCAATTCTGTTGGTGGCAAGAAACTGGCTCCCATGTTGCTTGGGTACAGTGACCACAGAGGTGGTCATGTGACTCAAAGAGGACTGATGTATAGGTTGGCTAAACAATCTCTCTCTCTCTCTCTCTCTCTCTCTCTCTCTCTCTCTCTCTCTCTCTCTCTCTCTCTTTCTCCTCCCTCCCTCCCTTCCACCTCTCTCCAGTAAAGAAACCTAGACATTGAGAGCATGGGTAGCAGAATGGTGTTTATGGTGGCAACTGATAATCACTATAGCTCAGGTCCTCTGATTTGTTTGATTCTCTAGAGACCTCTTGAATCCACAGGAGATTGGCACCCTTATTACAGCTTCCACAGCCACTCTCATTTGACCCATTTTAAGATTTTTTTTTCTCCCTCAACCAGCTTTGTACTAATACAAAGACTCAAATGAATCCCAAGGTTAAGAGTAAGCATTAAAACTAAGCTCACAAATAACCTCTGATAAACGTTTAAATACATAGAATTCTATATATCTTTTCCTTCCGGGCAAAGGACAAAGTCTGTGCAACAAAGAGGGGGCTGAGTAAAGAAAGAAAAACAAAATCAGGAACGCAACTGCCTCTATGACTCATGTGAAGTTTACTTTGAGTTTTCTTAAAATAACATTTTAATTTAAATATGATTGAGTGCATATGTATGACTATATCCATATGCCAAATTTACCGATTAAAAAAAAAGTGGTTAGAGCCTTCCTTAGAAAAAGAAGGAAAGACGAGGACGTGGAACCGAGGCACTGTGCTCCATGTTACACATGGGGACCAAACAGGTTAAAATCTACCCCACAATAATCAAACACGCACATGAAGAGAGAACATTGTCTAATTTAAGAAGAGTCACTTTAAACAAGCATCTTCGTTTTCTATTTTCTTCAGCTATGTTAAGTAATTCTCAATAACCAACCCAAAAAAGCAAATCTAAACTCAAGGACTTCTAGATAAGGAAAGCTGTAGTAACTTCCTGAATTGCAATCAAATTCCCAAACGCGAGAGTTTCAACCATTCTTAATTCTCCGAAAAATTCTTGGCCACGTGGCTTGGAAGTGTGACTTGTTTTCCTCTTCACTCCTGGTCAGTTCTGCCTTGAGCATAGCTTTCTGTGGATACTCCTGTGGATTCAGGCTAATGGTCCAGCTTCTTCTAAAAGAAACACTCAGCGTTTGGGAGCTCTGCATTTGCCGCAGCTCCGTTTCTAGGTTCTCTGTTCACTACGAGTCGCGAAAATGAGCTTCCCCGACGTGAGCATGCGCACCCATAATGCCATGGCGGAAGGAGTGCAAATCTGAGGACGGCATAAAGGGACTCCGTTGCAAAAAGAATAAAATAAAATATGTGAAAGTGGGGTTATAAGCCGAGGCAGCCTGAGCTTATAGAGGAAAGGCCCACCTGGCTGCTTTACCTCAGGGACCAGATCTGGCCACCTTACTAGGTGGCTTCTGACTAGCCTTCATTAGTACAAAGGCCAAGCATCTTCGACAGAGAAAACAATCATACACCAAGTGACCAGTAAAAGGAAAACAAACAAACAAACAAACCCATAGAATCCCAGTGACTGGGAGTAAGCAAAGAATTAAGGTGAGGTACTGCGCATACACAGTCAAGATAAGCTAGGTTGGTGTTTAAGTTTAGTTACCAAGGACAACTTCCCAAGGCTCAAACTGCAGCTTGCTATTTTTCCATTGAGTTTCTTGACCTTTCGAACTCCTAAATTTTCCCATCTGAAGAAACATGTATGGAAATAACGGTATCTCTTATACTTTAGCTTTGAGACTTAAACATGATAATATATGTAAAATGATTTGTATTCTATCTTATGCATAGCAAAGGCCTTTATATTGATTCAAGTCTTGCCAACCTAGACGAGAGATCTGCAGTGAAGGTGGGCACAGGGCCAGGGTGGCAGCGTGCAGGGGGCCACCAGGATTGGTATAGCCCGACTGTATCTCACGCTACCTTGCTTTCTACCTGCGTCTGACATAGAGGAAACCCGTGCTCCTCTGGCTGGGCGGCGGCACCAACACATGATAAAATAAGCAATCTGGAGAGTTGCAAAGAACAGCTGTGCCTTTCTCTTCTGTTCAGCTTATTTTTGCTCCTTGTGAAGGCCACTTTAGCTACTGAGATTAGAACAACAGCTTCTCCCATACCCCCACATTAACCATACCCCACACTACCCATACCCCATACTACCCAGACCCCCACACTACCCAGACCCCCACACTACCCATACCCCACACTACCCATACCCCACACTACCCATACCCCACACTACCCAGACCCCCACACTACCCGTACCCCCACACTACCCAGACCCCCACACTACCCAGACCCCCACACTACCCAGACCCCCACACTACCCATACCCCCACACTACCCGTACCCCCACACTACCCAGACTCCCACACTACCCAGACTCCCACACTACCCAGACCCCCACACTACCCAGACCCCCACACTACCCAGACCCCCACACTACCCATACCCCCACACTACCCAGACCCCCACACTACCCAGACCCCCACACTACCCATACTCCCACACTACCCGTACTCCCACACTACCCATAATCCAATACCACCAACCCTTCCTCATCTCCTCCTCCCAGTGAACCAGGAGATCTAAGTAGTAACTCCCGTGACCGAGTATCTGGCAGCCTGGCTCCTGTGCGCTGGCGCCTTTCCATCTCTGCCCATCCCTGTCTCAGTTTTGGCCTCCCTTCTCTGACTTCTCTGCATAGCAGCAGAGGGTGCACGCACCGCTCTGCCCAGTGACTGGCAGACCTGCAGCAGCCTCCGTGGAGAAAGCCAGGCTGTGCTTCCGAGTGTATTTGGAGGGCATTGCTTCCATTCGCCAGAGACAGCATTAGACTTTGCATTTTCTTGTCAGTGGGTTCTCTGTGGGCAGTTTTCTAATTAATAACAAGATTGGTTTTCTTCCTTTTAAAACAACTATTTAAAAAAAAAATCTCCCTCTCTTCTTACCTATATCTCCTTTATTCTTGTCAGTAGCTACATATTTTAATATGTCAAGGTATAAAACCCTTTCTAAAATTTAATGTATATACAAAAATTAATCATGAAGCCTTTGGGGGAGGGTTCCACTTAATAGCTGATGGGGGCCCATCAGATTTAGCCTATACATTCCAAACCTGTGAGTGAGGAAACAAATATCTTCAGCAAACCTGCACATCATATACAAATGATGCAGCCATTGTGTTTCCGGACTCCAGGGCCCTCAGAGTGATCCTGTATATAGGGATAGATTTGGTGGCTTTCACGTTGCACGGTTATGACTCCAGGTTAGGAGCAAACAGCACTGTGAGCGCTGTGGCTGACCGAGTCACCTATTATAAGTCGTTTGCTTAGTAAAAGATTTTACTGCTAAATAAAATTTGGAAACCCATGCCATTGGATGAATCAGGAACACTGGGAGAAACAATGGAGCAAGTACCACCCCCTTTGTGAAAGTAAAACACTCAAGGGGAACCGAATCAATGTCTTATTAAACACACAAAACAGAACAGAAAACAAGAGCGGCAGAGATGATGGATCAGTGGTTAAGAGCGTAGGATCACACTATGCTTCTATAAGGCTATTGATGACTGTGACCGAGGAATTCATAACATAAGGATTAGACCAGAATCCAACAAAGGTCCCCCTCCCGCACCCTAAACCCCCTCCCCCGCGAAATTCCAGAAATGTCCAGAATGAACAAGTGTAGGCAGAGGAATGATAGTTGCGAGGCTCTGAACGTCTGCATCCTGAGGCAGCAGAAGCCGCCCTAGGAGTCTTGTGTTTGGGGTTTGTGCTCAGCCTGTTTTGTTTTGTTTTTTCCATTGCCCTGCTCCGTGCTGCTCTCCATCCTTAGAGACAGTCTTTTGATGAATCACATTAGTGCATTTCCTTGTCCTCTGGCATTCCACTGGGCCCAAGCAGCCAGAGAAATATCCAGACACTGGGAGTGGGGGAGGAGGGGGTGGTTGTTGGGGCAGAGGTGTAGAAGGGGAAAGACCGCAGGATGTCAGCTCCCTCGACTCTTTCCTTTTCCGCCTATAGTTTGACAACGGTTGTTTACATTTACCATAGTAGTCCACAGTTGTCACCTGGTAGCCTTCTACTACAGCTGCGTCTCCTTCCAGGTTTTGGTAACCATTCTGCTCCCTGCTTTGCCCCTTCATGTCCAGGGGAAGCAGTGGCACTTTCAGTTTTGTGGAAATTTCACGGTCCTCTGTTGGTTTCCCTCTATCCAGTGAGAGTGCTGTGACTAGTCCCTTCGTTAAGAAGCTTTACACTCACGGTCTGGGGCTTTCCATCTGTGTTTGAGTTTGTTGTATGAGCACTGTAGTTGACTGAGTATTCTTCCATTGTAAGATTTTGCTTAGTAGAAGATTTTGCTGCCATATAAAGTGTGGAAAACCACGACACTGGATGAATCAGGTGCATTGTGAGAACCCAGAGAACAAATGTCACACTCTTCATGAATGTAAAATACTCAAAAAAAGCTGTAACAGTGTCATATTAAAAACAAACACAAGAGCAGGAGCTACATACAGGGATGGCTCCGAGGCTAAGCACCTATAGAGCGTATGCTGCTTTTGCAGAGGACCTAGATTTGGTTCCCAGTACCTATATGAGGGTATCTGCAGCTGCCTATAACTAACTCAAGCGCCAAGGGATCTGGTGCCCTCTTCTGGCCTCTTGAGTACCTGCACTCATGTGACTCTACACTCATATGCACATACCCACATGTATACTCTTGTGCATACACATAATAATAGGAAATAAAACAAATCTTTCACAGCCACTACCACACTGAATTAAGTATTTTGCCAGTCATTTAAAAAAGTTTCTACTAGGAGATACATTTTAGCTAGTCTAAATTTAGCATCTAAAGGAGTACACATCCTCCTAAATTTTAACCATCTGGTTCTCGCACAAATTGAATGTCTGACTGCACAGAAGCAGGCAAAGCCTAGCAGTACATCTTTTAATCTGTTCGTGTTCTGTTGAAGGCCCTCCCCCCTTTCCCTCTGTAAGAAAGCCTCCTGATTCCTATCCAAATATCTCCAGAAGATCCTTCAACTGTTTTTATACCATCAAGGGTTGGTTTGGGAATTGACTTGAAGTCCTAGAGCAGTTAAGCATAAAAAATGTGGAATCAAGCGCAGAGGAAAGGATTTGTGATAGAGGATACATGGCATTGGGTAGAAGAATCTTGGGAAAAGAAGCCAGAGCTTGCTGAATCGATGGGGAGACAGTTTTTATAGGATCCTTGCAAGTCTAAACGGCCGAGGCTTCTAACTTGCTGTAGGTGGCTAGTACCTGTTTTCTGTAGACCCATGGGGAAAGGTTGTTCTAACAAGAGATACACCAGGATTCCACCTGTGTGAGTGACCCCTTGCTAGTAGCACACTGGAATATTGCTTCAGAGAGTCTAGACACTGTCCTTCCTCCCCCACAGCCAGGACCATTGGCAGTACTTGGGAACACAGTTAGAAATGCAACGTCTTGGTCAAGTCTAAGGCAATCTCTGTTTTAGGAAGTCCTCCAGCAATTGTGACGCATACCAAAATTTGAGAGCAGCCCACTAGAACATTGGGGATTCTAATCCAGGCTCCACGGGAAAACATGCAGGAATCCATTAGTGATGTCTACCATGGATATGAGAGGGAGAGATAAGAGCAGTTCACCATGGACTGGGCCCTCCCTCCTAGACAGAGTAGATAAATACACGGAAAGAAAAATGTTAATCAGAAATTTGGAAAAATGGCTGCTTAGAGGAAATACCAAGAGTTAGATGGGATGGTATCTAGGAGTTAACAGAGACACAGTGGCTCCTCATACATAGCATGGGGGCAGTAATTTGGGAAACAGGAGCTTTACTCCCCACTTGGAAGAATGAGTAAGCAATAAGTACAATGTCTATTGTGACCTACGGACAATCGCTCTCAACTAGCCAGAACGTCTTTCTCTTGTCCCATTATGTTTGTCACTTGAGTTTATGGATCTTTTTTTGTACAGAATCTGTGTGAGATGTGAGGAAGTGAAATGAAAAGGACCCAGAAAGAGAGATTGTCACACAGGAGCGAAGGGGGCAGGGGATAAAATAATAGGTCTAACTGCCGAATGAAATAGAGGTCATGAAGAGGCCAGGGTGGTTTTAAGGAGGAGATTTATTCTGAGTTTTGAGGGTCACTGGGAGTAGAACTTTAAGGAGGTAAAAAGTGTATAGAGAGATGGAAGGAGAAAAGCCTAGGGACTTTTGCTATGAATTGGGCTAAAATCCACATTTGCTATTATTGAGAGACTTCCTCAAAGATTATATTATTTTTTTAAAATTAATTTATTTTTATTTTATATGCATGTATATATCTGTGAGGGTGTTAGATCTTGGAGTTACAGACAGTTGTTAGCTGTCATGTGGGTGCTGGGATGTAAACCTGGGTCCTCTGGAAGAACAGTCAGTGCTCTTAGCCACTGAGCCATCTCTCCAGCCCCGATTATATTATTTTTTAGGGTTTAAAAAAAGCTATCCTGTTATTACTTTCATTGTTAAACAAATGTTTCTTTCCATGTTTCCACAGTAGAACTGAGCTCCGTCTTCTTCTTGCGTATTTATTTGCATGCATTTCACGTTCTTCTTAGTCGTCTTCATTTTAGCTGACAGGGACAATGACACTAAATAGCTTGTGTTTATCTTTAAAACATTTAATTATAGAACTTTTAAACACATTGTTTTCATTTAGAATATTAGGGTGAAGCAGATAGAGCTAATGTTATTGTCTCATCTTCTAGATAAGGATAGAATCATAATGAAGTTTTATTCCATGACTGGTAAATGGTAGCTTTTATATTCAACCTTCAAACTCCTAACTCCAAATACAGCATGTTCTTTAGTAACTTAGCTGATGACAGTGGATACTGTGAAGGACCAACTCTCCCATTGTTAAAGGTGATTTGTTTTAAACTCTGAACTTTCATGGTGTCCTGTAAACTGTTGCTATCTGAATGTAAAGAATTAGGGTTTCATCTGAAAGGCAACGCTATTAAAGAAAAAAAAAATTTCATCATGTACCAGCCAATTTTCTGTTCCTACTAACTGACTATCAGAGATTGAGCAACTTTATAGAGTAATTGACTTTATTTTGGCTCACAGTACTGGAGGTCTAAGGTTGAGGAACGTTATCTGCAGATGGTCTTATTGGCCGAGTCTTACGGTGGCACCAGATTTGTAGACAGGGAACATGTGAGAGTGCCTGTCCTCCAGTCTCTCTCCTTTTTATAAAAGCAGCAGATGGAGTCATGAGAATTCCACTCCAAATCACCTTATCTAATTCTAATCATTCCTCAAAGACCCCCCCCCCCATATTGCTGTAAAAAGATTAAGTTTGTACACTCTAGATTGCAAACACAGGAGACCTTGGGGGCCATACCTCAAACTATGTCCAAACCACAGCATGTCTAGATAGAAAAACTGCTTTTCATACTAGATTTCAGATCGATGTCAGATTGAGAACAAAACCTACTAATATACCATAGCCAAGCTTCAGTGGGTTTAAGAACTTCTTAGTGAGGATTAAGAGAGGTCTAAGAGGCAAGGTACACATCTTCAGACACCAGATGTAGATAGAATATGACAGAGGGCACACTTATCACAAGACTCACAAGCCCAGGCTTTGTGAAGTACTGCTTTTATCTTTTTGCATTCCGTCTGGTTCCCTTTTTAGTCTTCCTATTGAACAGAGCTGTGTTTTAAGAGCTATCTTGCCTAAGACATACCAAAAGGAAGTAAGGAAAGGAGTTTCTTCCTCCTTGTGTTGGAGTTTTTGTCTCACAGGATTCTTAAAGGTGTTGCCTATCTATGGCAGGTAGGAGAGCTGGCCTCGAGGTCATGAGAGAGGGAGAGCTGTCCCTGCCCCTCACCTGCTGCAGGACTTGGGAGAACAAGCGTTGCACCTCACCTGGGCAGCACAGTAGAGCAGCTGGCCCTGAACATAATGTGGGTAAACTGGCCTTGCTTCTGGTCTGCTGGGATGTGTCTCGGATGAGGGAGGGATGCCCTCCTCTCTTCCCTTGTCTCTCACTGTCTATGGCAGGCAAAAGAGCTGGCCTCTGGGTCATGAGAGTGGGAGAATTGGCCATGTCCCTCACTGGCTGCAACACTTGGGAGAGTGGGCCTTGCACTTTGCAGCAGGGTAGAGAGCTGGGCCTAGTAGCAGGGGTAGGGTGTGGGAAAGTGGGGGTGTCAGGGGTGGGGTGTTGTTGGTGAGTGGCCACAAAGTCATGAAAGTGGGAAAGCCAATGGGCTGATTAGTTGAGATAACTCTCAGGCCCAGGTCCAGGGCTTTCTTTGAATTGACCCACCTCATTGGTGAACTGCTGGAGAAAATGAAGGGGCCAGTTTTAGAGATCCAAAACTACAGGGTCTCCATGACACAGGGCAACAACAGGATATCCAAGAAGAGTCCCAGTGAGGTCCAAATATTGGTAAAGTAACAGAAGCAAGAGGCCTTGTCAGACCAACGAGTCATTGCAATGAACTTTTGCAACCAAAGAAGTGTATACACAAGGGTATATTGTGGCACACACAGTGACACACTACAGCTTCCACATGAGAATTTTTTTCTATTGTAGGGGAGCTTGCAAGGGTAGAGGGAAGATATGAGGGGAGGGGGAGATGAGTGGGATTGGGGTACATGATGTGAAATTCACAATGAATCAATAAAAAGTTAAAAAAATAAAGTTTTTGTTTATTGATATGTGATCTTTGTATTTCCCACATGAGAGAGAGAGAGAGAGAGAGAGAGAGAGAGAGAGAGAGAGAGAGAGAAGAGAGAAGAGAGAAGCCTTTGCACAGTATAAATTGATAGGCAACTCATAATTCTTAAATACAAAAGAAAATTAATTCTAAAATACACTTCTATTTTCCATGCCTACAGAAGAAGGAATGAAGGAATTTATCTGCCTATAGATTTCTAATTTAAAAGTTGGGAAGTTGTATTATTTTGCTGGTTAGGCCTTGAAGTTATAGGTACATGACAGTTACAATAAACATCTCCCCCTTAGGGACTAGAATCAAGAAACACATTGCCCCAATTTTTCAAACATAATAGGAAAAGATGGAGAAAGGAGGGAAGGGGACGTCTTTGTGGCCCACAGAAACATTGAAGCATCATTATTGGCACATCATAGGAGTTGGCACATAAGAGTTCTAACATACAAATGAGAATACTAGACTATATTTCATCTGCATTACTATGTTTCCCTAGCCTATCTAAATTGCCACTGAAATCTTACTGATATGGCATTACTGTTTGATCACCAGTTCCACCTTGACAGTGAAATGAAGCTTAAAGAACTTAAAAAAATGTTCATAATTAATTCTGTGGGGACCCATAAGCCCATTGTTCTACATCATGGGTTGACATTTGTATGCAAACTAGCCAATTATCTATATTTTCCTTTGTTTTCCTTATAGTAGAATGGTAAAACCACCTTTTTGTCTATGCTCTTCTAAGAGAAAAAGTGCTAGTGAGGAAAAAGAGGGTTGTAGATACTGTCCAAAACAATACATATTTTAGTGCTACCAGGATGAAAAAGAGGTTTTATTGTTGTTGGTTTTTTTTTAATAGGATTTTTTTTTTTTTTTTAAGACAGGACCTCAACATATAGCCCTAACTGACATGGAATGCAATATATAGGTCAGGTAGGCCTTGAACTCAGAGACCCACTTGCCTCTGCCTCTCATCATTCCTAGCTTATTTTGTTTGTGAATCAAGGTTTCGTGTAGCTCTGACTGGCTTAGAACTCACTATGCAGCTAGAAGTGACATTGAACACCTGGTCCTCCTGCCTTTACCTTAAAACTGCTAGGCTTTGCTTTGGCATTTGTTGGCTTGGGCATGTATCACTGTGCCTGGCAGCCAACATATTTTATTTTATATATAAGAAATATATTCTTTTCTAGAGACGTTCTTTTATGGATATAAAAGAGAGGGAACCACACAAAAGGAAGGCAGGTTTTGTTTTCTCGTCTTCTCTCATCATATGTTTTTTCTCCTGTGGCTACTTCAGCCAAGTGAACGGAGAGGCAGCCAATTAACTTCCTTGAGTAACCAAATATTTAAAACAATTGGACACACAGAAACCTTTTAGTGGCCTTCATTTGTAGGCAAGGCAACCACAGAGAATCAAGAAACAAATTGACCAAGCACTTGAAAGACGGTGTTTGATAACCATCTGACCTGGCCCTGAGTTCATCAAACATTGGGGGGCTCTTTGTCCCTGTATTCAGGCTTTGTGCCCTTCTAGGGTCTTAGACTAGTCCAACCCAATCAGCTGACTTGCTATCAAGTCACATTTGTCCTTGGTTGCTCTGCGGCACTGGTGTCCCACCTGTTTGCTTCCTACACATGCCAATGGCTGAGCTCCCTGCCAGTCTCTCCAGATCTCATGTTATTGAAAGTTTGAGTTTCTCAGAGATCAGACATTTCACAGTATCAGACATCGTGTGGTTTGAACAACAGACATCGATGATGTCAGAATTTCTGGAGGCTGAAAGCTCAAAAATCAGGTGTCATCAGGTCTGGTTCTCTCAGAGGGCTGTGAGAATTTTTTCCCCT